>NC_142255.1:4381212-4684242 GCF_052056855.1 Sturnus vulgaris
GAAAGCCACAGTACAGAAATGTGGAAATTTTAGAAAAAGAACTGTCTTTTTGCACACAGAAATGCTGAGGGTAGTCTAAGGGTGAAGAGTCTAGCTTTGAGCTTTGTTTTGAAGGTTGAACTTGAGTGTACCAAAAGCAACATCTGTTTCTTAATGAGATGCTCCTGGTTAGTGAAACTACTCTGAAATGTATTCCACTGAAAGGTATAATTCTGCTGACTATATGTCCTACCCATCAAGATATTGTGGCCAATTCCACCAATGTGCTGTGCCACTTTCAGGTAGAAGAAATGTTCAACTAAATTTTACTCTTCAGAGGAAAAAATTACTCTTCAGTTATTAGTAAAGTTTTGTGTTTGTTTTTTTTTAATAATATTTATTTGCAATGACTAGGTAAAGCTGCCTGGAGTAGCTTGTAGTCTTAACTTGCTGCTAAGCAGGAATATTTCCCAGTCAAATCTGAGTCAGAGTGTAGATGAAAACTGCTATAAATAACTAGATATTCACTGTGTGTCATCTGGAGAGAAGGAAGTCACCTGGAAGTTGCTGTTCTTTATATATTTTACTTTCCATAAGCAGCTGTGAGGCAGCTCCTGCAGCAGAATTCCCCAGCCTAGTTCTCAGTGTAGCTCCCACTGGGAATGGGGCTGGGGCCAAGGGAGGAACAACAGAGTCCCCACACACAAGTCCTTGGAGCTGAGCTCTGATTGTGGGCTCTCACAATCCATCACACTGTGGCTGCATGGCCTTGCTGTTAGGGCAGAACTTAGAAACTCCTCCTGAGTGACATCTCAGTCTTTGTGGTCAGTGACATCTCAGTCTTTGTGGTCAGTGACATCTCAGTCTTTGTAGCTCATGGCGTGGAAAATGATGGGAAGGGATGTTTGCCAACACACCTGGTTTTGAGGTGCTAAACACTCCCAGTCAAGATCCAGCATGTTTTGGCAAGGTGAATTATCCATTTTGAAATGTCCTTGGCTTGCTGCCTTGTTCCTTCTTGTGAGCTTTGTGTGTACCAGCAGGCTGCTGCTTCAACCCAGACATGTCACCTGGTGCCTTTAACCTTCACACATACTGTGGGTGCAGGACACCCTGCAGCCAGCCAGCAAGTCCTGAGAACACGGATTTCAGGAGCATTAGAGAGATCCTTCCTCTGCTTTTCAGTTTAAGGTTGCTTTGGATCTGTGCTCTTTGGAGAAGGATTCCTGTGGGTGTGACTGGACAGGGAGGAAGGTTAATTAAGAGCTGCTTGTTTAATAAAACCTGCCAGTAAGTGTTGTGCAGGGCATAGATCAACCCTGCCATACTTTGGGAAATCAATATCATCTTTTTACAAGTTTCTGCATGACTACAGGAATATTATATGGCACAGTTGTAGAGGAAACTCTTTATATTATTTGTGCAAATCATGGGAAACATCATGTGTCTAACTTGACAGCTTTGTGTCTAGAAGGAAGGTGGCAAGCAGGGAAATCCTGGGAGTTATTCTTTCAAAGAAAAACTACTGATATGGAAATACTTGCTTAAGGTGCTAGTAGTAGATAATTACCTATTTGCTGACTCATATAGTCTTCCTTTGAGGCATAAAATGATGTCTAAAATGATAAAAAATCAACACATAGATCCATAGCTTTTCTCTAATTTGACTTTTTGAAATGGATGTAAAATACTCATTCTTTGCATCGACAAACATAGATTTGGCTTTCCTAATACACAGTCCTGGCACAGTTTTCTTCTTTTTCTCTTTAACCTTGATAAAAGGGATCCTTATTGATTTTTAGGTTTGTGGAGACTTGTTTGTTTTGTTCCTTTTTACAAAGGCTCATTTTTATTTGGAAACAAAAATTATTTTTAGCTCTTATCTTTCATATTTAAATTTACTTTGACCACAAAGAAGATGGAGAGAATAGTTTTTCTCTCATTATGTGTGATTCACCTTGCAAGTGTCAATTTAACTCTATATGGAATGAATTCATTAAGGTTACATGAGAATGACCATCAAATTAGACTACATTAGACATGGGATCAAACTGCAGAAAATATTTTTCTGTGGAGGCTACCAGAATAGAGATGGTTGCATGAAGTGTTTATTTATGCTTTTGTGTCTAAGCAGGGAATCTGCAGGGAATGTAGCTGAGGAGCAGCTGAGGACACTGTTTGCCTAACTTGAAGAACAGGAGGTTGAGGGGTGACCTAATTTTTCTCTACAGCTTCCTGATGAAGGGAGGCAGAGAGGGAGGTGCTGAGCTCTTCTGGGATCCAGGGACTAGATGTGTGGCAGTGATTCAAAGCTGGGTCAGGATGGGTTTAGACTGGATGTTAGGAAGCCTTTCTTTACCAAGAGGATGGTCAGACACTGGAACAGGCTTTCTAGACAGGTGGTCAATGCCCCAAGCCTGTCAATGTTTTAAGAGGCATTGGGACAAGCCCTTAATAAAATGCTTTTAACTTTTGGGGAGCCCTGGATTGGTCTGGAAGTTGGACTTAGATGATTGTTGTAGGTCCCTTTCAACTGAAATACTCTAGTCTGTAAATTATAAAGTTGGACAGCCTGATTTAATTTCTATTTTTACTCTGAGGAAAATACTAGTGGTAATTCTCACATTTCATTAATGAGGATGTATCCTGCTATAAGCCACAGCACAGTAACTCTACAAAGCCATGAGACAATTGGAGCTCATTACTGCTGTAACACAGTACACCTATCTCTGTGAGAGGACCTAATCAGTTTGGTGGATTTTTTCCCTGAGAATCCTAAAAGGCAGTTATCTGGCCTAGTGGGAGAGGCCTGCCCTGAAATTGAGCTGTTTGACACTGTAATAAGTTAATCTTCCACAACAGAAGAGTGACCTGAACAGGACAGTCTAGGGGCACTTCTGCTTTCACCAGATTGCAGAATTCCTGAAAGAAACACAGAGTCTGTAACACAGAGCTGCAACCGTGGGAAATGTCATCCTGAGAATTTTGAGGTTTTCATCACGTTCAACCCTATAAGATTTAAATGAAACATCCACTAACAATGCAGTTTATACAGCAGGCCCTTGGATATGCATTCCTTCTGCCTTGCTGCAATCCCACCCAAAGTGTGCACCTCTGCACTGCCATGGCTTCTAGAATGTGAATTAAAGGCACTTGCAGAGTATTCTATGGAATGTAAATCTTTTAGAGGAAATGCAATTTCCATTCTTTTTGTCTGCATCTGTGTGACTTGGCTGTGACCTTACATCTGGCCTCTCAGTGAGCACATGTCCAGCAACAAAATTATCTTTGTGACTGGACATCCTTTAGCTCTATTGGCAATATTCATTCCCTGGAGGAAGACTGGACACTTTGATGCTTCAGAATGGTGGCCATACACAGGGCTACTAGCAGCCTCCTTTTCAGTACTTGAGCCCTTTTCCCCTTTGAAGTTTGAGATGGATCACAGCACACTGAAAGGCAGCAGTTTGCCAAGCCTTGGCTGAGTCACATGTGCCTTCAAAGTTGGAGCTGTGTAACACAGCTCAAAAATCCCTGTTCTTTTTTCCCAGAAGCAAGCAGTCTTTCTGCCTATTGTATTTCTTCTTTTTTTTTTAATAAATAATCTCACTTTCTTTTCTTTTCCTCTCTCAAACTAATTCCAGTCTTCTTTAGGATCCTTTCCATCAGCATAACTAAACTGCCCAGGCTGTCTAGTAAACCCTCTGGTCCTGGGAAATCTGCTCCACTTTGATGTTGAATTTTTATCCTGATTATCTACCTGTAGAAACTTTTTTTGGAAAACTAGCTGAGTGGAATTAGGAACAACATACCTTTCTTGGATTTTTGCATGGCAATTCTCAGCTTCACAGTAACAAGACTATGTAATATGCTATCAAGAATGGATTCTTCAGTTCATACCTTTAGATTTTTACAGTTCACACCTTTAGATTTTTACAGTTCACACTGCTGTGACACAAGGTATTTGAGATAGGTGGGGCACAAAGTCCACAATTGCCTGAAGGGCCCTGCAGTTCCTGAGCTCTTGCTGCCAGCACTTGGGCATCTGTTCATTCACTTGTTCATTTGAAGGAGCATGAACATTTCTAGTAAAGCTATGCAGAAACTTGTCTTTGCTGATGAGATAAAATATAAGCTACTCTGATACAAAAAAAGAAAGGTCATGTTGTCAGATTAGTTTTGCTGAGTCTCTGTTACTACTTTGTGTTTCTGTGAAAATAATTCAGAATGATTTGGCCATTGATTTAGGCCAGAAATGGTGACCAGTTTGTTAATAGGTATCTTTGACATTTGTCAAAGTGACAGGAAGGAATTATTGTGCTATACAATGTGCTATATTTGTTCATGATACCAATCTCTAAAAAAAAATGTATCTAAGTGCCTCTTAGTTGATTGAAGTCTTTCAGGAAGCTGCAGCTGAGTTACTGCTGCATTCTTTAGGAAAATAAAACTGAACTGGGATCTCAAAAGCTTGTGGAGATTTGGAATATTTTAGGTAATATAATGCACAGCCATTGCTGTCACTTTAAGAATGGTGAGCTGTTATGTGCTGTCTCATCCAGGACTGGCATTCACATCTCTCCCTTTCACAGCAGAACCAGAAGTTTTTTGGGTTTTATCTTTCTAGTCATTTTGACCAGGCAGGGAGTGTTTTCCCCTCCCCTGGTGCACATCCTCCAAGGACTGTCAGCTCCTGCAGCTCTCCTCTCTCTCTGTCTCCTGTAAACCACTGAAAGGGTTCTCCTTGCAGTTCCAGGCCCTTGAACCACTCAGTTTCAACTATGTTTTGGGTTCTTATGTGTTACCCCGGACATTTCCTGAGCCGAGCCACTGTCCCCAGTGAAGTCTGATCAGCAGGAGATAAATAATATCAATAACACACGAAGGAAAACTCCCAACTTCCTCCTGTGTCGGTAGGAGATTCCATTTTTTTACAGCCTCTGCCCAGATCCCAGGGTTTCACCTGTTGTTGGTAGAGGGGTTGTAATAAAGACTTGCCACAGATTATAACTGGTTTAAAAGTGGATTATTGTAGGCACATTTTTTTATAGCAACAGGAAGTCTTGTTGGCAGCATATTTTAATTATGCTCTGAAGCTAATCAAGGAAAGAGAATCTGTTCTGAACACAGGAAGCTGCATATACACATTTGAGTGCCTATTTCCACGGGGCAGATACAAGTGCTTAAGTGTTGTTGAACTCCCAGCACAGGAGCAATCTGTTCAATGTCTGTAAAGTGCAGCCTTTGATAGGAAGGGGAGGATCCACCACCCAGTGTAAGGCACCTGCTTCCTCTTCACAGTCCCCGGAGGGAGACAAGGCAACTGATGGAGAGACTCTGCTCACCTCTGGAAAAGCCCTAACTCTTTTCCCTGAGGGTAGAGGAAGAGTACACAGACTGAAATCACGTATCTATAACAGTGTAGCTATTTTATTTCATCACTGCCTGATGCTAGCTGCAAACTCAGTGCACCTGAGTTTGGTTCCCATGATTGCTGTATATGAACAACTTCTGTGATCTATTTCTTTAAGCAATAAGGATGCCACTAAAAAGCGCAATTTCCTTAATTTTTCTCCATGTTTAGAGTTAATTTTTCTTTGGTATTAAAGGCAGGGTGCATATATTGGAACAAGCTCACCTACTCTTTGGAAGTGGATGCATGGTATGAATGAATAAGAGCTGTAAGATGCACATACTGCTTCCCAAAAGAGAGCATCCCTGCTTCTCCAGTAACTCCTCTTACCCTGCTGTAAAGTCTCAATGGCTGGAGAAAGCACTAACCCTCTCCAGAAGCCTCTAAATTATATTGGAGATTATTTGAAGCACACCCATATCAAGTAAGTTCATCTAAGTAAACTACACGAGCTCCTACAACTGAAATATCACTGGGATGTTTGGGGTGTCTTGAACGTTTTTACAAAGCAGAAAGAATTTTAATTACTAGATTACTCAGATTTTAATTACTAGGAGATTGTTATGCAAATGAAGCTTAACTGGTATAAAACAAACAGGAGAGAGGCAGGGCTTACACCCAGAACACGTGTGTACCCAACTAAATCTTTCAGCAGGTTCGAAATGTTCCCTGCCCACGGGATTTGTTTTCTCTGAGCACATCTCGTCTATTTAAAGCACTCTGCAAACACACACTTTAGCTCTTCACCGGAAAAGGGACCAAGAATATTATCTGTCTACTATCCTTATGTTATAGGCTTCAACTGAGAATTTAGCCAACCATTTTGGCAGGCCTTCCTTGGCTTTGCATTAAAGATTCCTATTCGCAGCTTGCAGAATAATTTTGCTACTCTAAAAGCAGAGTTGGCAGAGGTCCGTTCAGGATGTGCTGAGTTGGTGAGGAAGTTCATGGATCCCACCTGGCTTTGTGCAGGGTCTGTTGAGCGTCAGGCGAACCTGGGTTTTTGACATGCTGCTTTTCAAGGTGCCTTGCCAAAGCCTTTTGTGCCTTGTCTGCGTCCTCACTGCATCTGCATTCCCGCTTCTGTTGTTGCTCAGTATCAAAGATAAGAACACTTTGTTAGGGTTCCGTTGTCTCGTGGTTTTTTTGTGAGTAACGAGGGGGTGGACACACATTCTGATGTAGAAGCGCAGCAAAGTTCTTTACAAAGGAGCTTGAAAACCGCAGCCTCCACTTCCTACTGCTCTAACGCTGGAAAGCTGCCAGGATCTCCAGAAGAAAAGAATCCCCAGGACAACGTTGCTTTTGTCCCGGCTTTGTTAGTTATCTCGAAAAACCTCAGGATCTTCTGTAAATTGATCAAGAAGAAACGGGACGCAGGGGAGAGACACGGGGCTGGGGCCGGGCAGCCCCGGCTCGCAGGCGAGTGCCGAGCACCGAGAGCATCTGCTGCTGTGCGGGGCGAAAGGAGACGGTCAAAGAGCGCTTTCCCAAGAGAGGCCTCTCTTGCAAGTCCCTCCCCTCGCTGCAGGCACGGCCCCGGTGCCCAGCAGTGTCCTGCTGTCCCTCCCGTGCCCTGGGCAGGGCAGGAGGCGCGGCTGGAGCCCCCGCCCCTTCCCCCGGCCGGCGGGGCTGGGCGGCGCCAGCGCGGCTACAAAAGGGCGAGCTTGGGGCCGGTGTGTGCGCTCCTGTCTGCAGCTGGTCACACACAGCCCGAGTGCTGCAAGGGGCAAGCCTTGTGCTTGTCGCCGTACGCTCTCTGCTGAGGGAAAATCACGGTAGGGATTATACGAGAGAGGTGTTTTTTTCTCTGTAGTGGTTTAGTTCCGTCCTCGCACCATTTGGCTTCGCTGAAGGGAATGTGCAGGGTAGACGCTGTTTTGAACGTGGGGACTGAATGGGTTTGTGCTAGTCCTGCTTTGAATGGTGCTCTCCGTGCTTTGCTTGGCAGTAGTGTGTCCAAGAAGGATGTTCATGTACTTTTTCCTTTCTGTGTGTCTGCAGGTGGATTTCTCCTTCAAACTTTTCCCCTTTCAGGATCTCCTGCCTAGCTACAGTGATGTGGATCTTGGAAAAGATCAGAGTGTCACATGAAAATGGAAACCTTCCCAGCTCTTCCTTCCTGGGAATGCCACAAGGCCAAAATCTGCCAGAAAAAGCCCGACTGAAGGCTGCTGCTTTTCCAAATGTGATCACTCCTGACAGAATCCCTGAATTCTGCATTCCCCCGAGGCTGACCAGCTCTGGATCCACTAAGAGCAGTGGCTTCCAACAGGATCACACTTCAGTGGATGCAGCTCTTACTTCTGATTATAGCTCTTTCCCACATCTCATTCAGGTGGAAAGTGTTGAAGAGGAGATTGCAGCCCTGGAGGAAGAAAGCACCAATGCAGACCCGCAGTCCCAAGCAGCGCTCTCCCTGCCCCACTTTCCCAGAGCCTCCACTTCCTATGGCTTCTGCACTTTGCTGGAGAGTCCCCACACCAGGAGAAAGGAGTCCATCTTCCATGGTGATCCACGTGGTGCTCTACCCGGCCTGAAGCTGTCTCGATCCAGAGCTAACACCTTCAGTGGCAAAGGGACTATGTCTAATCCCATTGCTGTCAGCTTTGCTTCTATGAGACTGCCGCCCAAGCATCTCTCTCTGCACAGGCAAGGCACCTGTGACAGTGACACTGCCTCTTCCAGTGATTCTTCTCCTTTCAGCTCTCCACTTCTCAGCAGGTCACCTCCCAGACCCTGCTCCCTGATCAAAGCACAAAGCCAGGAGGGATTGCTCTGCAGAGCGCTGAAAGACAAGTGCAAATACAGAATGCCCAGGAACAATTCTCTGTCTACAGAGGAGAGCAGCTCCACTGATAACAGCCCCAGTGCCATCAGGAGGGCCTCCGAGGGGCTGCTTGGCATTCAGAGCCTTAGCACTTCCCGCTCTCCCGTGTTTCCCGTGGACCTGACTTGCAGTCGGGAGAGGCTGGTGGGAGAGAGTGCCGTGCTGATGGACAAGGGAGGCGTGTTAAGGCTGTCGGCTGAATACTGCTCGGAGAACGAGAGGCTGCGCATCCGCCTCATCAGTGCAGAGGGGTTGTACGATGATTCTGTGGAGCCCAAAAACATCAACTGCCGAATCTCCTTCTCCCTGGTGCCAGGGAAAACACAGAAGCAGAGAAGCACAGTTATAAAGAGAAGCAGAAATCCCATCTTCAATGAGGACTTCTTTTTTGATGGCATTGCACAAGAAGAGCTGTACAGCCTCTCTGTCAGGATGAAAGCAACAAATAAAGGGTGCAGTATGAAACGGGATTATACCTTAGGAGAACGGGAATTGTCTTTAATGAGTATGTTGTCAGTGTAGTGTTTGAAATAGCCAAACAAATTGTCTTCTAAAAGTTTCCTACTAAATAAAGTTTTAGGTTGACTTTTATATTGTTGGTTTGTTGTTTTGTTTTTTTTTTTAAGAATACTTGAAAGCACTGTCTTACTTGGTATTACTGTCGTGCTCTTGTGCCTTGTTTTGCTGTTTAACTCTTCAAACTCTGAGATATTAGGTGTTAAAAGGTGGCTGTGGAGCAGATCTCTGCCTGTAGAATAGGACAGGAGAGGGGAGAAGGGCTAGTTTGCCTTTAGGATAAAGAATTAGGCTGTTACCAAGTCAAGGTTCTTCTTGTTTATGGCTTTGAGGCCATAAACCTCAGGTGGAAGTGTTTTTCACTCTTCCTGCAGGGTCTCTAAGTGGGTAACATTCTGTGCACACAGTACACCCTGAACTCTAATGCAGCTCCTTGGTACAGCATCAGTTCAATGGACCATTTTAACACCACTCATATTTGCACAAGCTAATGTTTTAATGAGCCCTGTATTCAGAGGGAGAATGAGATCTTTTACAACAAGTGGATTTGGATTCCCAAAGCCAGTGTAAGTTTGTGTTAAGGATAACAAGATTTTAGCTTCTGAGCGGGAGCTAAAAGCCACTGGAGGCAGAGCTCTCTTTTCACAGACCTACAGTGTCAACACTTGAACAGCCTGGGTGAGGTTGCAGCATGGTCAGCATCTTCTCTTACCTTCCCTTTCCATGGTCGGTTTCACAGCTCACAGAATCAAGTTGCCAGGTAGTGGCGTTTTGATCAGGAATGTACCTTGAGAGCTCCAGCCCTCAGCAATTCAGCTATTGAATCTTTGCTGCAGCTGAGGCCGATAAGATATCAGTGCAGCAAGGGCAAAGGACAGTTTGGGATCTGGCATTGAATTTCTGCTTCAGCTCACGACTTGATGCATGCCTTGCTGAAGTCATTGTCATACAATTAGTGTAATCAATCTGTCCTGTCTCTGAGCATGAGTGGCTGAAGCACTTGCTTCAGTGCCAGGGGTAACATAAATGTGCAGAACTCCTGCATGTTTGAGTGCTTGAGACCATTTTCCTTTTTTTTTTTTTTTTTTTTAAAAATGAGGTTTACTTGGGGCTGGGTAAAACGGCTAAGTTAGTGTGAGGAGGCAAAAGTGTCTTGAAAGTCCAGGCCTGTTGCTGCCTCCTTTGATTAAGGCTTCATTATGTGAAGGTAGATAAGCCTCAATGGAGGAGCAATCCATGCAGGCAAGGGGCAGAGAAAACAAAGGTTTATTTTGTTTTCCCTTTGAGACCGTAGGAATAGGGCCTTGCTAGTGCCCAAATACAAATCTTAAAAGCTATTTCATGAAGATTTTAGCAGAATCTCCCTCTGGCCTATTCTGGCAAGAGTCCGGCTGTCTGTAAATCATGGGGCTGCTCACAGGGAGACTGTAGTATTCCTTGGCCAATGAATAATTTGATTTAGTTTCAGACAGAAATACTCCAGGAAGGATAGAAGAAAATTCCTTCTGATAGCAGAAAAAGCCCAAAGGATGTTAATTGTGACCACGAGTGCTCTGAAATGCCAGCTGCTAATCCTTGATCCAATTCACAGGAGATGCTTCGAAAAACAGAATCCTTGTACGGAGGGCAACTCATGCAGGTGAATGGCTCAGTGTATTCTCAGTAGCCAACTGAAATAAAATGGAATGTTAATTCCTTTGTACTAAGGGAAGGAATTAAATGTACTGACATCCTGCTCAGATGGAGGTGATACACTGTCACTTTCATCCTTGAATCTGGCCAAATTGACCATAAGGGGAAACTTAAAGGAAGTGGGGAGAAGTGAAATGAAAAATGTGACTTCAAGGAAGAATCAATAATGTTGAAAAAAAATAAGCCAATTTAATTAGTTATTGCATGGGGTCTCCTGAAGGTAGGCAGAGGCTCCCTCTTCAGGCTTGTCAGTCATCCACCATCACAGTTTTAGTTCTTGGGGTTTAGGGTGTCTTCACAGGCACACTCACATGGAGAGATGGAGATAACACAGAGCAGTTACAGACCTCAGAGGATCACGTACAGACACTGTGGTGTGTGTGTGTGTCTGCCCTGTGAGCTGTGCCGTGCCAGTGCTGTCCTCCAGGGACACAGAATGATGGGGAGGTTCAAGGTGGGGAAGGGGCCTTGGGGGATTATTTCCCCTGATGGCTGCTGGAAGCACAGGCAGCTCCAGCAGGCTGCCCATGACCATGTCCTGTGTTGGGCTTATAGTGGCTCCAAGGATGGAGAGCCCAAAATCTGCTTGGGAAACATAGCCCAGTGTGTTCCTACCTTACCAGCAGAAAAGGTTGGGTTTTTTACTGCATGAGTGAAATTTCCTGTATTTCAGTTTGTTCTTGTGGCCTCTTGTCCTGTCAGTGGATACTGCTGAGCAGAGCCTGGCTCCATTATCTCCACTCTCTCCCAGCAGATATTCATAAATATCAATGAGATCTTCCCTGAGCCTTCTCTTCTGCAGCCCAATGGGCATACTGCACTTACTGCCTAAAAGAAATGTGCTTCTCAAGTCTCTTTTTTTTTTCAGGCAGGGAAGGAGTTAAATCCTTAAGAAAGTTCTCCCTTCCTGTCATGGTGAAGATAGGTTCCCAGCTGGGCTCATCTGGTCAACTATTTAAACAGGTGTGAAGGCTTCCTCTTTGGTTAGTTGAAAGGAAACTCAGTTGTTTTTAAGACTCTTTAAAAAATTATATATTTCTGAGAAAGCCTCCCCATGGAAGGCCTACAAGCTAGATGGGGCAAAACAAAGCAGTAGAAGACTTGCAGATTCAATTCAAAGGCAGAGTTTAAGCCTGGGAAGAAGAGAGGGACTTTGCCTATGTTTCTCTGGTAAATAATTTAGCTTCAGGTTTTTCTTGATAATTTTATTCTTTAATATAAGAACTTTGAATTAAGTACCTATTCAGGTACATTAGACTAGACTAGACATGACTGTAACAGTAGATGGCAAACAGTTTTGGTGGGCTCCCCCCACCACACCCCATTTTAGTGTGTCTCTTTATATTTGATTAATTTGGAGTTTTAGGGTCTTGCTTATCAGGTGTTATTAACAATAACAATAATACAATTGGAACACTTCACTTTGCCTGACTGTTAGGGGGCACAGGACTTGTTTTCCTGTGCTCTAGGTCAGCTGAGCTGGAAGTGGTGAGCACCTCCAGCGCTGCCTCTGCTGCAGCTGCTTTCCGTGAGCGTCAGCCTTACTGGGGCAATTACGTAAAACACCTGCATAAGCAAACAAAAAGGCAACTGGATACTTCAGCCTGGAAAAGCTCATGATGCCTCAGTGCTTGTATTTGAGTCAGCAGCAAGAAGAAAATCAACCTCCTGGCATTAGCAAACAGCTACTCAGAGTTAAGAAATATTATCTTCAGAAGTTTTCTAAAATACCATGAAAATATGAGAACATAAATGACTCTTTCAAGCAAAACTCATGTTTTGGGTAGTCTGATCAATTGTGTGGCTGGAAGATCACATTTTAATTTAAATTTAAAATAAAATCCAGACAATTGTTTGAAGAAAAGGAGGTCTTTGTGCCAAGATCCTGGACTCATGTTCTATTAAGCAAATATTATTTGTTTCAGCTGCACTGGAAATAATACTTTTGCTGGCCTTTTCGAATGCAGTTATTTTGGGCATGCCCCTTCAGCTCTGGAGAAAGGTTACTGCAAAGCAGGGCTTATGTTTTTCTTTCCAGAAATCCACTCAGGTCATGTCAAATAGAATTTGAGTTGCAATATACTAAGGTATGGTACAGTAAAATGCCAATTCCTGTAACTGAGCTCCCTTTCAGGTAAAATTCAGAAATGATAGCAAGGGAAGCAAACACATGTGACCTAAAAACCCTGACAAAATAGACCTGTAGGCTGGGATTAGGCAGCACAGTGTCTGCAGTGTCAAATTCTGCTTATTGCATCACTTTCTCTAAGCTGCTCCCATTTCTCAGCCTGCCTTTGGAGAGGCACTGCTGAACACAACACCTGTGCTGCTTCTACGTGCTTCATCTGAGAGGACTTTTTGGGGAGGGTGGTACTTCTGCTCCTGGGCCTTGGCTTTTCAGTCAGCCATAGTGACTGTGATGAAAAACTGAACATATGATGGGGCCTAATGGGCAAAAATTCTTCTTTTTAGTCTAGGTAGTAATTGCTGTGGGTAACTCTTAGTTTCCCTAGAGAACTGATGAAAAGAACAATTAGATAAATGTATGAATCAGTGAAAAGCCTGTGTGTGGGTTGCCAAGGTGGGGAAGTTGTCCTGGAGCAATCTGTGCCACTGGAATTGCTCAGCGTGGGGACCTCTCTTGCAGGACAGTTGGGGGGCCATGCCACAAGCTGTGTGCTCACCTGGCCACCCCGTGCTCACCTGGCCACCCCGTGCTCACCACACCTCTCCCAGCTGTTGGCTGCTGGACAGTTTTCCTGCAGCAAGGTTGGAGCTCCAGCTTGCACACATTCCTGAATTGTGGGCCGTGATATTGGGCCAGGGTAGGAAAGGTAATGAGTTCTATCTATTAATAGCTTCTTGCAGCAGGATTAAAATGAACACTCACACTCACAAAATGAATAGCATCATTAGATGCTATTTGTTTTTGAGTGCTGTGTGCCCTGAACAAAAAATGTATGTGAGATTAATCTGCATATTTAAATGAATGGTATTTCAGTACAGGCTTAATGCTGGTGACTGTCACTATAATGTACTCCAGTATTATTAATAGTGCCTTAGAAGCAAAGGCTGATGCTGAACAATCTGTTCTTGTAGCAGAGGTAAAATGAAGTATAATGTTGTGGAGGGCCTGTGAACTAACCTACTTTGCATTGAAGTGATTGATGTAAAACACAGGAGATGGAAAACAGAGGAGGGATGCCCCAGAGCACATCTCAGCCTGGGCTGTGCACAGCCTTGTGCTGCCTGCAGAGTGGGGAAAGGGTCAGTGTTCTGTGACTATTTTGTGTCTCTATTAGGATTGATAGGCAAGTCATGTTTTGTGCTGCTGCATCTTTGCATTTCGGGCATCCTTTTGAGAGGAAAAGAGCTTCCAGTAGTTGTTTGTTCCTGTCAGGAGCAGAAATAGCTACAGCCCAGGTTGCTGGTAATAAGTGGCAATGAATTGAGGCAAGGTACTGAGGACTGAGCACAGTCAATTGGGTAAAGGAAGGGTCCAACAAACAGGAGTGAATAGAATTCACAGCCCTTTTTGCATAGATAACCACCACAGGTGACCAGATACCTCTGTCTTCTGGTTTTGTTATTCCATCCCCTGCTATTTTTCTCTTTCTGTCTATAAATATTCTAATGCTGCAAAATTAGCTGTCCTGAGTGGTACAGTGAGAACCTGACCTTGTCAAGCATTGCATGTTCTGGACAGGAAAGAACTGAACAAGATTTTCCACTTTGCCTCTCTTCTGTTAAACCTAAATGATTTTTTCTACTTACCTTTCTCAGCCTCTTCATTGCAAAGTCAGGAAATATCTGAAAGAGCACAAGGTGAAAGAAGGTAATCTGAAAAACCTTAGAGATGCTTCTTTTTAGTGGGAGGACCAGACAAAGTTTTGTGTCTTCATTATATTGCTGTGATGAAGAAGCATTTAGAGGGAAGCAAAAGACATTGAGAAATGTCACTCAGGTAAGGGGCTTATACTAAAGGTGGTCATTTGCTCATAGGTGAAGGATGAGAGGAAGTAGCTTAGAATGGCATTGTACAAATATTCAGAATAATTTCTATAAGCTCCTTTTGAAATGGCACAGTTCCAGAAGGCAAAATCCTTTAACTCAAATCTTTGATCTGGTTTTGGTGGGGTGTTTGGTTTTTGTTTTGTTTTTTGTTTGTTTGTTTTGGTGTTTTGTTTTGTTTGTTTTGTTTGTTTGTTTTTTGTTTGTTTTGGGGTTTTTTGGCAAATCTTCCTGTGCTAACCACTGTTTCCAGTGAGCAATAAACCTGAATATACCATACCAGTAAATATAAAAGCAGTAACAGATTGGCTCTGGGATTTCAAGACTATTTCAGCTTGCCTGTGAGGCTTCTGTGATTTCTCCAGATTATTTTATTTATGTAATTTTGATTCTAGAAGACACCTTAGTTGTAAGCATGTGTTGCTTGATCCTTTCTGACAGCCCACGGCAGGGCTGTCCCTACCAGAATGGCTTTGTGTTGCAATCCCAGCTCGTACATTTTGCAGAAGGTGTTGGGCATTGAGCACAGCTGCTTTTGCAGTGCTGGATGCCAGAGCCTCAGCTGAGCTGGAGGCGCCAGCACTGCTCCTGCAGGCACTCCAAGAGCAGCACAAAGCTTTGGTGTTAGGTCTGCAGGCACTGCTGTGCTCAGGCTGACAATGAAGATGAAGTCGAGGAGAAGGAGGATCACCCAGCAGAGCTTGTTAAAGGCAAAGAGCTCATGCTGAGTGTTGGCAAAAGCAATGTCACAAATGGTGAACGAGTGACTGTAGTGGTAAATGCTGACTTTCACACCCCTAATTAGCTGCTGTCAAAGCTGATTCAAGACAATAATTCGGCTGTGCAGTGTCGGATCAGCTGCTCTGTAGGGGAAGAAGGAGAGTCACACCTCCACAGATGATTTCTAATGGATAGGAAAGGTTGTGCAGAGCCCTAAGTGTTGTTTGTCTGTCCTGTGAACTCCACCAGTGATGGAGGATGGCTGGGTTGGTGTGGGACACATATTGAGAAAGTAAGAAAATTACAGCCTGAAAAATATTCCAGGCTGGAGCTTCTCAGCTCTGTTCCCAGCCGATAAGCTGGTCCAGCTCAAGGCTAGGGGGAATTTCTCCCAGGGTGATAATTTGGTCAAAATAAAAAGGAATTAATAACAAGGTAGAACACCTGTTGTGGTGTGTGACCAGGCCCTGGCAATGGGGTGTCTTCTCTCTGAACCAATCACCTTTTCTCTGCTCTTGGAGTTGCAGTCATGCTATAAAACCAAGTGTGTTTCTGAATTAACTTGGCTCTTTCTTCCTGTCCTGAAAGATGACCATGTAGCTGTGCATCTTATTTCCACCACACTTAAAGGGTTAAAACCCCTTTCCACGGCTACAGATTGGGAGTGAGGCACTGTCAGGTGGGATTCTATAAAGGAAAATATCCACCCTTCTCCACAGATGGGTGATCAACCCTGTGCCCTGACAGAGGCTGCAGTGCACCAGAGAGGTAATTTTGCATTTTTAAGATAAAACTGATTTCTGTTCGGAAAAGTAACAAAACCTATCCCACAGCTTTGTTGCTTATTAACCCAGCTGGTTTTTTTAGCAGAATGTTTTGCTGGGCTATTTCCTCTGTTACAATCCAGAGGAATCTGAAACAAGACAATTATTATGAAAATGCTGATGAAACTGAGAGCTATTCTTAACCCATTGGGAACATTGAACATTTCCCAAGTCTGCATAAATCCTAAGCACAAATCTAATTCAACAGTGGGTTTCCTAAGACTTGTCTTGACTAGAGCTACTGGAAAGGAACAGACACATCTAGCAAACATAGGCAAAGAGGTATGGGAACCAGCTGGAATATTTCTGTATTATTCTAAAAAAGCATCTGACTTCTTTTAGCCATCTGTTTTGAAGATATCTTGCTAGGAATGAATGAGTTAAGGCTCCTTCAGGAATGGGACAACAGACATGTCCAGCTGACAGGAATGATTTGTCACCCTTGGAAGTTACAGCATGGGCACAGGAGATGAGCAGAACACCTGAGAATTGTACAAATATGAACAAAAACAAAGGGAGATTTAATCCATGGGACTTTTTAAAAGGTCAAAATGCAGCATGGTCTCAGGGAAGTTACTGGGAAAAAACCTGATAAAGTCAAAAGCCGAAATGCCAGTATGGAACTAATCTGCTCCATTTATTTATATTTCCACTCAGTGTTTGTGTTGTAAAGAAATGCTATTTGAGGACTGAGTACCACTCACATTTCACTTTTGCTTGATAAGAACTTTTTCTCCTAGAGAAAAACAGTCCTTGTTATGCTTTTTGCCCATAACTTTTTGTCAGCTTCAGAATTCTGGCATAGTTGATGCTGGCAGGGACCCAGAGATCTCGAGGCCCTTGCTGACAGCAAGGTCAGCTACAGCACTCTGCCCAGGACCATGCTCAGCAAGATTTTGAATATCTTTAAAAGATGGAGACTGCATCGTCTCTGGGCAACCTGTCCTAGTGCTTCCCCACCCCCAGAGTAAAAAAGTGTCATTTTTCTCCTGTGTCATCTTTTGTATAACTGGAATTTCCCATGTTTCAGTCTGCACCCATTTCCTTTTGTTCATAGTGGTTACACTGAGAAGAATTTGGCTCCATCTTTGCTTCCTCAAATCCTTTTACTCAGTTTCACCTTCCAAACACAGGAGATGACTTTTCTGTGTGCTGCTTATATGTTTTACTAATATCAGAAATATAATAACAAAAGATGTCTCACCCATCTTGGCTTTTTTTTAAAGTACTACAAATATCTGTGGTCTGACCCTGCTTACAATATATGCAGAGGGAATCTTAGAATGTCATAAGTACCAAGTTAAAAACTTTTAATACCTATGTGAAAAGCACTGTCATCAGTATTAAATGCATTACAAAACTAAGCAAGACTTAAAACCTGAAAAGTATATTGACAAAAATAACTTGGCAAGGCTGAAGTTTTGTTTATTCAATAGATTACCAGTGTACAATTGGGATGCAGTCATGATCCATTTCTCTGCTCATTACACCTAAATTAACAAGATTTTTGACTGCACAGTCTGCAGGACTAAAGCATGACTAAAGTCGAGTTAAAGAGTGAAAAGTCTTGCAGTATGTAGCTCCAAATGCATCAACCAGACTGACAGCAGTTTAGAAGTGAGCACAGGAGTTGGTTAATGTTTTTCTGAAGAGTGACCCCGAACCCTTATTGCAAAACTATATGCTAGATAAACATGTTATTATTATACATGAGATACAGCAATGTCTGAAGAGAAGTTTTTGCCCAGAATACATCAGAAGACTAAATTATTTTTACCGTGGTCTTGAATATACCAGGCCTATAACTACCACCTATGCAACACTGAAAAGGCAGGGCTGAGTTAGTGGTAGCAGCAGTGGCAGTGAGATCTATATTTCTGTGTGTGGCAGGAGGGGAACTTGGCCCCTGTCTGCTTTCCATTGGTCCCTGTGCCATTGTGCAGCCTTCTCCATCTGCCTCACTCCTCTTGATCCTTATTTTGCTGTGTGATGATTTTGTGAGCAGGTGGACACCTCAGATGTAGGCTATCTGGAGAAAACCAGCAAGGTCTCAAACTGACATCTATGCATCTAGACTTTGGAGGATAAATCCGCCTAAGTAACCTGAAAACGATGCTATTTTCATTTATTATGTTATATAGATTATAAGAAATAAGAAAAAGCGAAAGAAGCACTTATGTGCCATAGGTCTTCCTAAAAAAATGTAGGTATAATAACAGCAAACAAAACATGAAATATCCCCAAGTAAAACAGTGTCAATAATTTCATAAAACAGCTAATCAGAAAAGGACCATTTTCTAGTGGATACATCATAAGAAAATCTGGGTATCATCCCCATTTTAATTCACATTTAATGGCATGAGCATTTTGGGTTCTGAGAAGCTACTGAATTGTCACCTACACGTCTCACATTGCCCTGGAGACTGATTTTGAAAATGTTGGTAACAGTGCTGTGATTTGGAAAGAGCTGGCAGCACACCACAGCTTAGCTGGTTAGTGGTGCTCTTCCACATCGAGCAGAGGTAGATGAGAGGAGACTTGTTGGCCATACACACGTGGTTAAACTAACACAGGCCTGTGCTGCCAGACTTCCTGGAATACCAAGGGAGACATAATAGGATGTAAAGGGAAAGGAGCAATCCAGGACACCACACAGAATTCCAGTTCTACAGGATTCTTCTATACCATGTCCACTTCAACATCACATTAACAAAATCCATTGACAGAGCAGGACTTGCTCAGGTATGTGAAGCAGAATACATTTAATGAGAAAACTGATGATATTAAAGTATATGGTAAAACACAATTATTCACCTCCTAATTTAATGAAGCATTGCACCTCATTTGAACAAGCAATTGGTGCAATAGAATAGTTTAGGAAATAAGAGACCTATTTATATCTCCTAGTAGTTTAAAATAGTTCTGGGGTTGAAAACAAAACAAAAAAGCAAGGCCATGGTGATGTCAAGTTAACTGTCAAGGTGAGGAAAGATTCTGGATTTGCCAATTCATATCTTGACCATAAGGGGTTTTTCCTTCCTCTTATTCCCCTACTCCTTCCAGTCTCTGAGTCCCTCTATGCAGACACCAATAAGTGTTGCCAATAATGTAACAGGATTCTACTCTGTGCAGGTGAGAGGGAAGCACACAGCCAGACTCTATGTCCCTTCTCACTGTGTATGAAAGCAGATTCATAATTTATGCAGCTGCTGCTGAATAAGTCCAGGCACCAGAGCATTGCAATGATTAATTTAACAAAGCCTGCTTAGAAATGACAAGTAATAGCTAATGGCAGGTTGTTTCACTCTATGTAAGTGCATATTAGCTGTAACTTTTAAGAAAGAACAAAGGATTGAAAGTCTGTTTTCCTAGGCAGTCTGACAGGTAAAATTGGAGATTGCATTTTTCTGACTTTTCCCACATAATTGCTCAGGTGTGTGCCAGCTGACTGAAGCAGCTTTGTCTGCAAAGGAGGGGGTAACAGGTTCCCCCATGCATGATCAGGGCTCAGTAAAATGTAAAATCAAGGTGAATGTTTATCCCTTCCCTGAGCCCACGGTGGGTACAGACAGCACTGAGCAAGCCAGGCTTGCTTGGTTTGTTTTGGAATTAACAGTTGATTCACACCTGGGACACAGTGCCCAGCCTCCAAGTGCACCTGCACAAATGTTTTGAAGAACACTTTGCACCTGTAACTATGTGCCTGTCAGCCTCTTAGTGCCAGGAGCTACTGATGTTTCTTGGTGCAGCTTTGACTCACCAAACAGGTTCTTGAGGCAAGATTGGCCAGTTTGGTTCATCAGCTCTGCAGTCAACATACTTCCTAGAATGCCTCAAAACAGATCACTGGACCTGCCGTGAAAACAAATTAACTTGATATAAAAATACTTTTAACCTGTAATTGAATGTTTTTGTCAGGGAAATTGCCAAATCCTCATTTCACATGAACAGATATGTGAGTCATTACAGTTGAGCATGTTTATTGTACATGGCAGTTCTTTTCAAAACACACGTTTAAACAGATGGCTTATGTTGACTATTAATTCAGTTCCTGCAATTAAGTTCAATCTGAACAAAGTCGACAGAGACTGACATTCTATTGACATCAAAGCTGCTATATTGCATCTTCTCCCCATGAATGTTCCAATTTGGATCTGCTACAGCCTTGCTGAAATGTCAACTGTGATAAGTCACGATGCAGCTGAAGAGGAGAGATAAGGTACTTGGCGTCTTCCTAAATTACTTTTTGACCAGGATTTATTATTTGCATATTCATGCTGTTACATTTCAATGATGAAAGTCCATGTTTGAGCAAATTGCTAGAAATAAACACAGCAGTAGGAAGAAACTTGTCTCTCTGTCTCTACAGAGGTTGTGAGCTCAAACCACAGGCAAGTGAACTGCCCATAGAAGAAACCCAAGTCCATGGTGGTGCCTTTCTCTTCCTGCCCACCAATGCTGCTGTCAGGTTTATGGTCCTGCAGACAAATGACAGAGGATATGAATGGCCACATACCTGGTGAAACCCAAAGCTCTTGCAATGCAGTGTCGTGTTAGGCAGGATATTGCAGGATACTGCAACAGTGACTGGCAGAGGAGTGGGAGAGCAGCTCAGTGACACAGCCCAGACTACAGAGCTGAGGTCGCTTTAGGGATTTCTGATATGCAGCCCATTTCGGGGTCTTTAAAAGTGCCAGACAGGTTTCTCCTCTAAGAATTTTTTACAGTCTTTGGAATTTATGTAAACATTCATTCCTGCAGCAAAGTGCTTCATACTTGAGCTGTGCAAAACGTGGAAAAGTGTCTCCCCTTCTTTTGAACTAGCTACTATCTTCATTTGACAATCTGCAGGTCTTTCACTGGAAGAAACACCAAACAATTGTTCCCTACTCACTGTCTTTTGTCACCAGTGATTTTACAAGTCTATTCAATCATCTGGTGTGCTTCACAGTCTGAGGGATTCTGTGCTATTTTTATCACTTTTTCTTGTCTTAACTAATCAGTAATTTACTTATCAATCTTAGTCATTTCCACACACCTCTCTGCAGCAGGTAATGTGTTGGTCCTGAAGCTGGATTTGTATGGCTGCAATTCAGCAAAGAGGGTATCCAGCCCCAGTGACCCATTTAGGAGTTGTTGACTGTGACTTCTGACGTGACACAGAAGAACTGGTGTAGTTGGTTTAGTGAATTACAGTAGCAGGAATAGTTTAACAAGCATGTCATGTCTATTAGATACTGCTTACCTTTCCCTGCTTCCTTGGTACTCTCCTAAAGCAAATTCCATCTTTACTACTTCTCCTACTATCTTGTTCACTCTCGTTTAGTAGTGGGAAAACATACATTTCATACATGTCTTTAGAAAGAGATCTTTTCAAATGTCCTTTCATTATTCAGCAGCAACTTTGTCAACATGCATGGGAGCAGCTTTCCTACAGCACAGGCTGTACAGCAGTTATGCTGTTTTCCCTATCTCCTCTAGCAGGGCCTGTGACACACATTCTTGAAAGACTTCCAAGTGTCACTGCATGATTCTGGACAAGGCTGAGGCTGAAGCAGAACAAAGTCCCTTCTATTTCCAAGTCTGGCACATGTTCAGTGTTGCAGGGCTGGCATTGCCCAGCAGAGAAACTCCTCATGCTGGAACTCCACCATCTGTTGGAGCAGAGAGCTCATTTGCAGCCACACTCATGCAAATTCCCAGGCAGCCCATAATCAACAATCCAATTAAGTCTCAACATCGATACATGGAACCTAAACCAGAAATAATTACCATTCCTTGAGTGGAATTCATTGCTGGAATTAAAAAGACCCACTGTATTTCTGGGAAAGACTGCCTGAGGAACAACATGAAAGCTCTCTGGGGGACAACATGCAGTGCTTAAATCTCTTCTGATTTGTTTTTTATTAGCTTTAACAAAATTTACACCTCATGAAGAAGAGGAACAGCTATATGTCTCATTACATAAGTTCTGACCTTTCATTTCAGTGAATATATTATAATAGTAGTGAACTTTACAGAGTTATTATTTCAGTACTCTTGGATAATATTCTGTAAAAACCAAGCAAATCCCCCCAAAACCCACACCACAACCATCCTCCCTCCCCCTCAAAAAACAACTCCAAAATCCCCTAAACTCCCCAAAAATCTAACCCAAACAACACTTCACCTTCAATCCCTGAAAACCCACATACACTGTCTCACAAAGCCAGAGAAATATCCTGGCAATAGTAGAATTTATCTCTAAAATGCTAAAGTTAGCTTTTTAGCTGACCCACAGTTCTAGGAAGGAAATCTCAAACCCAAAGGCAGAACAGCCTGGATGCTTCTCCAGAAAGATGTAACTACAGCAACCACGAGGCACAGCTATTTGCCTTTATAGAAAGAGAGGAGCAAAGTTGGGCTGTAGCTTGATTAAATATTTGTGAAGCTGATTAAACATCCTTTGGCCAGGTGAATGTATCACGCTCTAAACAGCTGTGTAAAAATGACCTACAGAGACAGATTATTTTTATAACTTTTCAGGAAAAGTGGCTCCAGGGAAGTACAGGTAATTAACAGGTACCAGAAACATCAGGAAGTCGATTGCAATGGTAGCTCATGAAGCTGGTTATTTAGGTTGCTTGAGATTTCTTGTCATTGGAGCTGGATTTCAGTCATTGGTAACTTTGTGAAATCATGAGTTTTTGGTCTCATGTTTTCTAGCCTGGATGTTAAGCTCAGACTGTATTTGAGTCAGAAAATGATTTAATTTTTCTTGTTTCTAATCAAGCTGTGTGTATGTGAATGCTAAAGGGTAATTAATCCTGTTTGGCCCATGCATGCAAACAGAGTCAGACTTTGCCCATCAAAGCTGCTCTAGGCCCAGCACAGAGCTTGTATTTTTTTTTTTTTTTATGCTTACATTGATCCTGTGCTAGAACATAATGGGTCTATGAGAAGAAGGAGGAGTGAAGAGCAAGAGGAGGAGGGGTCACCTCAGGGGGCTGGCAGGACATGGCAGCACTCTGCAGGAGTGGGAGACAGGGTGGCTGGGGGGACAAGCCCAGCTGGACAAGCAGGAAAACAGCTCAGAGAACTGGGGCTCTGAGAAGACAAAAGAAGCAAGAGAGTCAAATTAGCAGGAGAGATAAAGCAATGGGGATTTGGGTGGGACTGTAGCTGCATTGGTCAAGGTAAGAATCAATTTTTTGGGTTTGAAGATAAAATGTCCCAGGTTCATAGAATTTATTTTTTTATCTGTGTTTCTGAAAGTTGTTTTAAAACAACCTATTTCAAAAGTATAACATTAACATGATTGCCACCATCACAGGAAGCAGCCAGATCTCTGCTAGAGCAGAAGCTTCCCAAGTTATTTCTGAAGGATATTGAGAGTGGGAAATTGTTGGTCCAGGAGCAGGGGATGGCAGCCCACTTTGAGTCAGAGGAAATCTGATGAATGCTATTGATTAGCTATGAATGCCTGCAGGTTACACGTATTTAATGAAGAATTTCTCAAATCCAAATTATGGAACAAATTGAAGGAAAAATGGCCACCTTATGGCCATCACATTTCTTGAATTTTCCTCCCTCCTGTGTTAAACAAATGATGTAATTTTGCTGGTGCCTTGTTTTCAGTTTCCTGTTTTTAAGTTTATTGACATTTCTTCCAGTCCCAGGAAAACTAATTTACTGAGAGATTATAGAGTAGTTAGTTTGTGTTGGTTTAGGCAGACATTCACATTGTGTCCCACATTAATGACTAATCTCTTCTTCTCTTTGGCTGGTGGATAAATGAAACAAACTTTCCACAGTCACACAGGTACATGAGGATGTTTACAGATAAAGCAGGAAAATTAATGTAGTCTGCTTCGAAAAGTTGCATCATACTTCAAAATAGCAGCTGTCATTGTAACCTTGTGTCTGCTGAGCATCAGGAGGATTCCTGGTCTGAGCTTCCATGTTTTGTGCTGCCAGCTATGAGGAATGGAGATCTTTTTTGGCAGTGGCCCTGATAAACTGGTAGGCCATAAAGCTTGATACTCAGATAGAAGTGGGTGTGAATGATCATCAGATGTTTATTTTGTGGTTTGTATTAATTTTGTGGTTTGGTTCTCCCCCCCAGCATTTGCTACAAGTGAACAGATTTTGCTTTTTCCATCTAGTGGCAGTCTGTCTGCATACATCAAAGCACAAAAAGGTTTTTTCCTTGCATGAACCATCATCCAGGGAGATATCTTGTGAGCATCCTGGCCATGCTGGCAGCTGTGGCATCGTGGTGTCCTCTTTCCTCTCTGTCATTTCCCTTTGGTAACTGAGTGTGAAAAACGAGGTTCACTTTCCTGCTAAATTTTTAAAAGGTTTAATAAAAGACAAATAATAAAGCAAATAAGATACAAACAATAAGCAAAAGGCTATAATGGCCGGGTGCTGGACATTGAGCCAAGAGCACACACTAACTCAGAAAACACTTCTTTAAATGCATCAACCTGTTGCATATTCATAGACCTTCATGCATTATTCAAAATCACCCCCTAACCTGTAAATCAACTTTTTTTTTTTCCTCCTTATGGCTCCTTCTCGTCGGCACACTCCCTGATAATGGAGATCAATAAATTCCTTCCCTGGAGTTCTGGTGCTCATCACCCCTGTCTTCATCCAGATAGGATAATCCAAGAATGTGAAGAATTTTCTGATTATTACTTTCTGATTACCTTTTTACCATTCTCTGCGTTAGTTACACGAACAAAAGCTTTTTACATCACCATGTTATAGTTTAAGAAAAAGATATATTTATCACGCTACTGTTTCTAAATTTTGTTAATAGCAGAACTAAAAGAAACTATATCCATACAAGTTTTCCAGCATTATACCTAGAGTATTCATTTTAATATTTTTAAAATATTAATATTTAATATTTTAATATGTGAAAAGCCAATAATATAATATGAACTTATAACACTGAGTGTGTAGAAAGAGGTGGTGCAAGCAGAACACACCTTTAAGCTACAAAGCAATTATTTGTTGCCTTATGCACATAGCTGTGACTGACAAGTTCCCAGCATAAGGAGAGCTGGCAGGGACCTGACAGCAGCAGGGGAAACCAAGGAAAACAGTGTTCTCTTGTTCCCTGGGACCAGCTCACCCTCAGAGCTGCTGAGTTGCCATCCTTGAATCCCTGTTTTTGATTTAGGTCTTGAAGCCTTTGCAGGAAGTGACATTCTCCATCTCAACAATCTTGCCCCTGTCTGTACAGTTCTCTTTTTCATTTTGTCCAGCCCCAGCTGACACACGGTCTCGCAGCTCTTGCTCACAATTTGGTGGTTTTTTCAGAAGTCTCAGTGAGGATTGTATTGCTGTACTTCAAAACAGAGCCTCAGGTTACAGACGGCTGGAAAAAAAGGAGGAGGTGCTGCCATGAGCTCTCCTATCTGTGCTGTGTGCTGAGCAGGCTGGTTTGGGATATCTGGCACACACCCCGCCCCTTCCCCCCCTGCGAAAGAGTATTTTCCAGGAAAGTGCTCATACAGCATTCCTGACAGAGGAGAGAACAGAAAATTTTCATGGCTAAGCACCAGAGTCTAGGGGCAAATTTGAGCTCACAGTGAAGAAAAGGCAACTAGAGGATGTAACAAGCCTGTTAAGGATAGCTGAGCATGCAAGAAGTCCATGCCAAATATTTCAAACTCTAGTCTTTTGTTATAAAAATTGACAACACTTGTGGTTTGTTTTTCATTTTATTTCTGTGTGTAATTTATTTTTTAAAATTTTATTTCCTTTGCTAAGTATATGACAGCACTGAAATTCTATTATTAAAATAATTAATAGAGCAGTTGAAGTAAAATCATCTGTCATAAAAGCCAAATGGAGACCATGAAATTGTAACAGATGTGAGACTGAGAAATTCAAGCTGCCTGGACATATTGAGTAAATGCTGTGCTGGGACACAAGGCATCATTCATCAAGTTCATCAAGTAGCCAGAGACCCACAGCATGAGAAATCAGTCCTGACATGCTCCTAAACCAGAATGCAAGACACATAATAGTGGATGAATAGATGTGATTTGCAGTAGAGACCATCATGTACTCAAACACCAACCCTGGAGGAGGAAAAACATGATTTACTACAGGAATACATAAAAGAAGACAAATGAAGAGGCTTCTGAAAGGAAATTTAATGTAAGCTGTGCAGAGAAGATTTAAAGAACTCTTATCAAAGACTTGGATGTATGCATTCCTATCTAATATATTTACAAAAAGACTAAATCACAAAGAAAGTGGTGTGGCTAAACAGGAATGGGAGCCTTGTTAAAGTAAAGAAACATCCTAAAAAAAAAAAAAAAATCAGATCCAAATCATAAAAATTGAGACAAGCATAAGATCTGGGTTTAGACTTCTCCCCAAAAAGGAACCATAAGAACTAAGCTGTATCCCTGTCATTTTTCAGTTTGCTAGCCAAGCTTTTCTATTATTCTCCTTTACAATATGTTCACCTGTCCTCTGATCATGCTAGTAGATATATTTGAATTCATCTTTCTTCACAAGGAGTGGCCTACTCTAATGAAGGCCTTTGTTTTTAGAAGTCCTAACTTGTGTTTCATAAGAAACTTGCATCGGGCTGTAAAATAACAAGACATAATCTAGTTCTGTGTGCTTTTTCATATTTTATTATTTTAAATTATAAGGGTAAATATTAGCATCACAGAAGCACGTCACATAAGCTCCACTACTGTAAACTAAAATGAGAAATATTATAATCCAACCAAAATGCCAGTTCAGATTAGATCATGTGTTCACAACTCTATGAAGTCATAAATCTAGTACAGTATGTAATGCAAGTGTGCACCCACCAAAGAGAAGAATTGCTATTTGTTAATTTTGCATCAGGTGTTTGAAACAGGAGTTGTTTCCCTCTGGTAAAAGCCTGTCTGTGACAGAGGATTTCAGCAACCTGGGATTGCCAGGGCTCACTGAATGAAGGGACCAACTGCAAGAGGGGATAAATCCCCTTCAGCCAGGGTTAGGGAACTGCAGAGATCTAAACGGGCACTTTGCAATTTTCTGCTCCAACACTTCCTCCTGAAAATCCCACTGCAGTTGCAGAGCTGTTGTTTACCCTCTTTCATTATTTGTTCCCTTTTACCTGTATGAGCACAACCCTTGCCAAGGGTTTTGCATAAAGGTTCACCTCTGGACCAGCCTCAGGACTAGCAACTGTAGATCAGTATGGCCAACTTTCAGATCACTCTGTTTTCATCTCAATTTTATCAACAGGACTATGAGCTGAGGTTTGCTTTTTAGCTAATTATGGACTGTCTCTACAAACCAGTACTGTCTGATTTTCTGCACTGACAGTCAAATTAATTGTGCACTTTGGACACAATCTGTGGAACCCAGTCCTCTACAAGTGGGAAATTTTTAAACTTTTGTACTCTTCAGAGCTGGTGTTCATCCCTCTATGCTACAAAAGAAAATCTCAGAAAGAATCCAGCTATCTATTTTAGGTTAGGTTACTAGAAAAATTATTTTTTAAATTTTATTTTTAATTAATCTGAGAACACATAATAATTTATGTGCCAATTGCATTTTCGAGATTATTCCTCTGTGTCCACTGAAGCTTTGGAGTTTCTGTGTCATCTGAACACATTTTCTTTCATAGAAAAAGGTACAAATCTAAACTGCTGTAAATGTACCTAAGTTGCCATGTCTTGTCTTTACAGTATATAAATGGGCTGGCTGTATTTTGAAGTTTGAACTATTCAAATCCCAGTCTAAATTCTATGGTTACATATTCTTAGTGCTTATTACATATTCAGTAAAAGCTAGTGTTATACAAAATATTTTTTAAGTGAAAAAATGTATTTCTATACAGCCTATTAGCATTAACTATGGAAAAATTGGAAAAAGCCTTTTTTTCCCAATGACAGCCTGAAAAACTCCTATATGATTGAACTGACTGATGCAATTATTAATTATGAGATGCTTTTATCCTTTCCTGACTACACTGATTCCCAGAAGCAGTGGTGCTTCTGCACACAGCTTAACTCCCTTGTAAACACACCCATCTGCTCAGTGTTTTCTGTCCTGCATAACTTTTACCTCAGTGGTAAAAGCAGCTGACTGAGGGCATTAGGCAAGAAATACATCTGTTCCTGCAGATCACCTTGCTAAAATGAAATGGGAAATCAGGCGATGGTGATTCTCTCAGATGATCCCTATGTTGACAAATGCCAGCTAGAGTTCAAGGGTGTGGGTGACAGGACACTTCAGTGACTGTACCTGAAATGCTTATGTGTCAAAGAACGTTTTTATTCACTTCTTGGTATCTCTGCCTTGGAGACTGTTATCATCTAAAGTGGCTTTTCTAAAAACTGTGTATTCTCAAAGTCAATGAAATTCAATGTGATTATTGACCAAACTGTTGTGTCATGGAAATCATTATTATTCCACTGACTTCAAATATTTTTCTTGGTCTCAAGAGAAGTAGTGTCATCCTCATATTTAACCATTTTAATGGCAGAAGTACACACAGAATGTTCCTGTGGAGTTTAGGACAGTGGAAGGATCGTTTCAAACTCATGGAGACTGAGGGTGGGCCCCTTTAATGCTGGTGACAAGTTTCAGAAGTAGGATGCCAGCAAAATTCAGCTCACCAAAAGCACTTATACTGACCAGCTTTGTACTTTGTACACAAAAATCTCACGGTCCCAGTTTTATTCCATGGAATTTTCCAGGAGAAGCTATAAGTTTCACAGTCCCCAGAGCCTCTACAGGGAAGAAATGTCACTGCAGACCAGAGAATTTCAACAACACAGTCATAGTTCCCATGATATTCTTGTGCTGCTATACTAAAATGGTGAATACAGAATCTGGTCTGCCAGTGTCTGCAATGCCAAGTGTTTGTTGTGCTTCCTGTTCTGGAGTGAACACAGACAAGCTACATGGATTGTGTGTTTTGTGGGCAATTGCAGCCTTTGGCTTTCTCAGCTGCACTGATCCTCATAGGGGAACACTGCCTCACCAGAGAGTTTGCCAGCTTTCAAGCTGAATTTTTCTTGGAGGCTGTGCATCTCCATGCTGATTTCAACTTCTTCCAGAGGATCAGGAGGTATCTTCCATGTTTGGCAATCCTGAGTTTTGAAAGTGAGGCCTTGCTGTTCTATTGTTACTAATTTTAACTCTGTGTAGATCTTATCCTGTGCATTTTAGAGAAGAGAAAATAAAAATTGAAATGACACAGACTGTCTGCAGGAGAAATGCTTCATGTTGGGACAAAACACCTGGGTATCTACCCAGGACAGAATCTGGTATTCTATAGGTGAAAAAGTTGTATAAGGACAGCATGGAGAGGCAGACTACAAGGTGTGATGGAAACTACTATTTGGAGGTGTCAGCTGGATCAAAAGCATTTAGTTTGGTATTTTAAAGGATTTTTAAACCGAGATTAAAATAAAGAAAGGTTTGAACATGACTGGTTTCTGATCTAGCAGTGGAATTCAGATAAATCCCTGTGACCAGGCAGTTAACCCCCTTACATGACTAGGATTTGTTATCATGTGTAAGGTGAGAGGCAACTTGATGTGTGTCTGTAGTTCAGGATGACTACTTTGAATTCTTTAATGCATAAACCAAGAGATTTGTCATTCCAATAATCTGATTTGCACAGGCTACTGCAGCACAGCACATGAGTGCCTGATTCAGGTACATGTTTATTTAACAGAGTACTTCTTTGTTATAGTAACACCAGGAAAAAAGTACATATGGTTCCTGCTATCAAAAATAAAGATGTAGAAACATGGTAAGCAGATGCTCCTAATTTCTTTTTTATCTGCAAAGTATGACCTTTCACCTAAAAACCTCCATTACCTGTAAAAGGTAGTTGTTAAGCTATAACTTTATTAGGTATTATTAAATAGCTTCCTCCTGATAAGTGACATCTTACAATATGTACAGTAACTTAAAATACAATTATTATCCATAGGCTTCAGCCTTTCCAAGTCAGGGATGGTGAATGTGCAGAGGGTTAATGTTTCATGAGAAAGGCAACTTCTGAAATCAGGTTAATCTATAAATAGTTTCATTATTGAATATTGGCATTTAGGACATGGTAACATTCTGAAAATTAAGGGTTTGTGTTTTCCAGTTTTTTCTACCAATAGTTAACATAAAGGCCAGGTTGCCTTTATTGCTTCCTAAGCAGTGCACTAGAGGCTGTGGGGACAATTCACTTTGTACCTAAGAGGTCACAAAGACTGGGATACAGCTAAAACTGTAAAAAAAAAATCAGCCTGAATAGGATGCTGCCAAGGAACTCTATTCTTTGGCATTTCTTCCTCTCTGTTTTTATGGAAAGCCTTTTATTTATTATTATTTATTTATTATTTAAATACAATAAACTCTGAATTTAGATAAGCTTTAAAAATGCCATTTTAAAGTTAGTTCCTGTCTTGGTTTCAAAGACAGGTGTCTGCTGAGGAAGGTAGGAGCCTCCCTTGGAATTAAAGTGTAAACTCTCTCCCTTTGACTTATTATAATTTTGAAATTAAGGGAGTATCAGGCAAAAAAAATGAGAATAGGAATAACAGTTCTTTATTAGTATGCACAACAAGGCAAACAAAACAACAACAACTACAGCATTAATTACAAACAGAACAGGAGCCCAGGGACCCTTCTTGGCTGCAGGCACTTTCTCTTTGGTGCAGTTAGCCAGTACTTTTGCTCAAGCTTTAGTTAGTCAGCTGTGGTTTGTACATACAGAAATTAAAATCTTTCAGAACTTCATTTTTAAAAATAACAAATGAAAATTCATTATCTAATAGAATGTCAGCAGGAGGTTTATTCACAATTTCCTGACACATTTTTTTCCATTGTCTCTTCCATATGGTGGGAAAAGCCAAGACTGCACAAAACAATTAAACAAATAAATTGAACATAAAGGTAGGCATATATGTATGTGTGTGTATATATGTGTATATATATATATAGTAATGAGATACAGGTATGGCCTTTTCCTCTTAACACTGTGGAAATGTAATAAAACCTTTTGTGCTGCTTGCATGCTCTGGACTGCACTCTGTGGTTTACCATATACTGTTTGATAAAGTGAAAATGCATTTGACAAATGCATTTTGATGAGGGTGAGTGTCCACAATTCAATTAAAGTCAAAAGTGTTCCTAGCAAAGCTCTCTGGATTTACCTTAACTACAGCAATAGGGAGCTTGCAAGCCTGAAATAGAGGCTGTAACAGAACCAGAGGGGTAACAATTGCTGATGGACCTTTCCTTTGTCAAACTTAAGTATTTTTTTTCAACTTTGTGGTTTTGTAAAATCTGCTTGCACTAAGCTCTATAATCTATTTGAACACTGTTTAAAGCAATATTTGTCTCACTGTGATCATATTTATGTGGTGTTGATGTATTTTTACATACTTTGGAGGTTGAATCCTATTGCTAATATTGTTTTCTGCAATACATTTTTAGATTGAATGTGCCATTTCGAGTTATCAAGTGCCGTGCTTCCAGGAATAAATGAGCTCCTATGAGTTCAGAATGACTTTACAGAGCAGTTTGAGATTAGCACCCCAGAGATTTAAAAATTTGTTCCGGGGTTGACATTGCTACCTGCAGTCTCATCACATGGAAGCATGTTCTTACCTAATTCTCTGCGGTGCCATTACCTCTAAAAAATGTGGGCTTTGAGATTTTTTTATCATTTGCATTTACTTCCTCTGTGAGCTTCCTGAGTAGACAGATTAACTGTTTAAACAGTTTAACTAGCAGTTTTTAAATAAATAGGTTTTTAAGGCACTGCAAACACACCCAGGTTCCGTCAATCCCAAGTGGACTGACGTGAATAATTCGCTCTGGGACGGCATCAGCACCGGCAGGGCCCCAAATGCGGCCCCGCGAGCGGGCGGTACCGGAGCGGCTTTCGGGGGGAACGGCCCGGGAAGGAACCTTCCCCACCATGGGAGCTGAGGGCGGCCGGGACAGGAACCTTCCCCACCATGGGAGCTGAGGGCGGCCGGGACAGGAACCTTCCCCACCACGGGAGCTGAGGGCGGCCGGGGCAGGAACCTTCCCCACCACGGGAGCTGACAGCGGCCGGGACGGGCGCCTTCCCCGCGCCCCCGCCAGCCTCCAGTCCAGCCCGCACGGCTCTCCGGGGCTGCTGAGGAGCCGTGGCGCGATGCCGGTGCCGGGATGGTGCCGGTGCCGGGATGGTGCCGGTGCCAATCGGTGCCCGCAGCTGCTCCTCCCTCAAGCGGTCTCTTCGCCCAGCCAAGCGCTGCAGTGACGGTCCGGCGCCGCATGGGGGCGCCATGTGCGCCCGCATCGGCCGCGCCCCGCCCCGCCGCGCTCCGCGCGCTCGTTCGGCCCCGCGGCTCCGAGCACGGGCGGCAAGCCCGGGGCTCCCCCGCTTCGGCGCCGGGTCTGTCCGCGCCCGGCACTGCCGCCCCTCCGCCGCTGCGAGCCCCACCTCCGCACCCCGGCAGGCACTGGGCTGCGCCCCGCCCCGTCAGCTGACTGCTGGCGGCGCTCCCGCGCTGGGTTGCGCCGCGCTCGCCGCCCCCTCCCCTGCGCTCCGCTCCCCTCCCTGCCGGGGGCCGCGGCTCGGGGGCCGCCTACGCCATGGTGCTGGAATCAGTGGTGGCGGATCTGCTGAACCGCTTCCTGGGCGACTATGTGGAGAACCTGAACAAGTCTCAGCTCAAGCTGGGCATATGGGGGGGTAAGGCGCCCCTTCCCTCTGCCGCTCCGTGTCCGCCGGAGCCAGCGGGCACAGGGAGCGGGTGTCGCTGGCCGCGGTTACCCTGTGAGGGGTTCGCGGGCCGCCGACCCCTCCGAGGGGCGGGCGCTGGGTTTGCAGCCCCCCGGGAGCAGGTGGTGCGGTTCGGGGCCGCGGCCCTCGGTGAGGGATGGACGGAGTGTGGCCGCACACGTCCCGCTCCCCTGGAACACCCTGGCGTTGTGTGCCCGTGGGTCCCGTGGTCTGGCGTCTCCTCCCTCGCGTCCGTCTGTGGAGCGGGGCCATGGGCGCACCGTGCCGGCCTCGCTGCGCTTCGGGGGAGGAAACCGCCGACATCGATAAAGCCCTGGTTTTACTTCTGCCCCTTCTCTCGGGTGCTGGATGGAGGAAGCACGATGGGGCTGTTGTGTCTGTGGGCGGGCTCATGGCGCAGTGCCCCGGCTGGCCAGAGCGCTGGGTGCCGGTGCAGCTGATGGGGTGCTTGGGGAGCTGTGTATGTCAATTACCATTGTAAACAATACGTGTTCAACAGCCGGGATAGCGCAGGAACATGGATGAAATGTACTCGTTGTCTATATCAGGACGTTTGTGTTCGGTACTCTGTAGTCATGCAGCAAAACAAGTACTGCCTAGGGAAGCTGGCTGGTTTAGGTGCCTTCCGTAGGTAGCTCATCCCCTTATTTTTGCTCTTGCCGTGCTTGTATGTATTTTAAAATTTATGCAATATTAATACCTATACTTCAAACGGAAAATAACTAAGAGGTATATTATATGGGCTTTCCTCGGGTGTAATTCTGTACCGGTGTTTCATTTAGAAATCCTATTATGTTGTCTGCGTCAGGAAAAGTTAATGTGTTTGTGAAAATACGTATGTGTTTTTTTGGCTCTGTGATTCATGATTTTTCTTTCATGTGAAATCATGAAAAACAAGATACCATTTTCCAAGTCTGCCTTATGTTGATAGAACTGCAGTTGTCATTCACACTAAGTGAATAATAAGAAAGACTTCCTATTATTGTGGATGTATTTAATAGAGTAGAAGCATGTAGACATCTAATTTGGTGATGATTTTATCATCTCTTCCAACTGAAATTTTGTCTATAACTCATGTTTAGTGGGTCTTAGAAATTACACATTCATTGTGCTATTCTGTAACTGGAATAAGGTTTTCAGGTTTTATTCAGAAGTACTTGGGAAGATTGTGGTTGTGTTCATTTTTCTAGCAAAGTAATAATTGAAGTAATTTTTTTCTGTATTTCTCTCTTCTAAACAGGTGATGTGGCACTTGACAATTTACAGATAAAGGAGAATGCATTAGTAAGCAACCTAATAACTTCAAATTGGTTTTATGGGTCTGAAGACTGAGAATTAGGATAAAATATTGCTCACTGTAGTCTCACAAAAGGGTACACTGTGTTCATTTTTACTGATTATTGGAAGTAAGTTCTTAGTTAACTGCTTCTAATTTTGCTCATTTTACTGGGGCAGAGAAAGAAAAGCTGTGGTTGAAAAACAAGAAGTAACTTGCATTTAGTTCCCAAATTTATTGCTACAAATATCTTCATATCCAGTAGATATGAAAGGAAGTGCTGCTTTGTACATGCCTTTCCTTCTTATGGGGAAGATTCAGATTTCAGCAGTTCTGATGCAGAAAAATGTAAAGTCATGTGTGTGACTGACCAAGCTGAGAGTCAGCCAAGACCAAGTCAAAAATTTAAAATAAGGAATGGTTCTGACAGCTTTACAATTGCAATGTGTTAGATTTCCATGCAGAAGTAATTAAAGGAAGGTCAATATTGAACATCACTTTTAGACAAGTAGCCTACACTTTCTTGAAAAAGAAGGGATCAAAGGAATAGGATATGGTCCAATTCTTCTCTTTTTCCCTCTAGTTTGCCTGTCTACTGCTGTCTTGTTTTTCTTCTAAGGTTTTCCACTAGAAAATAGGTAGCTTTTAATTTCTGTCTGTAAATACAGTACTTTGCAAATATAATTTTAATTTTTTTTTTATTTTTACTATTTCTTCTGTTTAACACTTTATTTTTGTCATTTACAGAGTGAATTGGATGTACCCTTTAAAATAAAAGTTGGTCAGATAGGTAAGTTTTGGTTCCAGTATGACTATGGCAATGGAAATTTTAATATAGACTGTAGAGTTAATCTTGCCCCTGAATTTCTTTATCAAGCTTTTTTAAGTGTAATTATACTCACTGCTGGAACTGGCATAGAAATTCAACGTGGCTGCCATCGATGTTACCTGGCAAACCCTGTTTGTGTAACTTTTCAGGTTGGTATGAAAAGCACATCTGAGAGGTTCTTCCTGGAGGCATGAATGATCAAGGGAGCTGTTTAGTGTAGATGGAATATATGTTCTTCTTTAAAGGACTGATTAAGACTATGAAGAATTTAAGTTAATTTCCTGAAACTGACAAATATGCCAAAGGTTTAGGAACTCTTAGATTTTTTTCTTTTTTTTGTCAATTCCTTTCCCTGGTTTCCAGCTTTGTTTTTTCATGTGAAATACTTGTAGGAGGTATGTGTTGTATTTTTTCTTCTACTTCCTGGGAAAATCATATTCATCCCAGTGAATTGAACTTCAGTAATGATCTCAGGTTTTGATTTGAAGCATTCTGATTCAGACTGTGACGTTTTGCTTAAAACTATGGCTTATGTTTCCTCTGTATGTATTTTATCACTTCAAGGGAATTAAAAAATGTTCATGCCCATATGGTTTCTCCTAACCTTCTAAGGTGTTTAGGGCATCAGGATACAGGACTAGTGCTCATAAATACCAGAGGTTTTCTTTGGATTAAGCACAGTGGAGATGTTTGTTTTGATATAACTGTATCTGCTTTCTTTAGATAAACTTACTCTGAAGATTCCTTGGAAGAATCTCTATGGGGAGGCAGTTGTTGCAACTCTAGAAGGCTTGTATCTTCTGATAGTTCCTGGAGCAAGTATGTAAACTTCTTGGCAACAGTTAAATAATGGAAGAAAAAAAAAACCTAAGGATAACCATGTAAATGAGTCTATAATAGCATAGTAGTTAATGTAAGACACCTTTTTTACATTCTACTCCCTCAGGGAAATTTCTAGACACATGCTGGCCAGTCAGTAAAAGGGTGGGAAAAAACACCTGTTGCTTTTATGGAGTTCCTTCGTTGTATCCTTTCCAAGTTGAATTCAACAGCCAAGTTTCCTCTAAAATGTGTTTATTCTGACTCCAGCTTTGTGGCATGGTTTAGATCTTTATCTGTTTATCTGCTTCTAAATGATAACAGTCAAAGATAATAACTCCATTAGTACTGTTTGTAGGGAGAGGGAAGAGGGGCATAGAACTCAATTAGTTTTCTCTGAAATCAGAACCTCTAATATGAAGAGAAAACTTGCAAGTTCCTAGAGCATGAAATATATGTATAGAAGAACTTAAAAATATGTCTTATATTGCACAGACCACTCTTAGAAGTCTGAATTTCCACAGAAAAATTTTGTGAAATAATGCATAATTGTGTAAAAACAGCAGTTTTGGAGGCTGACTGCTGTGTTCAGCAATGAGAAGAGAATAGCCTTTCTCTCAAATAACGTTTTGCATCATGTTTTGCAATATCATGTTGTATATGGCGTGCATTGCTTGATAATACATTTATATAACTTGAGATTTAGCATTAATGCTCTCCTAACTTGGCTTACAGGTGTTAAATATGATGCAGAGAAGGAAGAAAAATACTTGCAGGATAGTAAACAAAAGGAACTGGCAAGAATTGAGGAAGCCTTGCAGAAAGCAGCAGAAAAAGGTACTGAGTTAATAATGCAAATCTCCATTGGAATTTGAAGACTTAGGCTGTGCTGTGAAAGAAAAGTCCTGATGTCTAATTGACTTAATAAATTTTGTTTTTTCAAGGGTCTAGCTAATCTTACTACAGTGCTTTGAAAAACTTTTTTACTCTGAAACTTGAAAGAAATGTTATTTGTTTGTTTACCATTCATTCATCTAGTCAGCTTTCGTGGGAAATGGGAATTTATTCATCTGGTATGGTTCTTTGTTTGTTTGTTTGTTTTTTGGTGCTCTGGGGGAACAGGACCTTACAGAACAATAGAAAATACATTGTATAAGGGTCATGTTATCTTGCTCTAGTTCCCTGATAATAGACTTTAACTGTGTGTTTTAGAGGTGCATGTGTTAGATTGCTCTTTGCTCAAAGGAACCTTTAAGGGGAATGGTAAGACTTGTAAACTTTTACTGCAATGATAATACTTTTGTTTCAGTTTCTGCCGTGCTTTTATGGTGTACTGAGTTTGGACTGGTTTGGGAAATGAGACACTTGTGAGCAGGAAATAATTCATGACACAATAGAACAACTGAGCATGAACATAAGAAGCTTAAACTTTTGCTCTAGGTCATAAAAAGTGTTAAGCTCTCAATTAAGTTGTATTAACTTGTTTTGTGGTGGTGATTTTTTTTTTTCCTGTTTGCTCGTATTGTCATAACCAATATCTTTAATAAAGTTATGGTATCAGTTAGGCTTGTTTGTACAGAAATCAAGTTCAGAAGTAATGACAGGTAACATGTGTTGGAGGAAAAAGTTATTGAAGTTTTTGTCTGAATTCAGATCTATTTGTTGGCTTGTGTAATGGTTCTTAAGGTGCATTTCTATGATACTTGTAATGCTGCAACTCATGGAAAAGGTACTGAGAAAGAGATGATGCTTTCAACACATGGAAAAAAGATGGTTTGGCTCTAATCCCTTTGCTCATTTAGTTCTCCAGTTACAGGAGAGTCTGTGGTTTTTTTCCTGCTCTGCTAGTTTGAGATGTACATGTGCAGTTTCCTTCAAACAGCAATCTGACAATCTGGCTGCAATGAAGAAAGGAGCTTTGCTTTATTTCTTGTCTTTAATATGCCAGAAAATATACGAGGCCTAAGACAACTTCAGTGAATGAATTTTGCAGCCATTACTTGATACTGGGTGAAGGAATGTTGGTAGAGGTTTAACCTCAGTTATGTAGCACTTGGATCCTGTACAGCAGCAGTGTTTCAGTGATGCTCTTGGCACCAGTAGCAATAGGATGAAAGGACAGTGTAATAAGATGAACTAAACCTAATGGGTACTTCTTGAGGAATTCCAATTTTGGACCTTCACGTATTTAAGAGTGAGTCTGTGCACCTCTGGCAGTTTTCTTTTTCAATCAAAACTTACTTAATGCTTTTGAAAACAATTATCATAGAAATATGATACCTTAGAAGCTCAACTGGTTATATAAAGAAGAACAATTAGATTTAGTCATGTTATGTAGTTTTAAACTTTAAGCCCTGAGTAGGAAAAGCAAGAGGAACATTAAAATTGGATTATTTCCTGCTCTAACTTGAGAAGTTCTGTTATCCTGTGATTATATTTCAGTGGTAGCCATTTGTGTTTATGGTGCTGTACTAAAATACTGTACTCAAGAGGACTTGTCTAAGTCCTGTATGAGCAGATCCTTTGCTTTTGCTAGAGACAGAAATCTTGGAACCCATGTTGCTCTACTAAACTATAAAATTCTAAGAAATTCGGCACTCTCTAGGCTTTTAAGAGCACACAATAGCTGCTAAAAATCTAGGAAATATCTTGAATAGAAAGTTGTAAGAGTTAATGAATTCTCAGCTGTATTTTCTTTTCTTACTAATACTTGATTTATATTAATGTGTTTAGAATCTTGATTTAGTCCTTTGATTTAAGAGAATAAATAAACCTGGAGATGTTTTCTTTTGATGTGCTTTTCAAATACTGAGCAGAACGGTCGTGGCACTGTTGGTAAGGTCATGTGAGGGGGAAGTGGAAACTGCTGACACAAGCTGATGAAACCACTTTCTTTTTTCTGTGCTGTTACAATCTGTCTCTATCAAACCTCACATATGGAGACCAGAGGCTGCAGGTCTTTTGCTGGTTAAAAGAAAAAATGTAAATTGCATGATTTTCCTATGTAGGTAATCACTGAAACTTGATATTCTGAAGTGACTTGGGCTGTCAGAAACTGTAATGGAAATACTGCTGTGTCATAGAAATTTGGTGAAGTTAATATTAACTTAGGAGTTGATTTCCTTCTTTTAAACCAAATGCATTTTTTTGGTTATTTGCTGCCATGTGGACCAAGGCACACATTCACAAGATGCCTTGTATGGGTTGGAGAGTCTGGTTTACAAGGACACCAAGCCTGGTGGGTATGCATGGTTAGTTATATTTTATGCATGCGTGGTGAGCAGGCCGTTTAGATTTTTTAAAACTCCCCCTCTCCAAAGCACCCAAATGTAGAAGTCAGAAAACAAGACTCTGTAAACACCCACATATTGGTGGTTGTAGAAATAGAGTTTTAATGAATGTGGATTCAAGTGGAATCTTGCAATAACTTAGTCCTCTTTTAATTGAGTGGCTGTTTCAGAAGATTAGGAGACCACTTGGTTTCTATCAATCATGTTGAGCTCAAGAATGTTATAAAATGCTGATGATATTGTACTATAATTTTACAACCATCTTTAGCTATTTGGAGAGTAATTCCCCTTACTTAACATGTCTGGGTTTAAGATAATGGAAGTTCAGGCTGCCTTGAAACCAAGGACAGACAAAATTAATTATAGCAGATTGAAGGCATTAGCATGCTTTCCTCTGCTTCTCTTTATTTGCATTGCTCTCGAGTTAGGCAAGGAAACAGCTTACCTTGAAATTCAGAGGAGCTATTTTTATGTTGTACGTGCTTTATTGTTAACTTCCAAACCTGATTTTCAGAAATTAACACTTGGCCAAAGTTTCTTGCTTGAGCTGTTATTTGAGCACAGGTTTAAAGTGAGCTTGAAAACATACATTTAGTTTCTCCATAGTAATGGATGTGGGTGAAGAAGAGGAATATCCTGTTTCCTTATTTTTGTCATACATGGGAGTGAAAGCCTGACCTACAAATTCAATAGTAAGTGAAGGAAACTGTCCTTTTCAAGTTACCTTGATAAAGGATTACTTGTACTGTTAAAAGGAACTATCCAAAATAAAATGTTTCTATTTGTCTAGTTTTTCCTTTTTATTATTTATATAGTGACTACTCTATTACCTTACCTGTAAGACAGGTTGAAATCTTGTCAGGCAATTTCCCTCCTTTGTTTGAACAAGCCTGCAAATGATATCAAGTTGTTCCCCACAGTTAGGTTAGGTACACTGTTTTACTTGCTTCCTTCATGCTTTAGTGGGATACACCCTTCTCATGATCCAACCCCATAAAGATAAGCACAGGCAGCACATTGCTGAGTTATTTTTGCTTGAGTGGCTAGAAGGGGGGAAAGAAACAATGCAACTCACCAAACTGGTTTTCTTCAGCATTGTGGGAAAGTGCGAGCATCATTTAATTAATGAAATGGTTGTGATGGTGTGGGTTGTAATATGTGTGTAAATAATGGGATTCAATTCCATGTAAAACTTTTAGAATCATCATTTTTGTATGTCTTTTTTGTGGGTACTGGATTCGTTCTTTCAGAATGCTTTCATACCATACTGTTGATCATCATGAGAATCCTATTGAAAAGTGCTCTTTGGGTTTCCACATACATCTGTATCCTGGGTTCAAAGTTATGTCTTCTGCACTTACATCTTGTGCTATGAGAAGTAGCTGATTGCTTGCTTAACACATCTGCAATTCTTGAAGTTTTTAGTGACACCTTCTAAGCCATTATGCTTTAGGACAAGCTAAACCTTCTTCCATATTTTCTTATGCTTTCTTACATTTCTGCTTTACTAACTTGAATTTTATCCTTTTTCCAAAAAATTGCTTGCATTGCAAAAGGACGTAAGCGTAAAAAGTACAAAAAGCATTTTAAGAGACCATTTAGAGGTCGTGATCACTCAAAAGGTGGGTAACAGTTATGGCTTTTAACTTTAAGGCTTCTTTTTGCTTTCTGTTTGGATTAGTTTTTCATAGCCTTGGCTGTCCATCCAATGAGACCATTTTCCTCCTGTTTAAAAGAGAGGATATTAATTGGAGATGGCTCTTCTTGCTGTTTTCTGTTCTCTGGATCCAGTGAGACTGAAGAGAGTCCTTGTTTCTCTTGGATAGTTGTGCCTGTTCCTTCAACTTGAGCTATTTGTAGCATTTACAACAGAACTGTAAACTAGTGGCACTTCACTGTGACTATTGAAAAAACTGCATATGCAAGTTATATTTGTCTGATTTTTGTCAGATTCCACTAACAGGTAAAGAAAACCTGAAACTGATGCTATAGCAGTAAACAGTCTTTTTCATCACCTTTTAACTCTGTTCTAAATAACTGATTTAGTGCTGTGACATATTTCAACAGGAATGAAATGGATGTTGTTCCCCAAAAGGATAATCATTGTCTATAAACACCAAACTGTGCAGGTTTTCAGCATTAACATGTGTCTAAGAATGGGTTGCCATGTCCCATGTGGTTGTATTATGTGTTTGGTCTTGGAGGAAGCTGCAACTCTACACAGACTTGCAGTTGGAGGGAAAACCTTGTGGGGACCCAAGATAAGCTTTGCAAGGGGTCACACAAATTGCTGCTGGTAGCTGCATCTGGCTGCAAAAATGTTATTGGGTTCCTTGCACTTAAAAGTCTTGAAGTTTTGATAAGGACTTCTGCCTTTTATTTTTTTTTTTAATCAGTTAATAGGAGGAAATGTATGTTGCAGGTAAAAGTGATAAAATGTTTGTTTCTTCTGAGTTGCTGACTAACTGTTTTCAATTGAAATCAAATGCTCTCTTGACTGTGTTATATCATGTTCAATAGTGAAGTCTTCGTTTTTAAGCAGATTTCCTGAACATCTGAAAGCTTTTAAAGAAAATTTCTCATTCTTTTAGCAAGATGTACAAAGTTAGATACCCGTGATGTTCACCATGCATTATATTGTAAAAAGTTAGAAACAGTTCAAGTAAGCAAAGTCAAAACCTGTAGTCCTTAATTTTCAACTTGAGCCATCTGTAGCATTTCCAACAAAAATGTATAAGCTTGGTAGGCTGATCAGTGGCATTTGCTGGAATGGTTGTGCCACGTTGTAGGGAGGGTACTGAACTCAGCAGTGTAGCCTGTAAAGAAGACAAGCAGCTCACTCATCCACACTTGAGGTAAAATGCTGAAACACAGCCTGACATGGCAGTGTCATATCACTGTAGTGAAATAATGAGGGATTGTAATTACTACTCCTTGCCATTGCATGTATTATTCAAGGGTATTTTGTGCTAAATTATTCTGTCTTACACATTTGCTTCTTGAATCTGAGAGATTTTTAAGGGAGAATCTTTGACCTTGGAAGGAGTAGGGAGGAGTATATTAATCCAGAACTTGCTGTGGGCTAAACTGTTTTGACTGAAATTTAGACATGTGTTTTCTTGTGGTTAAGTTGTGCACAGGCAGCTAATATCACATCTTCAGAATATGGATGTGCAGAAAAGGAAAAAAATACCAATATGTAATCTAAATAAGTGAAATCTGAAATGTTAATTTAGAGGAAATATTAAATTACATTGCTGTAGTTGTTGGTGCAATGAAATTCAAGATGCAATTATTACACTAAATACTGACTTTAAAAAAATTCTTGTTCTAGCCAAACCAAAGGAGGAGAAGAAGGATACTTTCTTAGAAAAGCTTGCAACTCAAGTTATAAAAAATGTGCAAGTCAAGATCACAGGCATTCATGTAAAATATGAAGATGATGTAAGTAACTGGGACATACTGTCTTCATTTTAAATTGGACTTCAATGCAGTTGTGATTCTCTAGTCCATAGAGAAACTGTATTTGCCACCTTGAAAATGGTGCTGTGGTTTCTTCTGCACCTCTTCGAATAACTTGCTCCAGACATGACTGAATGAAATATGGATATATGAAACAGATGTTCCATTTCCCCTTGTCCAGTGCTGCCTTGCTCACTAAATGTGAGCAGTGTCTGGTCTCACACATGGCTGTGTGCAGTGGATGGAGAGAGTTTCTCAGTGTCCTGGGGAGAGTCCAGAATGGCAGAAACTGATGGGTTTACAGATGGGTCTGCAGGCAAACTGTTGAAAACACTTAAATGATAAACAAGAGAGTTTGTTTGTTTGAACCAAACTGGTATTTCTAGTTTTACCTTCCTTTAGGAAAACAAGTAAGCAGATTGTTATGAGCAAGTGAATTTAAAAGAAAAGCACTGGGTAATAGTCTATTTCTCAAGACTTTCTTTGGGACTGTTGTCAGAGACACTGAAGTTAGAGAGGTCATAGAAGTGCATATCATAAAATGATATAGCTGACTGAGATGTGGTACTCAATTTTTTTTTTTTCCTGCATGATGATGTTAGAATACAAAAGAAAATTTTCAGTTTGCATTGAAGTCCTAAGTCTTTGCACTACAACCATGTTAGTTTTGGTTTTTCTTAGTGGGTTCCAGTAATATTTCAGTTAGATTAACTAAGCAAAGGAAGTTGCTCAGAACAGTTCAGGATTTCAGTCAACTTTAAAGGATACATGTGTCTGCAGCAAGAGAAATAAATATGTGTAATTTTTCTGTTTTTGTAGATCACAGACCCACAGTGTCCGATTTCCTTGGGAATGACGTTGGGCGAGCTTAGTTTACTGGTAAGGTGTGTGTGTGAATCCATGTTCTTGTGTGTTCAGTTTGCTTGTCTTTGGAGTAACAGAAAGAATAAGGAACATAGGGAGAAGACACAGTGACAGTGTGCATACAGCTGGAAGTGAAGACAGGTTTTTTTTCATGCAAACAGTACTGGCAGTTTGAGCAAGCAGAAGGGAAGAGGGTCGAGGAACATTACACTTTCTGAGACTTGGTGATTTGTTCTAATGATCTGAGTGACCTTTGAAACCAGGCAGGTTATATAGCCAGGCAAAATAAATCAGGGCAAACATTGCATCATATTGATCAAGAGTTTGGTATTTTTCCAGGCCTTTTAAAAAATGAGGAGAGAAAACTTCAGCCTCTCTTTGCCTTAGCTGTTAAGCATTTTATGGGTAGGATGAGGAGTTGGCTATCAAAGTATGAATGTAAATGGACAGATTTTTGTATGTTATCTTGATGTGTGTGTATGCAGAGAAACTGGATGCATTTGGTGCTTGGAAGCATAGGATAAATCTGCAAATGTGTTAGCTAAGATGCACAAAATTGCTTTTATCGCTTTGAACTTTTAGACAACAAACGAGAAATGGACACCTTGTATTCTGAATGAAGCTGCAAAAATAATATACAAGGTAATGTGTTTTGGGTTTTTTTTTCCTACACACGTGAAGAAAGCAACTAATCTTTGAGACTAGTAAACCTGGGGCTCTAAATTAAGCTGGAAAAGTAGTTTGCCTTTTGAATTTTCCTATTTTTCTTTATTTTTGATGTATAAGTGCAGGTAGAGCACAAATAATTGTTTTAATGTAAGGCATAAACTTAAACAAACTTTCTTTAAACAATTTCTCTTAAATGTGAATGCTGATCCCCTTGTTCAATGCACTGTACCACAAGCCTATGTGGAAACTGTGATTTCGAAGAAGTTGTCAAATTACCATTTCTTAATCTAATTTGTATTCTTAGTGTAAATTGCATTCTGGGAGGTAAGCAGAATTTTTGTTCTCCCTGCCCACCTCCTGAAGCAGCCCCAGAGCCTGTGCAGAAAGGAGTATGCAGAGATCTAAGGAATTATAGGAACAATATAAGAAGGGTTTAATAGTCCTGGCTTCTTTATTAGGCCAAGTACCAGTTTTCTGCACCCTTGTCCCTGTAATCCAGGGTCACATTTAACAGATGTGCATGAACATGTGCTTTAAGAACTTGCAATTCAATTATCATTTCAAAATACTATTGTCAGATTAAATATATCTCAATGCTAATGGTTCATTTGCTGTCTAGTCTGCTTTCATATGTTTTCTATTTTCACAAATGGAAAGCTAAGTTTGTAGGATGGGTTGAATACAGAGTATGCAGTTCATTGCATGTTTTCTTTCCTGTGCAGCTTTTGTGCCTGAACAGCCTCAGTGCTTACTGGAACATACACAGCAAAATGTATTATCATGGCTCCCGTGAACAAATCCTGGTAATGTAGAAAAAATGCATTCTTTACAATATTCTCTGGCTCTTGTAGTATTCAAAACTACACCACACTGATTTCTACCCACTCCTCACACTTATGGTCACTGTTTTCAGGGTCATATGTTAATCCCTTGTACTATTGTTAATAATATTTTGTGAACCTCGTTTGTTATCAACCCCTATAGGGTTTAGACATGATATATTTTTAACCTATTGTGTTTATAAAGGTGTTCTGTGTGTCCTTGTACAATACTACTTATTTCCCTTTTCCTTTGGTGCTTATCTTTTATGGATACGTTTATTTTTGTTTTATTTTGCCCATAACAAGATAAGTACTTAACCCAGTGAGCTTGGTTCTAACATCAAAAATGGATTCAAAACTGTGAAGTGCTTAAAACCAACCAGTTGTCTAAGAACAACCAAGTTTATTTAGCACTGCCTCTCTGTGGATGTTTTCCTCTTTTTTTCTCTGAATCTTAGTCTGAAGTGAAAACATGAATTGATACACAGCTTGAATTGACAGCTGCAAAAGTCTGCAGAGTACACATGAACTTAAGTTGGTCTAATTAAAGTTTTGAGAACTCTAAACAAGTAATGCTCTTCAGCAATTGTTGGACAGCATCATATCCCTTTACAGGATCAGCTGAAAAGAGGAATTCCCTGTGATGGAAACCAGCCTGAAGACTACCAGTACAGTAAGTAAGCTAGCAATGAGTGAATCTAAACTGTTCTGAGCATTTTACTGTCCAAAAGCCTAATCTGATCCTGCAGGCATGGCCATAATATCTGCATTTTAGAAGAACCATAATGTAATAGAACATATGAGGGCTTATATGCTTTTTGACTATTGCAAAGCTATCTTAACTGTTGTTGGTCAGAATTGCATCCTGATTCTGTGGGGCTTGAACATGCACGTTATTTATTGACATGGTTGTTATATTTAAGTAAAAAAATCCATCTTAGTTTTTTTATCTTCAAGTTTTCAGACCAGTGTCAGCCTCTGCAAGACTCTATATCAACCCACATGCAGAAGCAGAACTGAAAACTCCTAAGATTGATTGTAATGTAGAAGTACAGAGAATTGTCATTGAATTCACTAAGCCACAGGCAAGTTGGTTTGGTATTTATCACCCATTTCAGTTTGTGATGAACTGTATGTTTTTTCACTGGCAAACATTCTTCTTAGGGATTTGTGTGCTTATACATCTATAGAATTTCTAAACTGTGTAGCAGTACCTGTGGGGAAACTCTAGGATATTTTCTCCTCTGTGTAACAATTACTTCCTGGTGATTCTTGTACTCTGACACTCTTATCTGTGGACCCTGTGGGAGCCACCTGATCTGTATTCATCCCTTCCAGCAGCATTCTTCACACTTAGAGAATAGTAAGATAATGGCTACTCATGATGGCAAACTACAATCCAGTGTTACAACTGCAGAGATGCCAAAGTACAAGCAAGGGTGGGAATGAATGGAGTGTGCTGGCTTTGGCAACAAAGCCTGCTGAAGTATCAAGGAACTGATTTAGGTTGCTCCTCAGCAATTTTGTGTTCTCATTTATTCAGAGACAACCTTGCAGTTAGTTGGTTAAAGAGCTTTCTAGCTCTTACATATGTCGAAGCATATATATATTGAGTTCAGAGCTGTACCAGTAAAATTTACTAAGATAAAGGCAGCTCTAAAATGAGGGAAACTGCATTGACAAACAAATGTAGCTGATTTGAGAAAGCCTGAGAGTTTGTGCTGGCCAGACTGGTAAAACTACAGATGGTTGTTCTTGGAGGGAAGCAGGGGTTAACAGTGGTGTCCTTTGAGAAGAATGGGTGCAGTTGGTCCACTTTCAGGTACTAATGAAAATGCATAGACATAAATTTCTGTGTAGTTTGAGGAATACTGAAGGCCATGGTATACATGCAGTTTGAGCACTGCCTGCAAACAGAACCTGCTGAGAAACTTGTTTTCCTGTGTTTAGTACCTCAGCATGATAGACCTGTTGGAGTCCATAGATTACATGGTTCGCAATGCACCGTACAGAAGATTTAGGCCAAATGTATCTCTCCATAAAAATGCCAGGGAATGGTAAGCTGTGTATATTCATACCTTCTTTGGGAGATGCTGGAGTCTTCTACAGTCTCTTCATTCTTCGTGGTTAAAAGTAGTTTAAAAATTAGATCACATGCTGATATATTTTCACAGAGCTTTGCTTAGCCCTTAGATTCAAGTGATAAAAGTTCCAGTTGATGAAAATCTCACTTGCTAAGCTGAAGTCCCCAAAATTTGAACAAAATTCCAATGCTGTCACCAGAGGTTAAAATGTAATTTTAGAAAGGCTAAAGAAAAAACTTGGGAAATGTTCTACAAGGGAAACATGAATGTCAGCTGTAGTTTGTAAAGATTTGAACTTAAATGCTTTTTGTTGGCTTTTTTCAAAGTACTAACTGATACTGATTATCGAAGTGCTTAAGTGCACTTAATGCTGTAACAGCCCAAATTTGGAAACATGCAGAAGTCAATAATGAAGGTTTGTAGTTCTTCAGGCATTAAATGTTAGCCCTCTGTCCATTTTTCAAAAGTGATGTTGAAAACATTATAATTTTTATAAGCCACGTTACTCAAATCACAAGTAGTGAACAAAGTGTTTGCATACTGATAAACTACCTCTGCAACCTGTAAGTTGTAGTGCACAAATGAAATGGGAAGTTGTTCACAAGTGTGGAATTATTGTAGGTGGAAATATGCAGGTAACAGTGTTCTTGAAGTTCACATCAGAAGACATACTCGAATGTGGTCATGGAGCAACATAAAACAGCACAGGCAGCTTCTGAAGAGTTACAAGAATGTGTACAAGAACAAGTTAACACAGAGTAAACTGTCAGAAGAAACACAGAGGCAAATCCAGGTATGAGTCTTTTCTCTTTGGAGGAATTGTATTTTGGTCCCTCTAGGAAATAATTTCTAAGATATAATTGAGAATAATCCAAGCTGTTGGTTCTACATGGGCACTAGGGATCTGTGAAAATACCTTTTTGATCTGATGTTCTGTGTAACCTGTCATGGCAAGCAAAATAAAATACTAGTAAAGTGCCATTTAAACCAATCTGTCTTTGTTTGAGGGTTAATGAACATGGATACATTTAATGAAGTGCAAGAGTAATCTGGTTAAGGAAAAAAACCAGACTGCCTAACATAGTTTTATCTTTTAGTGAACTTTGCAGCTGGGGCTGGGATACACCTGTAATAGAAATGAGCAGAGGTAAAAATCAGTTGGAGTGTATGAAGGAGCTGGTAGAAAATTTATAGTGGTGAGCCTTTCCTAAATGTGTTTTAGTGGCAAATAATTTGATCATACATTTTTGTAGGACCTAGAAAGAAAACTTGATGTCTTCAATACAATCTTAGCAAGACAGCAAGCACAAGTTGAGGTAAGGAGTAATTTTTGTTCAGTAATATTGTTGCACTTTATATAGAATGGTTTTGTCATGATAGTATTTTTTAAAAAATTCTACTGATGTGTATGATAGGAGAGGTAGGTTGGAAGACAAGTTTCCTATCCTTCCAGGACAAGAGTTAACTGATTTCCAAACTGGAAACTAGTTTAAAAAAACGTTCAAAAATTGTAAATAGTACAGCATCAGTCCTCAGGTTTATTACTGCTAGGTTAAGGAATCTAGATTTGAGGAATGTAATTGCTTTCTTAAATACTGTCTTTTTGTGTGGTTCCTACCTCCTTGTAGTCTAAATGCTGGTGACATGTGTAGAAAAAACCATCCAAAGTAAAAGTAAGGTGTGCTTATGTCTGTGCATGCACAGATACACAGAGACATGTCCCTCACCTTGGTCCTCTTTTTCTTCCTGTCTAGTGAGTCAAAGAGCTCTTAATTCCTTGTGGTGTGGTGTTGCTGTCCCTCAGTGAAATGCACATTCAACATGCATACATTCATGGAGTATTTACAGGAAAATAATAATACCATAAATTGTGGTTTTTTGTCCAATTTGTTTTCATTTCTAATTGTTTGTAGACAATAAGATCAGGACAAAAATTACTGAAGAAGAAAAGCACTGAAGCAGAAAAGAAAAGTGGAGGATGGTTTGGTGGTTTCTGGAGTAAAAGAGAATCTAGGATTAAAGAAGATGAAGAATCACCTGTACCTGAAAGTAAGTGTAGATTGTAATGCACTGATGTCTAGAGAGATTTTATATCTACTTATACATTAAAAAGAAAGTGACAATATTTTTGCTTCCTACTATGCAGGAGAGGGCATGGCATAAGCAGTGCAATGCAGTATTGATCATTTTATGGCACCTCTTACTGAATATTGAGCTGGCAAATAAGGCTTTCTTCTAAATCGGCCATAAGCTTTTCAGAGCCTTGGTGAGGAGAAGAATACGGCACTTGTAGCTATAGGGATAATTGGCAACAATTGGAATTACTGTTTCTGGTGATTTGCTGTCTGGATCACAGGTTTGATCTACTAAAATTCCTGAAATCTATTTTCATCATGGGGAGCTATGGATACTTTTGTAATATACATTATATTGATTTCTGTGCTACATATGTAACACCATATATGAAGACTTTTGTGTGAATTATTTTGCAATCTGGAATTTAGTGCAATATGAAGAATCAGTGGAATGTATCAGCTTAAGTAGTGGGAGGCAAATGTGAGGAAAAGCAGTAATTGTTATTTATTAAGGTGCAAATTGTGTGGATTTTTGCTTTTTAGGTATTGATGAACTAATGACACCAGAGGAGAAAGCTAAACTTTTTACTGCTATTGGATATAGTGACAGCTCCCATCACCTTTCGTTGCCAAAGCAGGTAAGCAACCTACGAGATGGTTTAAAAAAACCACACAAATAAAGTGTAAAGATGCCTTCAGCTCTCTCATTACCCTGAAGAAAGATGAAGGCTTCAAATTCAGGGAGGAAATACTATTTGATTCTTCTGGAGTTGCTGATTGATGCAGTCATAAAATGGTACATATTTTGGGAAGTCAGAACCCTCTCTTGGCAAGGCCAAGACTTGATATTTAGTAGTAAAACCAACAAAGGTATGCAAGCTATGTATTCTAAAATGTAGTTATTTAATGGGATTATAATGATTTTGGTTGATCTAGTGAGTCCTCTACTGAATGTAGTTTAGCTATGCTTGCTTCAGTGTTTAAAAAAATTTCCTTTATGCTGAAAAGAGTGAGAGTATATTTGTTCTGCATTTGTTGAATTACACTATTTTATGTTAAATAAATGACTGGTAAACATTGAATTAAGTAAAGACTGTACTTTGCTTTCTGCATAGAGATGAGTTTCTAATCTTGACTGGAAGAACTTAGACACATTTCAGTTTGTTAAAATAAGGAGTTCTGAAAAATTATTCTTATTGGGATGACTAATTTTAGTTTCCTCTGTTCTTCTCACTAGTATGTTGCCCATGTTGTGACACTGAAGCTGTTAAGTGCTTCTCTTACAATTAAAGAAGACAAGAATGTGGCAGAAACTCTTAAAGTACAGATAATTGACCTGAGTACCAAAATATCACAGCGCCCAGGAGCACAAGCCATTAAGTAATTGGATTGGTATTTTCTTTTTGTACAAACATCTCTTCCCCTCCTCACCCCACTCCCCAGCTTCTGAACTTCTCTTGGGTAGTGCTTGTTGTATATTGCCATGTAAATCTGTGGGCAGTCTGTAATTGTACTCTGTAAATAATATCATTTGGTGAATAGCATAGAATGGAAGGAAGAAGAAAATGCTGTTTGCTGGTTTTCATGAACAATGGCAACCTCTTTCTTGAATATAAGAGTCAAAGTGCTGAATAGGACTTTAGGGAAGTGATAGCTAAGCCATGTGAAATGGTGTGGCAAACACACTCCAGCCAAGCTAACAAATGTGTTACTCAGTACCTACAGAAATGAAAAATTACGTGTTTGTGCTGTAGGTGGGAGATCAGCCAGAGAATAGGATACTGAGACTTTCCTGTGTTTTAAGAAAGGGCACACCAGAAATTCAGAACAAAAATTATTGGATTACACAGTCAATGGATAAGATTTCCAACGTCTGGAAAATGAATTTGTGCACTTTTTGCTGTCATTTGCAGTTTCTTCATTTCAGGTTTCATACATAAAATCACCAGCTCAGCCACTGACTCTTGAAATATTTTTGCTAAAAGCTATTCTGGAGAATTTTCAAGGTGCAGCTTGGATACTGCATGCAAACAAAAAGAGCTTTGGCATTATTTTACATAAATACATGTCATACAATTTAGTTTGCAAGACTGAAACTGTAGAACAGATACTCTTATAAGTGATATCTCTGAAAAAAATGTACTTCTTTATCTCAATAGGGCCAGGCATATGACACTGTTTATGGCCAAATACATTGGCTCCCAAAGTCAGGGATTTCCATGGTGGAGGCATAGGACATGAAAATCAATTTGTTATGTAATAGGTGCCTCTAAGGATGAGTGAAGTTGGTGTGGTTTGGTGTTCAATGGTTTTCTTTAAAAGTGTTTTCCTACAGACTGCACTTTACACTATTGTCAAGGCAGTTCTCAGTACAGAATTCCCATTTGCACCAAAAGAAGTCTGTGACTGCTTTTTAAATCCATACAAAATAGTAAACATTCCTACACTTTTTCTTTATGTAACATAAATATTTTGCCTCTTTTTTTTCTCTTGCAACTGATTCTAACCCTTGCCCAATGAAGTATTTTTAACTATTCATCTTCTTTAGGGTTGAAGCAAAGCTTGAAAACTGGTATGTTACAGGCCTAAGACAAGAAAACGTTGTACCATCTCTTGTGGCTTCCATAGGGGATAGCAAATCTTCTCTGCTTAAGATTGAGTTTGATATTAACCCAGAGGACAGTACAGCTGACCAGAGCCTTACTATTGAGTCACAGCCTGTGGAAGTAAAATATGATGCTGTGAGTAGTAACCAAAACTCTCAAGTATTTCTGAGTCTCTTTCTCTGCTCTTATTCTCTTGGCTCTGTCCAGATTTGAGTTTTTGTTGAGTTACTTGTATGTATAATGCTGTATAATGTTATATAATGCTAATTATTTTTTTTTTTTTTTTTTAAGAGAACAATAAATGCAATGGTAGAATTCTTTCAGACAAGTAAGGGAATGGATCTTGAAAGATTAACAACAGCCACATTAATGAAACTGGAAGAAATCAAGGAAAGAACTGCTACAGGTAAGACAGTAACAAATCTCAGAGAAGGTGAACCCTTAAAATGTTTCCATATGATTACCCAAACACTTGGCTATGTTTTGATTCATGACCAATAGTGGGATTGGGATTTTTCCTTGAGTTGGTTGCCCTCATTTCAGCTGGGAAAGAGTTAATTTCTTCTCACTTGGATGCTTGGAGATGTAGTGAATGTTTTGTGGGAGGAGCATTGAGTTTAGTAAGAAATCAGTAGAATGCCATGAAAGTCTTGGTTGAAGAGGCTTTATCTTTCAGATAATATCTTTTTGTATGCTGTCACAGTTGTTTCACTTTTGAATAGCATTTACATTTCCATGCCCTTTCCTTTTTGTTTAAGGATTAGTTCATATTATTGAAATGAGGAAAGTCCTTGACTTGAAGATTAATCTGAAACCTTCCTACCTTGTGGTTCCACAGACTGGTATCTACCATGAAAATTCAAATTTGCTGATTTTGGACTTTGGTACATTTCAGGTATATAAATGACCTCTCTTATAATCTCAAGGGAAGCAAATATTCTCTTTAAAGTTGTCTGGAACCATCTTGCTTTCAGAAGGCAGGGTGATCATCTGTGTCAATGCATTATTAACTTACCATATTTTTAATCAAATAGATTTGGGTCAGCATTTGGATCAGAATTCTTAGGGTATCTTTGACATACTTGTACTAGTTAATCCTCACCAGGAAACATGTTCATGTTATGATTATAATTGTAATACCTCAGCATTTAGTATCTTTCATTTCTTCAGCAGAGTACATGAACTTTTGCTTCCTTTTTTGTGAAATGATAGCCTTTTGTTAATAAAACAGTTTTTCTCTTGAAGTTTCAAAATTAATTACCTTGTTTCTAGACAATTGAAAGATTACAATAATTTAACTTAATTTAATGACTGATTGAATATTTATTTTAGTTGTATTCCATAAGTAAAATTAGACACTAGTGAAAAAAAAATTTGCATAGCTTAGGATTAAGTGGATTGATAGAAGTAACAACAAAATGCTACTTAGCAAGAATAAGTGAAATGTAAAATTATTTAATATATTTTGTCTGTAAGACTCCAAATGTCAATTATTAACCCCTATGAATCATCTTTTCATCTTCACTAGAATGAATAGCACATGTCTATTTTAAAGTCTTAACTTTATTTTGTTTGTTCTGTGTTTAGCTGAACAGCATAAATCAAGGCAGTAGTGAAGCTTCTAACTTTTCATCTTTAGAGGAGATTATGGACAAAGCTTATGACAAATTTGATGTGAAAATTCAAAATGTGCAACTTCTTTTTGGAAGACCAGGTAAGGAGACAACATAGCTGCTGTTTATGCAAAAGATTGTCAAAGACTACCTACCAGTAATAAATAAATAAATATGTTTTTTAAAGAAAAAAAAGACAAACTAAAAGCAGTAGTTAATGAAAAGATAGGTTATAATACACATGGGGTGCCAAACTTTGAAAAATTTGGTTAGTTTCCCTTCAAACAGCTGCTCACTTTTTGTTTGGACTTGTGCATCACTTTGATGAATAGAACTATTATGCTTTCCATCATACATGGGAAAAGCACACCTGGAGCTGGCCTTAGTTCTTTACTTAAACTGAAGTTGATGTAATCAACAGAAAGCTAGATTGCTGTTTTATCTTTTATCTGTCTATTATTTGTTTTTCTAGGGGTCAATGTAGATACATCTTTTAGTGTAGAATTGGGCTTAGTGCTGCTAAGGCAGTAGTGTTCATAAATGGGATTAAAAGCTTTTAAAATACTTGATCTAAGTTGTTTTAGGTTTCTTTGGTTGCTGAGTGGGTTTTTTTACCCTCGTAGTGATGTTATTTGGTTACTTGAATGATGCCTTAATTAAAGCAATTAGCAAGTGATTTTTCTTTTTTTCTTCTAAATTTACTGGACATTTTCAGGTGAAGACTGGAAGAAGGCTCGTTTTCAACATCCATCAACTTTGCACATTTTGCAGCCTATGGATATTCATGTACAGTTGGCAAAATCAATGGTGGAAAGAGATTCCAGAATGGCAAAGTAATGTATTAATGCTGAAAAGACTCATTTAGAATTATTTTGTACTTAGAGAAAAGAAAGCTGTGTTTTCCCTAGAGGTTCAGTTGCACTTTGTAATTGAAGATATTAACTAAGAAACTGAAATAGGTTACTACTGTTGGCAAAATCTTTTTTGGGTAGTGGTTCCCTGAATCCTTTGCTGGTTATTAACTACTGCTTAAGTCCAAGCCCTGTTTTAATGCAGAATCCTTGTCTTTACTGTGATGTGATCTTTATATAGGAATATCCATATTAGTAAGATTTACATGAAGAATTGGTACCTTTTTGTATAGGAGTTTAATCAGTTGGTTTTTTTAAAAAAAGGTTTAAAGTGTCAGGAGGACTTCCTTTGGTGCATATCAGACTCTCTGACCAGAAAATCAAGGCAATCTTTGATCTGATTGATAGCATTCCACTGCCTCAGAAGTCATCTGTGTCAGTTCCAAGCACAAAGGTGAGCTGACTACAACTAAGAAAACTTAAAAACTTGTGCTCAAACAAGCAAAAAAACATCATTATTGTCTTCATTGACTTAGCAACAGAACATTCAGGTCTTCCTCAAACAAGTGGTGGAGCCTTTGTCATTGTCCTGCTGGTTTCAATACAAATATTGGCAGAGCTGACCATGCCAAAAAATGTGGGGGAGACATTGTGGAACATTCATCATCAGTAAAAAAAAATGAACATACCAAGTTATAGAAACATTCAAATAGTGTTTTGGTTATTTTTCTCTTTTCTTTCCCTCCAGGTACCAGCTATTCCCACAATTCCTGTTGTTGGTAAAGGGTTACTTAACACACCTCAGTTGTTAGCAGAAATAGTGTCAGGTAAGAAGCTACAGCTGTGTCTTGCCAAAGTAAGGCCATCATTTAGGGAATACCTAATATTTTCATGCTGTTATTGATGTTAAAGCATGTAAGGACAACAGAGACAAGCATGATGGGTCATGTCTACCCTCAAGTGCATAAGGAGATTAGATCAAGATGCTGATGTTGCCTCAGACTAATCAATTTGCTTTTTCTAAAAAGCAAACCCACCTTTTTTTGAAAATTTAATATTATGCATAAGCAACCTCTTCAAATGAGTGCACCTTAAATGCCAACTGAATTAGGTTGTTCTGACTGTTTTACAGTAGCAAAACTTCCCTTTTTCTGAAAAGGCAGAAGTAGAATAACACATTATTGAGAAATTACTGTATTGAGACTGGATTTAAGTATTTATTTCCATGGCTGTTCTACAGAAAAATTTCCTATAGTCTATCCTGGAGACATGTTTCCTGGTGCTTCTCTTATTATTACTTTCTTATATGTTCTTGAATGTCTTATGATGCCTTTAGACATTAGTGCTGTCTTTAATAGGGTTTTTGTTTGCTTCTCATCCAATGGTTAAGAGAGAAGTATAGATCTAAAGTATATTTTGTCAGGTTAGATTTCAAGTGGTTAAAAATGCAGTTGGAATAGGAAAGAGATGGTGAGATATTTAGCCTTGTTTCTGAAAAAAGTTTACTGAGGAAGTAATTTCACTTCTGTAGACTCTGAAGAAGACTATTTCGATTTTGAGGAAACCTCTGAACCAACTGACAGTTCAGTAATGAAAGGAGAAGAAATAAGAAAAGAGGAGTCTGCTCAGGAGGAGCTGACAAATCTTCAGCTGAAGTTTGAAATTAAAGAAGTATGTCTGTAATTCTGTTTTCCCTTTACCTAAAGAATACTTAAAAAGTCCAATATTTATTTACCAGTGTTCTCCAGATTAGTGGATGCAGAAACATAATCACCAAACAAAAAACCCTCAAATATACACATAGATACTTCTATGCATATGAGATATTTCTTGTCTGTGTGTGATGTTTATAAATAAAAACATGATGCATACATAGATGTATTACAAAAAAGCAAGTCCCTTATTGGAGTATTTTAGTAGAAAAAAATAGTACCTACTCATAATTGGGGGTAGGGAATGGGAATCTTGCACTGGATAAACAAAGTCAGTACCCAGGCAGGTCTCCTGCAAAGAGAAAATCCCCAAATATTTTTTTTATTTTTATCTTTCACCATCAAATAATCACTTCTCCTTTCTCTTATATACTCTTAAATCTTTAATAAAAACAATGCTTCCAACAAAGCAGGGAGGGCTTTAATTTTGCACTTCTTTTGTTGTTGGTTTAAATGGTGAGAATGCTGCATGTGCAAAGATGGCATAACTGTAGTTCTTGTTCATCCAGGTTTTAGTTGAACTCAACAGACAAAAAAAAATTGAGGAAACAGTTCTTGTATTTGATGTAATGCACCTTGGGACAGAAACTACTGTCAAAACCTATAATTTAGCAGCTGTATCTTACTTGAAGAAAATCAGCTTGGATTACTATGGAACTGGAGGTAATAAGCAGTGGCAGAGAAGTGGATTTGTGTGTGTGTGTGTGTAGCAATTAGTTGTTGTTCTCCCGTGCCTTGTGCTCCCTGAAATGCAAATGTTGTTCCAGTTTCCCAGTTCATGTGCAGCTGTCATTGGCAGTGCTGGTGCCCCTGATGCAGTTGATGAGCCCTGCACATTGACCATAATGTTTATGGGATAAATAAATGGCTTAGAGCTCAGTCTAGGGATGGAGAAAGGATTTGCCATTTTGGATTTAGCAAAGAGAAACCAGTGACTCATATTTGGTGGTGCAATGTATTTTAGGAAATGGTACTGAAAGTTAACCCCTACCTTCAAGGCACAAATTGTTTGGTTCTCTGAAAGAACAGAAATGATCCTAATTCTTGTTTATCTCATGTGGTGTTTTCCAGGTAAAAAAGCACCCATTCATCTCATCAGCTCCTCAGACAAGCCTGGCTTAGACCTTCTGAAGGTGGAATATGTCAAGGTATACACGAAGCTTTTAAAAAATATTTTTGAAGCATTTCTACATATTTTTAATATATTGTCTATATGTAGTCCTAAACCTACTATTCAGAGCTAGTTGCATTATTTTCTATCTTCTAAAGATGACAGTGACTGGTTGAAATTAATATTAACCTTCATGCAAATCATTATTTTCAGGCTGACAGAAATGGGCCACAGTTTCAGACAATTTTTAACAACACTGAACAGATGATTCAAGTGAGTGTTTGAATATTTTATTGCTTATTTTCATTTGGTTTGCTTGCTCAAAACAGAGTGATTAATAAGAGATGTTTTGCTTTCCTGTTTTCCTGCCTTCCAGCAGGAGATTTCAGGAGTTAAAACATCCTTGAAAATTTTTATACCACTTAAGAGCAGAACGTTTACCTGTTGAACTGCTGAAAAAGTGTTTATTTATCTCATGTGGATGAAATTCAAACTACTGTAAGAATGCACCTTCTCCTACATCAGGGATCATGACATTCAGGGGCCCAGTCACCAAGTCTTTCCCTTTCATGTCAAATAATCTGTGAGTGCCACATAGTCAGCACACTGTTGGCTATCTTTGATAAGAAGTCTAAATCCATGTCTTGAGAGTGTTTTTTTTTTTTTTTTTTACTAATGGTGTATTTTTGAGTCAGATTTTAGTCTAAGGAAAAAGAGTGACTTGAGGCATTCTTGAAATCAAGTACCAAGGATGGTGTTTTCTTTATTGGTCCTTTCTCTTCTTTATACCTTTATGGCATTATTTATTTATGGCTGTATTTTAGTGTGAAGACTGAAATATTTCACTTGTTACTTAATAGTTTTAGAGTGTCTATAGATTTCATCTGAGAGCTTTAGTTACTGAAATCTTTTTGTGAAAATGCAGTTCCTGAAGCTGCAGCAGGAGATGAGTTCTAATACTCCAGTGCTGCTGAGTTGACTGCTTACTATAGGCTAGTGCTTCTGTTAAGAGAACTCAATTTTCTGTTTATCATCTGTTCAAGGGAGTTGCTGTTCCCTTGCAGCTCTTCAGTGGGACTTTGGTGCCTGGAGGAATTGCATTTGGGCTCTATTTCTAGTTTCAAATCCATTCAAGTGGAAAACTTTTATTCAACTACAGACTAGGCATGCACTTATCTTTTAGACTTCTTAGTGGATTTATGAGGAATGCTCATATTCTAAATATTTACATGTCAGTCACCTGCCATTTTACCCATGCTGGTAGGACTGTTATTGCAGGAGCATTCAAGCCCAAGGCTATTTTTGACAAAATTAATTTTGTATCATTTTTTTTGTACTGAGGAAGGTTATAGGTTACCAGTACAGCTCTAAGAGCTGTAACTCTAGGTTACAGCTAGGTTTCCTTATTTTCTAAGCTTATCCCAATTCTGCTTTACAGAAAGATTTTTCCTTTATGATCTGTTGTTTGCCACACATGCAGCTTTTCTAAGGAATGGATCTGTTGCACTGGGTGCTTGTGGACTTCAGTCTGACTCTTACACTTGTAAGTTACTGTTTGATCATATGGAATCTTGTGCTTTCAACAGGTCACTTTTTCATCGTTGAACCTCCTGTTGCATACAGAGGCCCTTATGTCTACTGTCAGTTTTCTAACAGCTGTTAGTCCATCAGGCAGTGAAAGAAGTGGAGAGACACCATCCAAAGAAGAAAAGCAAGAAGATGAGTCTAGATTGAAGAAAGGTACAGTTGGGATTATCCAAATGATGGTTCTAGAAGGATGTGTTACATGCTGGCAAAGCAAATCCAGAGAAACACAATTAGCTTTGTAGAAATAAAGATGAAAGTGAAAATGTAACTCATAAATCTCTTGAAAATCCCACCTTCTCTTATTTCTAGTGTCTAAACTTTCCAAGGATAAGGATGTGTTTGACTTCAAGCTCTTTGCCAAGCTGGATGCTTTCTGTTTAAATATTTGTGATGAAAAAAAGAACATTGCAGAGATCAAGATACAAGGTATTAAATTCTTTATTAGGAGCAACTGCTCTGGTACTTTAGTTTGAAAGCAATCGCTAATAATTGGACTAAAAAATAAGGTGTAAATATGCAGCATGTTTTTATTTATTTGTTTATTTATTGTTGTCAGTGCAAAAATGGCTTGTTAGTCTTGTTTTCGAAGTCAGCCTTCAAGTCTATCATAATGTTTTGGCCTCCAGCTAGCAAGATGTGCTGTTATTACTCAGATGATTAGGCTCATCCTTTGAAGGAGTTTGATGATGGGTGGCTTTTCATGTTTTATTAAGTGTTGGATATTTTTATGGTATACCATAAAATTATTTAGGAAAATAATTAAGTAGGAGAAGAAAAACCCTTCAAAATGTTTTCTTGAGTTTTTAACCCTACGAGTTTGTTTGGGTTCCTCGTTTTGGTTTTGTTTTGGTTTTACCCCTTGGAAGGGCTATCAATAATTCTTTGGGGGAGTTTCACTTCTGACTGACTTCAGCTGCCATCCTCATAGCTGCCAATACCCTCTTATGAATATTTAAGAACGTGTGACATGCAAGATTAGTACTGCAGTTCATAAAGAATTTTGCTTGTGCCCATCTCTAAATCATATAATGTATTCACACAAGATTACATATGCAAAATATTTTATTCAAATAGTTCAGTATAGTAACATATTTTATTATAGTAACATATTTTCTGATAGAAAATCTCAATGCCCTCACTCAATACCTAGTTATTGTTTGAGTATTTTTGTATGAATAGTAGCTCAGTTATTTCCAGAGATGATTGATCCTGAGACAGTATCTGTATTAGAAGTATTTCTATTTTGTTTTGGTTGAAACTGTAGTACAGTCATTTTTAAAGCTTAGTAACTTTTCCTCACTTCCTCTGCTGCTGTACCCCCTGACAGGAACTGTTACTTTTGCTGTGCAAGACTCTGTTTCTATTTTTGTACTTTGCAGGTCTTGACTCATCTCTTTGCCTTCAGCCAAGTCACACTGTATTCTTTGCCCGACTTAAAGACATAGTTGTCACAGATGTTGATTCAAGGACCCTTCATAAAAAAGTACTCAACTACAAGATTTTAACTTTTACTTGATTCTTGGTTAGTTTGATGTGTATAAAAGTGAAATGTAATACACATTTCATTCTTCTAAAAGTATTTGATTTGTCGTGAATAAGTATTTTCAAGTAAGATACATCATAAAGAATAATTTTCATATTACAACAATGGGTGTTTGAAAGGATTAGAAAAACTAGTAATCTAACTTGTAATCTGCTGGGCTGATGGTATCTTTAGTTCTTTATTGTAAGTACCTTTGCAGAAGCTGCTGATGGCTGGGGGGTGTTCTTTCTTTCCTTCTAGGCTGTGTCTATAGTGGGAGATGAAGTTTTCAGTTTCAACCTGACATTAAATCCCCATGCTACTGAGGGAGAAGCCTACACTGACATGTCAAAAGTGGATGGTACCTTATGTTTGAAAGTGGGCTGCATCCAGCTGGTGTACCTTCACAAATTTCTCATGTCTCTCCTGGTAAGTCCTATTTGCCTTTGTGTGGTTCTGCAGCATTCTCATGTTAGTCTTCTGAGCTGTGCCCTCAGTACAACTGGTAGGCTTCAGTTTCTGAAAGAGAAGGGCTGGGTTTAATTTTTCTGTCTATTATTAAAAACTTCGGTAAGTAACTGGTTTAAATTTCAATTGGGTCACTTCCCACCCTCATCTTTGGAAGTAGAGAAAAACTTCATGCTGTTGAAGTAGTTTGGGGTTTTATGTTTGCTGCCCTTTCCACCCTAGCAAAATTCATTGTGAACATATCAGAGCTAACACTAGAGGCAGATCTTTCTTCAAGATAAGTGTCATGATGCCTGCAAATTAACCAGTATAAATATCAGTGTGTTTGAGTACCCTCATGATAGCGTTTGCAATAAAGCAGGAGTGAGCTTTATCCCATTCAGCAGGTTCTTTAATAGGAATTCAATAGTATTCAAGGGGGGCCAGAGGGGCTTTCAGAATTGTCTCCCTAAAAGCTAATGAGCTAAGGAAAGAAGAACAAAGAGAGATGAATTCAAAAGAAGTGGATTGCACTAGTTAATACTTCTTTGACCCCCTATTAGAGGTCATGACGAAAAGTACTGAGTTGTCTTTTCCTATGGAAAATTCAATACAGTAGGCAGCATAATTGGTGGATGATGATGTAAAATGAGAAAGTAACCTAAAGGCTATTTACAGACATTTCTCCTCTTTTCAACTGCTTTTCTAGACCTTCTTGAACAATTTCCAGACAGCCAAGGAGACACTGAGTGCTGCTACAGTTCAAGCTGCAGAAAAGGCTGCTACCAGTGTGAAAGACCTGGCCCAAAGGAGTTTTCGCCTTGCAATGGACATTCACTTGAAAGCACCAGTTATAGTTATCCCCCAGTCCTCCATGTCCCCCAATGCAGTAGTAATAGATCTTGGCTTGATTAAGATTCAGAACCAGTTTGTCTTGGTGTCCTCAGAAGGCAGTTCACTCCCTCCAGTCATTGACAAAATGGATGTGCAGCTGACAAAGCTGAAACTCTCGAGGTACAGTGACATCCTCTGTACGACATTCATGTTCTTGACTAGAAACCATGGTTGGTGCTAGTGTTAAGTATTTGGTATTAAAATGCTAGCCTGTTATCTTAGAGGAGTTAGATCAGTAATAAAATCAGAAACTCTGCTGCTTAGGAAAGTGTTTGGTGCTACATCTGAGATTTTAAGATTTTCAGAAATCTAACATGTGACTTCCAACTTCCCAACTGTTTTCTTTTTTTTTCCTTTCTGTGTTTCAAGGATCACTTTGGAGACAGATTTGTCACATCCAGATATTCAGATACTTCACCCTATTAATTTAAGCCTGTCTCTGAAACGAAATCTGTCTGCAGCTTGGTTTCACAAGTTACCAGTGCTGGAGGTCACAGGGTATCTGGACACAATGAATGTAAGTCTTGTGAGAAGGTGGTGATAATTTTTACTGTGAGAGCAGCCCCTAATGTTAGTTCTGGACACAAAGCTGCAAATTGTTAGTAGTTGTGGAATGGATTTCAGCAATATAACAGGACTTAACCCCACCTAGATGAATGTAGTGATTTGGAAGAATCACATAAATGGTTTTGTGACCAGTTCTCTGAGCAAGAATTCTTTAAAGTGTTTTGGTTTTTTTCCTTTAAAAATGGAATCTTCTTGAGGGAGTTTAAATTAATGCAAATATTTGCTTTAGTAACTCCAGCTTCCTACTTTCCCATCACCCTTGAGTGGGATACTTGCTTTTTGTGACATTTTATGTACTGTGAAAGCAAGTACCAGGGACATCTTGGGTGAAACTGAAATTAAAATATCGTGAAGGGGCATGCCATTGACTGGAATGTATTAAAAGCATAGGTGCATTAAATGCTGCAATGTATATTAATACAACACTGAAGGTCAAAACCTTCAATTTCCTCAGACTTTTACAATAGCAAAGAATATAGTTTTGAAAGAACTTAATTTTCTTATTGAAGGTATGATTCTGCTGACAAAATAACTGTAAATAAGCACTCTTCTTGTCAGGAAACATTGTTCTGCTTTGTTAGTAGATGATAAGTTCAAGGAACAATGTATTTTTCCTGAGAACTGTGATCTGCAACTCTTTAGGTTGTATTAAGTCAAGAGGATTTGAATGTCTTTCTCAAAGTGTTGACAGAAAACCTGGGTGAAGCAGAAGAAACTCAAGCAGATGCAAAATCAGTACTGCAAAAGGAAGGTCAGAGATGAAATTGTGGAATTTGTTTGTCATGAATACCAAGTGTGCTTGCTATCAGGAGTATGGAAAAGCATTTATTGTTGCTTTCCATTGCTGGAAAGCAAGTTTAGCTCTGAGAGTATGGTGATAAGCTAAGTGATAAACTCTTCTTTTTAATTTTGCAAGGACAGTGTTCATACTTTGATACTTGAAAAAATGGGAAACACCACAAGACAAAATTTGGTAATTGTGTTAGTTGAGTTGTCAAGGAACTAACAAGGTATTGAGATGTCAGAGTCATCTTGTTGCCAGAACATGTTTCTATTTCCTTTTCATGCTCTGAAGTTAAAGGCTCTGGTTATGGAAATGTTGCTAGCTTGTTTTAGATGAACATAATCCATCTAAATGAATTGGATGTGTTTCTTGAGCTAAACAAATGGTGGCAATTTCAAAAGTTAAGCAATATATTGAATGTTCCAGGTAAAATGAAAGAACTGGAGAGATTGGTTTTGATACAGGATAAGAATGTTCCAGAAGGAATGCTGTCTGAAAAGAGAAAAATGACATTAAATGAAGATGTAATCAATATGCTACTTAATTTTGAAATCAAAGAGGTATGTATCCATCTGTACAAGTCATTCTATCTGAACCCAGTACTCATCTGTTTCTTACAAGTAGTGGGCTATAAAATCCATTTTAACATTTTGACTTGGCAACAAAAAGAAAACGAATGAGGGCAGAGCAGGGGCCAGGGCAAACCTTTAGCAAATTGGTCTTTGTGCTGGTTAGAAAGCAAACCAGTGGGAGATCCCAAGTCAGAACTACAATTTAATAAGAAAATTAAAATAAAATGCAGTAGTACGAAAACACTGACACAATCAGAATACAACCTGACAGCCCATCAGTCAGGGTGTTGGTAGCAGTCTGATTAGATGGTGGCTGCAGTCCTCCTGGAGTGACAGATGTGGTTCTGTTGAAGCAGTGCTCCTGGAGAAGGGTTGAGTTTTCCTCTGAAGGTCCAGTGGGGGCATAGAAGGGCCTGGTCTTCCTTTGGGAATCCACTGGAAAGACTGCCTCTGGTGTTGCAAGTCTCAGATTTTATCTAGGCAGGAAAGGCTTGGCTCCTCCCCCTGGGTGGAGCATCTCCCAGTGGGATGATGGAATTTTATCAGTCATGCACTGGGACTCCATGGCCCATTAACAGGAGATACCTTCTGGAGGGAGGAGGGTCAAGGAAGGGATCAGGATCACTGCCCCACCTGGTTTCAACAGATGGTAATGGAATACATACTTTTGGTCACATCTTGTGTTGCAGCCTAAGACAGTCTTACAGGGTCTGTTTATAAAAATACCAAATGTCCAGATTAATATTATGTTTCACATTTAGCTGAGAAGATAACACCTGCTTATAACTGCCTGCCATATCTGAACAGCTTCACTGAACTGTTGCACTTATTTCCCTTTCCATATTCAAGGTTGTAATAACCTTGATGAAGCAGGTTCAGAAGGAGAGATATCCATTACATACTTTAACTGTGCTACAGCTTGGAACCAAAACCAAAATTAGAAATCATGAATTGGCTGCAGAAGCATATCTGAAAAAAATTACAATGAGATGCACTGAAATAAGTGGTAAGTCTTCTAGAGAACTGACACAGTCAGAAGAGTGTGTGCAATTGGATTTATAGTCAGAGGATAACATGTCCTAAACCAATAATGGGAGAGGGGTATGGGAAAGGGTAATTTAAATAGAATTGATCTGTTTTACCTGATACCAAGGTTTACTGCCATTGCTAGAGTTAGAGTTGATGTATTTGAGTGAGTTGTGTACTTTGAGCAGGAATGGTGCTCCTGAGAAGTATTCCAGCTGTTCATGTGTTTTCATGAGCTTCTCATTCTGAGCTTTATGGCCACTTCTGGCAGCACTGGAAATGCAAGTGCTTCCTTGATTGGTCAGGTAACAATTCAAACTGACAGTGAAGTGATAACTGAAATAGTCATTTATACAGAATAGAAAAGTAAGGTTTTGTGTGTGAAAACATGAAGGTAGGAGTACAAAGAACCTTCAGTTTTGAATCTTATTTCAAGAGCAAGATAAGTTAACTTTTACTAGTTCAGTTCAAAATAAAGTGAATGTAGCATTTCACAAGATAATGCTTCATGGGCAGCTTTTCAGTGAAAATAGCTGTTTACTCTTTCAGCAAGAATAGTGTCTAATTAATATGCAATAGAGAGTTAGTTTGGAGACATTGTGAGTGGAAACACTTCACATTTTTATTTCTTTGTTTGCAGACTCAAAAGGAGATCCTCTTTGCATTCTTAATTCCTCAAGTGACACAGATGAACATCTTTTGAAAATCGAATATATTAAGGTTTCAATACATTTTCAGTAAAATTATGTGGGGAGTAAAGTAAGGCTTCCATACTTAGGCTGTAGATTTCTATCTAAAACTTACCCAGGCCTTCTCCCAAATTCCTGTTTTTCAGTTTAGCATTAGATTTTATTTTCTACTTCTTCCATATAGTGCTTGCTTCTTAAGTCAATGCCATTACTGAAATTACTGGCAAGACAAATTTTTGTGTTCTGTGCAGCACAAATGAGGACCTTTGTGAAACTTAACAGGTGCAATGGTCTTTGCCTGTGTAAGTGAAGAGTGACTCTAGAGGTGGTAAAATTGCATTTGAGGAGTGATATGTTGGTAGCTTAGAAAAGGCCTTCAAAAATTGCATGAGTACTTGGGCATCTGATAGGATGTAGAACCAGTAGGCTCCTCAACATTCTTATCTGAAATGGCATCATTTACATAGTGAAAAATAAATTAATTCATACTGGCCAAGTGCTAAGCATAAAATGATCCAGTTTAAATAGATTGTAGATGAGAGAAAGTTTTGTAACTAGCCAGGTGAATTTTCACAGAATACATACCATGAAATGTCTCTGAGCAGAGCTGTTCTGTTTGTATTGCTTGGGCCTTATTTGTAGAACTTGTTTGTTTGGGCTTCATCACTTTGCTTTGTTTTCTTTTGCAATTGGAATAATCTCTGTGTGTGGGTTAAATTCAAATAATTCAGTTAATAAAATTATTCATAATTATTGTTTAATTCAATAGAGATTGACCGTGTCACTTTGCTTTTTTTTTCTTCCCCTTAGGCTGATCCTGATGGACCAGACTTTGTTACAACTTACCAAAGCATTAATCAAAACATCAGTGTAAGTACTGGATGTATTTAATTTGTTTTTTTAGCTTTTCAAATTATAGCAGCTGTGTTAGTTGCTCCCTTTTTTCTTCTCATTGGAGAAAAAAAAAAGGGGAACAAAACCAACCCAAAAACCAAAGCCCTGACTCTCATTAATAAAACCTACTGCTTTATATTTAATATTTTTATTTTATATTTTACTTCAAGAACAAATCCAGGTGGGAAAAAAAAGATTTTTTAAACGGAAGTATTTATTGTATTAATTTTTTTAAACTAAAAACTATATATGTTTTGCTATTTAGAAAAATGTCCTTATGCATTTTAACTGAGGCCTTTAGCATGGCTTTGTTTCTGGAGTGATACACTTAGGAGAGAGAGAAACCAGGGCCTTGTGTTTCTGAGCTTGGAACAGTGAAATTGAGATGTGAGTTGAAATGTCCAAGTAGCATTCTCAGGGGTCTTGAATGCAATTAATCCTTTTACTTGTCGTGGAAACAACTATTCATGAGTAACTTCCCATGGTTTCGGTGACTTCTGAAATTAGCATGTCATTCTACTTTTAAAATGTTTCCTTTATAATAGTATTGGTGGGTCAAGCTGCTTCTTGATGGCCTTATGTGGAATAAGTGACTAATGCTGGGTTTCATGAGTATTGCTGGCAGGAGTAGTTGCTGCTCACATCCTCCCTGTTCTGATTGTAAATTTTGAATCTTAGTGGGTTTTTTTTTGTTGTTGTTGCACCATATCTACTAAAATATCTTCATATGTGGTTCTGAAGTTGTCAACCCAAGTGCTGAATGAAATGCAATGCAGCAGAACTCAAGAGAATGTCCTGCAAAAGGCATAGCCACAGGAGGCATCAGTTTTTAGATTGGCACAGTTCCTCTGTAGCTGTTTTAAGCTTCTCTTCTCTAGCTCCCTCATCTGTTGTGGAGCTGGTACAGTGTGAAGTTGAAGGGCATGGAGATAGAAAGGCCAAATTGTGAAATTGAGCAAGAGGCTTTTTTCCTTGCTTCTATGACAGCAACTCCGAGTTGTTAGGGTATAAACTGCTACTAAATAACAATGTTACTTTGTCTCCTTGCCTTTGCTTTAGGTCAACTTTTCATCTTTGGATATAGTACTTCACACACAGGCTTTGCTTTCCATCATGAGTTTCCTCACCTTCAGTGTTCCATCAGATGGTCTTCCCAGTACAGATAAATCAGCAGACCACAAGCCTCAAATGAAAGAACAGGGAAAAGGAAATACTCTCAGACCAGGTAGTGTCATATTAGAAAGGCTGTACTTTTGTTGTTTAACAACATTTCACCTTCAGTTTTAAGGGATATTATTTCAGATGTCTGCATTGCAATCTATTTGGTGGAAAATAAAGCATGCAACTACAAATGGGAAGAAAACAATCTTACTTAAACCCCCAAAACCAGACACTTTTCCTGTTGCTTAATTTTACAAATTCTTCTTACTTAATATAACTTTTCCTTGGGTGGTGGTCTGATTTTTATAATGGAAGTTGAATAAATGATGTTGCAGTGTGCAGCCTTTCCAAGGGTTTAGTGTCACAATCATGTAGCTTTCCAATCTGAAGGCACTAAAGAGTGCTTACATTGCTGAAAATAAATATTCCTCTGGGGAGGCAAAGAGAAGTTCTGAACTGAAGGGATGGAGTATTTATTTTAATTACAGGTCTTCCTAGCTTTTTGCATGGAAGCTCCTGAATATTTTATCAGCTCCTGTGTTGCTGATTCTTGTGCTTGTAGTGTTGCTAGTGAAATTCAATATTTTCTCCGTGTAAAACTCTTTGGATTGAGTCTACTGTTTGTGCAGTGTTGCTGCAGCTAATTTGACTAAATTGGCTTTGCTACTTGAGCATTCCTCATATGAGGGTGTTTTAAATAATGCAGTGTATACTGCATTCAGCAACTGATGCATGAAAACTAGGTATTAATGAGGAGAAAAGCCATCATCTTGATGACTTTTTGCCTGTGTTGGCTGGTGACAGTTGGTGTGCCTGAAGGAAACTGTTAAAAAATTACTTTTTTCATGTTTTGACTAAGGATTATAGTATCTTTTAGGGAATGACTGCAGATTGCTTTTTGAATAGTTCATATATGTACAAACCTACTAATCTAATATTTGTTTTAAACAGTGGGCTTGTAGTATTGAACTCCTTGTATGTGTCTTGTGTTTCCTATCCAGTGTCTGATGATGCAGCCCATGATGATGTCTGTGAATTAAAAGTCACTGCAAAGCTAAATTCATTCAGTATTACAGTGTGTGATCAGACCTGCAGAATTGCAGACATTAGAATACGAGGTAAGGTTTTTTTTAAAATATTAGATGAAGCTGGCAGTAGCCAGAAATAGGCTGTTTCCATCCATTCACTCCTAAAAGGCCTCTGTGTGCACTGCAGGTTTCTCTAATCTAACATGTCTGATTGTATGAAATGATCTGCAAGGAAAAAAAGTTTGACTCAGAAAATGAAGACAATTTCTAAGTGTAGTAAAATAAAAAGAAGTGAAGCTACTATGTTTTAGATGACACAAACTTCAATTTTTAAATAGCTAAATCCTAGATAGTATTGGGGAATTGTACTCTAGTCTTAGAATCAAGTTATGTTGGCAACTTTGTCATGTGCTGATTTCTCTCTCAGCCTTAGCATTCATTGTTACATAGCAGAAGGCTGGATTCTAAGCTATTATTATTCTTTATATTCAGTAGTAAATAATTCAGGGGGTTTGGTTTTTTGTTTGTTTCTTTGTTTTTAGCACAAGTGTTTACTTAGAAATTTGTTGAAGTGCATTTATTACCTTCTTTCTTTTGTTTCATTCAGGAATGGATGCATCTGTGGCTAAGAAGCCTAAAAGGATTAAAGTGTTTTCCAGACTTGAGGACATTGTAATTACAAATGTTGATCCAAAAACAATCCATAAAAAGGTGATGTGTTGACCAGATTGTAAACAGCTGAAGAGACCCAGTTCTTTAAATGATTTAGTGACAGCACTGTAGTTTAATTTGCTGTATTATAAAATGCAACATATGATTTAATACTAAGGAAAATTTATTGGTTAATTTCCTTCACCTCAGAGAAGAAAAACCTCCCTTTAAAACTTAGTTCTATTTGCACTGGTATGTTTAATTCTGAGTAGCAGGGCTTAGATATAAAATGGGCTATAGATAAGCAAGTGAGAAGAGGGAGGCATATACTATGAAATAGATGATTCTGTTTCCTTTTGTGCCTACCATGTGTCCAAGTACTGCTGATAAGTTGCCATTGATCTTGTTGGGGAAATATTTTTTGTTTCAGAAATGCCTGGTAGTATTAACAATGTGGACTTAATCTTCCAGGCTGTCTGCATAATGGGAGATGAAGTGTTTAGATTTCACATGTCACTTTATCCAGATGCTACTGCAGGGGAAGCCTACACTGATATGTCAAGAGTGGATGGTAAAATGTCTCTGAAAGTGGGCTGCATCCAAATAATTTATCTACAAAAGTTCTTTATGTCTCTCTTGGTAAGACATTGGTTTAAGTTTTTTTTTCTTGACATTGAATGTTTTCTTAAATGAGATTAAATGCAATCAGCTCTTTTTGACCTGTACCTGGTGGTGAGCTTATATGCAAGCACATAGAAGTATTTTGCTGAAGAGTTAGCACTTAAGTTGCACTGCTTTACAGAAGATTGCCAAGGAGAATGATGACAAAAGAAGTAATGAATGGAGTTGGTAGCTTTAATAATATCTTAAAAATTGAACAGTTAAACAATGTGTAAGCTTATTCATGATTTTAACCTTTTTCTCTTTTGAAACGAGTATGGTTGAATTAGGAATTTCATATTTATACCACAGGTGTTAATTTTCCTTAAACTTACATTTTGCCTGTGACTTGCCTTTTTTTGAGAGGCCTATTTGTTTTCATGGAACTCTTTACTTTTTTGAATTCTATGAACAGAATTTCCTCAACAATTTGCAAGCAGCACAAGAAGCCCTGAGTGCAGTCACTGTCCAGGCAGCAGAAATGGCTGCTTCCAGCATGAAGGACTTTGCTAAAAAGAGCTTCCGCCTTCTAATGGATGTCAACTTGAAAGCTCCAGTCATAGTTGTCCCTGAATCTTCAGCTTCATGTAATGCTTTGGTAGCTGATCTTGGCTTAATCAGAGTTCAGAATGAATTCAAGCTGGTGTCTTCAGGTGAATCTCCTCTTCCTCCAGTTATTGAAAACATGGATGTACAGCTGACTCACTTGAAATTATCAAGGTAAACATGGAGCTTTTTCCTGAGTTGCAGTGTCTTTGTAAAGGAAGGTTTGTCCATGTTCTTTATGCAGTGTTTTTCTCTTATTTGAACGTGGTAGACAATGAGAACATACTAAGACCAAGCAAAAAACCTTGCCAAGATAAGTTTAGGAGTGCTTTTAGATAGAGACACAGGTCTACAATCTCTAAACCTTCTTGGAAAGAAAGGAATGATAGCACAGTAACTTGAGTTCATTTGGAGTGCATACGAGCTTATTCTTAAATTAATTATGCCAGTAATTTTGCTGGATTAATATGATATTATTTGATGATATTCTGCAACTAGTCAACATTTTTTCTCTGTTGCTTCCACTGTCTTTTTTTAGGTGCATTATATCCACAGATTCACAACCAGATTCTGAAATTCTGCGTCCTGTGAGTTTGACTTTACTGGTCCAGAGAAATTTAGCAGCAGCATGGTATCATAAAAGCCCAACAATTTGTATCAAAGGAGACCTAAAACCAATGCAGGTAGTATCATGGCTAATAAGAGCTATATCAAAAGTCACACAGATTCTTAGAATAGTCCTCAGCTTAGTTAAGGAGCTTGTAAACTCATTTCAGTTTGTGTCCTTTACAGTATGTTGAAAGACTTCCAGCTTGGTCATCCAGTTGATAGATGTTTTTAGAATTTTGATACTGTATAATGAATACTTTCAGTGTAGCTGCATGCAAATGGGATAAATCTCATTTTATTTTTTTGGAGGTCCATTGGAGCTATCCATTGACTAAACAGTCAGTAAAATTATTCAGGTTATCTGCTGAGTTAGCATTTAAAAACAAGATTTAACAATTCAAATAGTTTAATCTGTAACATTCAAGTTATTTAAATATTTAGTAGATGTATTATAAATGAAGAGGTTATCTCTATTACACAACAATTTAAAATTATCTTTGCAGAGGGTGGGCTCTACTTTTTCTTTTCCTGCATTAACCACATGGATTTCAATGGGTAAAACCAAACTGGCACACCTTTGCCTTGTTCCTGAGCCCTTTCACTTGTTTGTCCCTGTGTCTATCTGTGCTGTGGCCAAATGTTGCAGTGCTGAAGCACAGAGAAATAAGAGATGTAAAGGGAGCACCAGCAGAATTAACCAAATATAGGAAAAATATTCTTACACTGTGTGCTATGGGCTAAGTGGCTGCATCTTGTCACTTAGTACTGCTTGTTTTTTTGTGATTCTGTGATGTTATGATTAAATCTTTGAAGGTCTACTGAATGACAGTTTTCTGGTTATGTTTTTGGATTATTGAATTGTTGACAAGTGCTTAGGTTTATCAATTACTCATATTTGTAATAGGCAAAGATCCCTTTACAAGTCTAGAAAGTGTTTATCATAGGGACTGTTATTTCTTGTTGTAACTCCTGTTTATAACAAATAACAAATGATATAGGAAAAATGGGCAAATCATTCAGATTGCTTTGAACAGGATAATTTTGACTATCCAGTTTGTTTCTGCTGGAAGCAGCCCACTGTTTGTCTCAATGATTGCATACTGTGTTGGAAGAAATGCTGTCACCAAAAATGAACTTTTGGCTTTATCACTTTACAGATTGCACTCAGTGAAGATGATCTAACTGTTATCCTGAAAATTTTACTTGAAAACCTTGGAGGAGCTTCTTCCCAGCCAAGTACTGTGCAAGAGAATATTGAGGATCTGCAGATGGCTAAAAAAGGGAAAGCTCCACATGAATCTGATGGCTCTGGGGGTATGTTCAATTTAAAGGCTGAATGAATGTGTAGGCAGAGGGCTGTTTGAAAATTCAAATATCTTATTTTTCTGGAGCACAACAAATTGTTTTAACTGTTACAAATATATTGTATACATGAAAAGTTATAAATAAGAATGTATGCCCTTACATGGAGTGTGAGCTCTTGATGGTCAGAAGATTTTGTGATGTGTTTTTTTGTGATTAATTTCTCATAAAATGGTATTCTTCAGTTTACATCAATCACTCTTCTAACTGCATGTGGTTACAAAAGAAAAAAGCCAAATCATGTAGCCTAGAATATTAAGCACAATTATAACTATTGAGGAAGGTATTAGTGTTCAAATAGTGTGTCAGTATAACAGTGCATGTCTCTGGATGAAATATTCTTAACATTTTGCCAAAATCTATTTTTTCCCCAAACTTAACGTTCTCAATATCAAAAAAATTGCTACTTAACCAATAGTTGAATTGGTCTACTGTAAATAGAAGCTGAAAGGAAGAGTAGGGCAGACTCCTTGAGAAGACTTGATACTTATTGTTGTTCTTCATTAAAGTGAGCAAAGAACTTCAGTAGACTAATGACAGCTTCTTTTAAGGTTCTAAACCACTCTGTGCTAGATAATTTTAGTATGCACTGGATAGAACAAAATTAAAAGTGTGAGTTATTTTGAGCAGTTTGTTGGATTTAGAGCTTTTCTTCTTTTTGTGATTTTCTGATCTTAACTTAGAAAAACCCAAACACCAAACTAAACAACCAAAAAAAAGACAACCAGCAACAAAAAAAACCAAAATCAAAAGCAAGCCACCGTTCAAAAGAAATATAAAAATATCTTCTTTTCACTGACAGGTGCCATTGTTGATTCTGGACAAACAAGTGTTCCTGCAGTTCAGTCTTCTGTGGAATGTTTTACACTGCTTAAATTTGACTTCAATTTTGAGTCCCTTTCTGTAACTCTCTACAACAGTGACATGACTCAGGTTTGTGACAAAGCTTTGACCACACAGGTGGGGTGGGCAGCCAAGGCTTCTCACATGGACAGAACTCGGGTCAGAAAAATCAATTTATACCAGCTGCATTGGCTTTGTAATGCTTTCCTAATGGAGCTTTGAGCTTTCTTGGGCAGAAAATGTCCTTAAGAAGAAGATGTGTGCATTTCTGAAAGTCACACTAAAAATATTACTAAACCACCAAAACCACACAGCATTTGATTTGGTCATTCAAACTTGAATTCCAGTTATCCAAAATAAAAATGAATATTTGAAAAGCAGGAATTGTTAGCTCAGACAGTGCTAGTTCTATGCATGGTGCCTCTAGAGTTAGTAAGCAGATCCAAGTTGTATATGGCCCATAATTTCCTCTTGTATGTCCCCAAGTGAGCAATCAGGACATCCTCTCTGTGCTGAAAACAGAAGGGAAAGATGTGAAATGTTGTCTTGTTTTTATGACTTTATTAAGTCTGTTTTGGAAGGTACTTGCTTTGTATGTCTTTGTGTGTAGTGGATGTTATTTGTATATAATTTTTAATATGTTCTTGTGCAGTGAGCATCATAGGGAAGAAAGATACTGTAATGGGAATGTGTTTTAATTTCACTGTCATATAAGGAAGGAAGGATCCTCTGGTATGGGATCCAGCATTCAAATAGATTAACCTTCAGTGATGCTTCCTGAGCAGCTGCTGGCAGTGTGGTGCACAAACAACTTCACTGCACCCAGCACGTTGTTTGTTTTCTCAGTGAGTTTTTTGAACTCATTTGTATGAGTGGAGGACTGATGACAGTGACAGGCTAATCAGGTCCTTCAGTTCATGGATGATGATGCCCATGGCTAGCAGCAAGGGAAATGTCTCCTTGTTTTGTTCTGTGATAACTCAGCTGCTCTTTGTCGTTGTGCAGTCTGTGCTTTCAGTGCACAGTGACAAACTGCGCCTTGGTGAGCTCCGCCTGCATCTCATGGCATCGGCAGGGGAGATGTTCTCAGATGGCTCCATGGATATCAGTGTTAGACTCAAAGCATGTACCTTGGATGATCTCAGAGAAGGAATTAGGAATGTGACTGCAAGGTAGGTTTGAATGCATCAGAAATGAGAAAAAAAACAACTCCAGCTTCTGAGGAAGGCTTTTTGCCTGTTCTGTACTTTGCTTCACATGGAACTGATGAAACTCAGTAGTGCTGTCTGTCAGTTGTGGCCTGTAATATTCTGTGCTTAAGAAATGAACAATGCATTTTATAATAGTGTTGAAGAAGTTTCTACTGTTTTATGTTGATTTCTCAGGTTATCCAAAACAAAATGAAATCTTGGAGGCTGGCATATTACAGTGAACTGTAGAACAGCTGTATAGAGGCACCCAGCCTCAACTAGAGAGTTGTGTGCACTGAAACTTGAGTGTGATTGTTGTGTGCTGCATGCATGCTTTCGAGAGTGTAGCAGTTTTAAATTGAAATGACTCTTCTGCTAGAAAAACCTCTTATTTCTAGAAGAAACACTGCTTGTTTATGTAGTAATTCTTCTTTATAAATGGCATGGGGAGGAAAAATGGCATTACTTATGCATATTTATTTTCCTAGATCTATGTGTTATGATGTTTGAGATGTCTCTTATTAAACTTTTTCCAGAATGATAGACAAGAAGGATGACACAAATGACATTTCTATGATTGATATAAGATATAAGCAGGATAAAAATGGAACTGAAGTTGTTGCTGTCCTCGACAAGCTGTACATATGTGCTAGTATGGAATTTTTGTTGACAGTAGCACATTTTTTCATGAAGTCAATGCCAGTATCTTCAGCTGAAGGATCTGCACAGTTCCAACTAAAGCAAGTTGCTTCTGGGAAATCCAAGGCAGAAACAGGTCTGTAAAACCAATTTCCACCCAGCTCCCTTTCCCTCCTTTGCAGATTTCATTCTGTAAATAACTCATCCAAAAGTTTTCAAGATGCTGTCTTGGTATGTCTTGACTTAAAAATTGATTTATTCTTCAGAAGGTGTAGATTGGCCACTGACACAGTAGATAGCTTTCCTCTCTCTGGTTTTTATATTCAAGGTGGGTTTTTAAACTTATTTTCACAGACATATCTGTACGGCCAAACATGACAGTAAAAGCTGTGATTATGGATCCAGAAGTTGTATTTGTTGCTAATTTGACCAGTGCTGATGCTCCTGCCTTAAAAGTTTCCTTCCAATGTGACTTTTCTCTGACATCAGACAAGCTTGCACAAAGGATGACTGCTCAAGTGAAGGCCTTCAAAGTGTTGGCCTGTGCCTTTCTCAAAGAAAAACAAGGCAAGAATGTTACCACGGTAAGGAAACCAGTGTTTCATGATGAAAAAAGTAATTAGAACTGGTGGCAGGTGTGTTCCTTAGCTGGCATATCTATAGCACTCACAACTCTCAGTTTTCATATCATTGATTATTCAGAAGAGAGGAGGGGCCTGTGCCATTTCAAGGGGAATATTTTATCAGTAGGTGCAGGACTTGAGCACTTAGAGTTCTGTCTAAAACCTGTGCTGTGCATTTGTAAATGACATTAAATGTTTCTTAGTGAATAAACTGTATGAGGGGTTTTGAAACCCCAAGACCTTTTTCACTGCCTGTTGGTTTCCTTGTTGCAGTAGAGTCCTGAGCAGCCTTTTTTTCTGAAGCTTCATCTGCACATTCCTGCCAAGGGAGCACTGAGCCACAAAGGTGGCCTGTGTGGTTTGTCACCTTGTGCATTTAGGTTTTTTAAGGATTCAGGGTTTTTTTTTTACTATGTTATCACTGTCTGTGTGTTGGGTTTTTTGTTTTGTCTGTTTTTTAAGCATTATGTCAGAAGCTTTTATTTCACTGGCTTTTAACCTTCCAGTACCAAATGGTGCTTGTTGCACTATAGGGAATGTTTTTACTCTGAAACATGTTATTGCTTCGTGGGATCAGCACTCCTTTGCCCTGTGGAGTAAAAAAAATTCAATACCTTATGAAAAGGTTTGATTTAAGGAGTCACCTTAGTAATCACATTGTTTTTCTCTCAGGTATTATGGCCATGCTCTTTGGTCATGGAAAATATGATGCACATTTCAGGGTTACACACTGTGGCAGTAACAATAGAGGAACTAACTATTAAGGTAAGATTATTCAAACTGTCTTTGTAAGAAGAGCTGTGTTTCTCAAGCTGTAGCTTGGTTTTTGTTGTCATGTGGGTTTTTAAAAAAGTATTATTTTTATTATTATTTTTTTAAAATTTTATTTTATTTTGCTTGCCTATTTCCTCATTAGTTTAATTCCAGAAATATGCATTTTAGAACTGCTCTGTGTTGGAAAAAGTTGTTGTGCATTCGTCATTTTGACAGTCCCTTGACCCAAAAGGAATAATTTAAGTACTTCAGATTCTAGGATTCCTCCTACCACTTCCTTCCAGAGTTATGAAATAACTCATCTCCCTGCTGCTGCCACCACTATTCTTGGGATATTTTGCAGGAAAGGAAAACAAGAGGAAGTCCATAAATGGGTTATTTTCTTTGGAAATTTTCATCTCTCAAAGGACTTTTCATGTTTGCTATTTCCATTATCGTAGACTTTGTATTTTAATAGGAGATTTTTTCTTTGTTCAAGATATCACCAATAATTTTGAATACTGTCATGACCATTATGGCTGCTCTAAAACCCAAACCAACAGAGGAGGATTCTAGAGGAGCAACTGAGGTTTCTCAGGATTTGTGGCAAGTGAAACCTATAGATGAATGCAATGCTTGGTTTCTTGGTGTTGACATAGCCACAGAAGCAACAGAAACTTTTAAGGACCATGAACAAATTCTGAAGCAAGAGAAATTTGACATTGTAGTGAAATCAATTCAGATGACCTTGGAATGTGGTCTGGGACATCGAACTGTCCCTTTGTTATTACTGGAATCTACATTTTCTGGTGTTCTTAGAAACTGGTCCTCGCTGATGCAGGTCACTGCTGATACGTCACTGGAGGTATGTGGGGTCAAACTGTTAGCAGTTGAAAACACTTTTAAGAGCTCCAGTAACTTTGTAATAGACTTTAGATGTGCTGAATTAATAATAGGTTTAAATTGTAATGTTCTCAGGTGTTCTTTAGTCAGGCAAGTAAGCATAACGTGCTTTGTCCAGAAAGTTGGGAGTCAATAAATTTTAATGATGGTTCCTATGTGAAATAGTCTGTGAGACAGTCCTCTGTTTCTGTATTATTTTTGCATATTCAAGGTCTGTTGTGTGAATGATGAGCTTTGCTTACTTGAATAGTCACACTTAATTTTTATTGTCCCCATTCTGTTTGTTTCTCCAGCATTGTGTTTATTGGTAAGGTAGAAGTTAGACTCTTTTTGCAGAATGAGATACCATTCCAAGATAGTAAAAGTCTCTTATGGAGACAGCAGGTTAAAATTTCATACAACTAGATGTGCAGCTGCTCTATGCAATACATTTACTACCCCTTGTAATTTTATCAAATTACCTCATTCTTCCTTCTGTTCTTGGATATCTAAATAGCCTTCTTCAATTGCCAGGTGTGCATATCATGGTGGAGTTTGGATACTTTATTGTGCACCTCTGGGGCAGTCACTGTGGTTCCATGAGGGATGAGCAAAAACAGCTGAAAGGAGCATCCAGAACTATTGAGTCCACAGCTTCTATTCAGATTTGCAGTGATGGAAGCAAATTAAAAACTTGGTGCTGGCTGGGAGTTAGAGGAATCACTCCAGTGGACCAGATTCAGACTATAGTTGTCTCAAGCTAATTTCATAGTACAATAAAGTACTTGTGGCATTTAAATTCCTGGTCTCAAAGTCATTCTCTCAAACCTTGTGGGAGAAGATAAGAGACTTGATTATGTTAATTTAAAGTGTTACAAAGATATGGCATTACTAGGGTGCTTGGTTGCTCTCAAAGCAAGCCAGGGAATTAGCTCTTCAAAAATGGTGTAATTTGTGAAAATTAAATGATATATTACATTTCTGTGTATTAGTTTTTAAAACCATTGCAAGTTAATACTAGACCTCCAAAACATGAAAAGAAGATTTATGGTTTTCTTATTGATATTTTTCATATTAATTGCTTTATATTTAGACACCTTATTTAATTTTGATTATTTCTTTAGGTTCATTATTACAATGAAACCTATGCGGTGTGGGAGCCGCTTATTGAACGAGTTGAAGGAGGAAAGAAGCAATGGAATTTAAAGCTGGAGGTTTGTAAAGATACTTGACACTATGTGAAATGATTTGAATAGACAGCTATTATAAATTTCTTAGAAGCTTTATGGGACATTGACCTTTTGAACGCTGTTGCTTGAAGGAGCTATGCGATTTTACATGAGAAAAAAAATCATTCTTTAGAGACATTAAGGTTTTTCTGAATAATGTGAATTTTCAGTGCATGGACACAATGAAGCGTGTAACCATGCAGAGAAGAGAAATTAACTTGCCTTCTATGTTGGTGTGAAATTTCCATGCTTGTTTAAAGCATCTGAGATTTACAAGGAAAAGTAAATATTACTTTGCTTGCAAGATTGTCAAGTGTAAGTCGAGTAGTTTTTTCCTGTTTTAACATGGGAGAAAGTAACCTATAGGTTTGTAATTGTCTTAATGAAATTCTTCTTTTAGATGAAGACTAACCCTGTCCAGGAGAGAAGTCTGCTGCCTGGGGATGATTTCATTGTTATTCCTGAGCCACAAACAGCAATTAACATCTCTTCAATGGATACAATGAATATAACAATATCCAAATGTTGTCTTGCTGTTTTCAATAACCTAGCCAAGGTAATCCCAACAGGCAGAAAGTGCTCAATTATGTACTAGGAAATTCTGAATTTTCTTTGTTTTAAGAACTGTATTGGCTGCCACTCAGTGGCTGTTTTGCAGCTCTGACAAATGTTACCCCAAAGGGCTGAGGAGTTTTACTCAGACAACTTCTGTAGGCTCAGCAAAAAGGTGGTGGTATTGTTTGAAAGAAGTAACTTCTGTGTTAGAGCAACAGATGTGCCAATGCAGGACTTGAAGAAGCATCAGATGTGCAGGTTAAATGAACATGAAATGCTCTAATAAACAAGCTGTTTCCTGCATTACTCCTTCTAAAACATTAAAGCAGAAATTTACTTCGTTTCCATATTAGCTCCTTAATTGGATACTAAGAAAAGTCTGCATTTTAGGATTGGCCTTTAAACTGCAGGAGAAGAATATCCTGTCTGTTAAAAATACTTTTTACCCCTATTAGTCTTATGATAGTAGATGTGCTTATGAATGGATGAGGCTGCTTTTGCCTCCTTTTTTTTTCTGGGGTGAAGAAATTTTGGTCACTAAATTAAGCTGCTTTTACAGAATGTGACTTATACCTATTTATTTTCTAATTGTAAATAAACAGCAGTTCTCTAAGTAGTTGCTTACACTGTAAGTCTGTATTGGCAGTCAGTTACTTTGGCTTTGATGTAATCAAACCAAAGTTTGTAAGTACAAATTTGTCATTGAATTTGGAGCTTGTACATGTTACTTCTCCTTGTGACTTCAATGTCCCAGATCTTATGTTTCTCTTACAACCTAAGATTTGAAAAAATTCCCTGTGAGCATCATGAATGCTTATTGTAGCATCAACATTTGCAGCAAATCACAGAATAAAATTAAATTCTCTGGAAGTAACCTGGACTTGCCTGAAATGCTACTATACAAAATATAGGTCTTGATATATATATAATTCCTCCCCTCTTTAACAAGGTAATTGCTGGGAACTGCCTTTTAAAGCCCTTATGGGTATGTTATTGTGGCTATTTTTGTATGACATATTGTATATGTTGTTATTTACAGGCATTTTCTGAAGCAACTGCATCCACCTTTGGCTATTCCTTTAAAGAGACAGCACCTTTCATAGTGAAAAACGCCCTGGGTGTTTCTCTCAAAGTGCTTCCTAGCTCAAATTTTCGGATAATGGGTGAAAAAGAAAACATGAATGAAATAGAAAGTGGTCAGAGCATGGAACTGGAATACTCTGCTTTTGAAGCACTCCAGCGAGGAAGGTTGTCTGCACTGTACCGACAGGAAAGCTCTGTCTTCTCTTTAAATTTAGGTATTGTGCTAAGGAGCACTGTTTGTTATGCCAGGCTGTGCATGGGAAGATGAGTTACATTCAATAGGATAGAAATTCAGATAAGTGCATTATGTTGGAATTATACAATAAATTGTATATTGATGCCAATTAAAAAACCACCACAGAACAGGTACTGGACTCCCTAAAAAGATGGAAAATTCCTCTGCTCCGGTTTTTCAGAAAGTGAAAAGAGTGATTTTTTTTTTTTTTCTACCCCTTGGGAGAACTGGGAGACATTCTAGTGGAGTGATTGCTAGATCATCTCAGAGGCCCCTGTGACACAGGCCTGTGTGTTCCAGCTCCTGTTAAATAGGATTTCCATTTCTCCTATCACTACTTTTATTTGGCTTTCTTTAGTTACCCAGCTACTTGACACCAGTCATGATTTTGTGTTATTAGCTTTCCAGGAAATATTCCTAAGAAAACAGGTTACAATAGCTACTATCTAAGTTGCTAGTAATAGTAATAGCTACTAATCATCTGAGTTTTTCCCTTTCCCTCACATCCCATATGGAGGTACTTGGCTGTGATACAAAGCTTGTTCTGTTTTCATTAACTCAGCCAACAATACCTTTGATAACTGCTTGCAGTATTTCCCATGTTGTGTATAAATCATAATCTAAATTTGTGGAGTTGAGGAGTATTTAGACCCTAAAGCTTTCCTTCAGTGGTACTCAGGTACCATTTAAGGTGCTTTTGGCAGAGGATACTTTGGTCCTTTTTTTTTTTTTTGCTGAGTTTTGAGCAGCTTAAGTACTGTTCAGGTAGGAAATAGCGATGAGATTTGTGTTGCTAATGAAGACTTGCTGTGTTTTTATGGCTCAGAACTGGAGGGATATCAAGAGGTGCTCAGCATTGCCGTGGCCAAGGCCGGCCGCCGGCTGTACAGCGTCCGGGATGCTGCCGGTCACTGGCACTCCATTGTCGTGCAGATCGATGCTGTGGAAGGAAACAAAGTGGTGACTGTGCGCTCCCCTCTGCAGGTAAAACCCAGCCCCCTGCAGGGCTTTCATTCCTCTTCAATGACTCACCTTCCTTCTCTTCCTTAATGCATTTTTTTCAACATTCTTTTCCAAAATGTTGCTTAAAGACCAGTTACTAAGTAGTTTGCTGTATTTGTTACATAAATTTTCCTTTGGTTTTCCTTTTTCTGTTTGGCTTTTTAATATCCTTAGCATTGGGGATGCTTTTGATGCTCCATGATATTTTAAGTGTGTTTTTCAATTCATGGGACTTAGTGTTTTCTCATACACTTGTGTTTTAAGACAGCTCAAGTCTCTTTTCTAGAGGAATTTGGTTAAATCTACGAATGTTAGTTTTCCTTGTTGTTACTGATATTTTTTTCTTTAGAAATTTGTACCATAGAAATGTAGTGAAAAATTACTCATTTTGATTCTAGATCAAGAACCATTTTTCAATTCCATTTGTGATCTATCAACTGGCTAAAGGCTCCAAGATGCTGAAGCCAATTGGCATATCCAAGCCAGAAGAAGAGTTTCATGTTCCTTTGCATTCATACAGGTACGTTTTCTCTGCTCTGTAGGGCCAGTCTCTGTGACAGTCTCAGTGTCTCTGTGACACTGATGCACAAATGCAGCATTAATTTTGAAACCTTAATTTGTACGTGGAAGTCTTCCTGACTGGATTAAAACTCCAAAGTGCCATCTTTGTTAGGTAATTAGTGTGCTGCCAAAGCACTTCAGAATGCTAGCCATGACTTGAAAATTGATCAAGTTAGGTGTCAGTGCAAAACCATTGTGTACAATTCCTGCTCTTTTCCTACAGGTGCCACCTGTTTGTCCAACCAACAGGAATATTTGAGGGTCAGTACAAGGAGTCTACAACTTACATTGCCTGGAGGGAGGAGCTACACAGGAGCAATGAAGTCAAGTGCTTGTTACAGTGCCCAGCCACTGAGACCAGCTTCTTGCCTCTAATAATCAGCTCAACAGCTGTTCCTGATGAACTAAATTTTATTTCAAGTTCTGTAGAGGAGTTGGATCCTGCCTACATTATCCACTTTTATCCTACACTGACTGTGAGGAATCTTCTACCATACTCCTTGAGATATTTACTTGAGGTAAGTGACTTTATGGTTTTATTTGTTTTACTTTACTTGGTTTTAAGTAAGAATACATTTACTTAAAAGTCAAGGTGAATATAGTGTGGAAGATGCTGAATGTTGGTTTTTTAATTTTCTATTGTAAATGAATTGATTCTGGATGTTTTGGGGATTGTTTTAAATCTGAGTGTACCTGGCCAGCTCTGCCTTGCTCCTTAAACAGGAATACTGTACTGGATTAGTCTTCTTCTTTTATATTCTTCTGAGATTCTGTTTATATTTTGCAATCTGTCTTTAGCTTCACGATTGCAGGTATAAAATAAAATCTGTAATTTCTAGAGCTTTTTATTTTTCTATGCAGAAAATGCAATTTCTTTCTATTTTGACACTGATTCTTATGACCATTGTGAGGTCTTGCTTGCACAAATTGGAACAATATTTGAAGGATGCTACACAGACTGTTTTCTTGTCTATTTAGTATTTTCAGTATCTAGTGTTTCTTCATTAAGGCTAAGTGATTTTAGTAAATACAACAGGTGTGAGCATTTAGAACCACCATCCTTGTTTGTTCTGTTTTGTCCTATTTCCATAACTGGCTGTGCCTTTCATTTAGATCTTTCTTCCACTTCTGTCCAACATCCCAATGGCAATATTCCCAGTTTTCCTCACCTCCATAGTACTTCAGTACTTGGAATAAGAGAATGTAGAACAGAGTGCTGTTGCCTTGACTGAGGAGCTAGGAACCACTAATTCATATCTATTTCTGAAATGTCTGTACCTGTACAGGGGTTTGTGCTTACTGTCTTCACATCCCTGGGCTAGTGAAGCCTGGCCACTATTCCATACAGTAGAATATACTGTTTATCAGTAAAAATGTTGATCAGTAAAAATCAGGAAAGCTATTGTTGTTGGATGCTACTGCCTGAGCAAAGCTGTGCTACCAAACAGTATGGCAGAACTGGCAGGTTTGTGCCTTGGGGGCTCTTTAGTGTGAAAAATCCTGCCTGTACATCTTCAGCATAGTCCAGTGCAGAGTTACACCCAGTATTCTAAGAATATGAATAAGAACTCATTGCCAAAATCCTTTGGAAACCAGGGAGGAGGGAGGGAGGGAGTGGAAACACGGGATATATTAGGACTAGTTTCCTTCCTGAAATCCAGAATTAAGCAGTCTTTACTGCTTTGCAAGTGCTGTTGATCTCAAATTATTCACAGGATCAGTCTCAAGTGATAGTGATTGGAGATTAAGACATGTGTTACTGAGATATCTGGAATGTACATCCTGCAAGAGAAATACTGGTTCTTGAACACCTAAATTTTATATGTTAAAAACTTACTTTGCCTTCTCTAATTTTGCTACAGGGAACCGCAGAACCCCGTGAATTAACTGAAGGCAGTGCTGCAGATGTTTTTCATTCAAGAATCAGTGGAGAAATTATGGAGCTTGTGTTGTTAAAATATCAAGGCAAAGACTGGAATGGCCATCTTAAAATCTGTGATGGCATGCCTGAATTTTTTCCCGTGCGCTTCACATCTCATTCTGCCTCAGAGATGACAGTGGATGTTTACATCCATTCCAGGTGGATTGGGAGCCATATGGTCTTGTCTGTGTTCAGTCCCTACTGGATTATCAACAAGACTTCCCGTGTTCTCCAGTACAGAGCTGAAGACACCCACGTGAAGCATCCAGCAGACTACAGAGATATTGTTTTGTTTTCATTAAAAAAGAAAAATATCTTTAGTAAGAACAAGGTATGCCTAACTTTAGATGGCAGTCTTTAGGCCATGCTCTGAGGGAGAAAACACACACATATTTTATATAAGGAATATTTTAATGTAGTTTTTAAGTCTAAAGGCTTTAATTTGACTGTTGCTTTCTTTGGTACTTAGACATTTAAAATGCACACTGTAAATATTCTGCTTTGTGTTAAACACGTTCCTTTTGTTTTGATTTTGGCATGATGTGATGTTTACATGGTCAAGTGAAGAGTATTGCAGTAGAAGTTTTTTTGGAAGTGGCCCTTCATTCCTTTTAAAAAACCTTTTTTACCCAACAGTAGTTGAAGAAATGGTTGAAAAACAGTGGTCATTTGATTATTTCCTTCCATCTCTTCAAGTTTGCAAAGCACCACAAAATTGTGGTCTTTTTTTCCCATCTGTGTGGGCTGTCACGAGTATGAGTCAATGAGGATTACTCTGCTTTTTTACTGTAACATCTTTCCCAGAACTTGATCACAGATGAATAAATCAGAATATGAATAGTGATACTATGTTCTTAGGTTGTTCTAATTTATGGAAGGTGTTGAAAGCACAGAACTGTTTTCTTTCCATTGCTATATATAATATACTTGCACTTCATAATGCATTAACTACAGAATGAAAATGAGTTCACTGAATGATTTTGCCTATTGTTGTTTTTTGTGTGTAGATCCAGCTCTGTGTTTCAACTAGTGCTTGGTCCAGTAGCTTTTCCCTTGATACTGTAGGAAGCTATGGATGTGTCAAGTGTTCAGCTAATAACATGGACTATCTGGTAAGATATGTCTCAGTGATTTGTGAAGTTCTCCTTGGCTTCTTTTGGCTTGGCTTCTTTTCTACAAACGTGTAGTACTCAACTGTTTGAAAACACAATGATGAACATGCATAGTGGAGATTATTGTTCACAATTGTTTGCAAGTGTTTAGATTTGCACTCCTGATTCAAGACTACATTTCCACAACTAAGCAGAGTAAAGAGATGTGGAGAGTTGTGTTTTCATGTAAACTTTAACTGTTTTCTGATGATAATAGTAATTTTAAGTTGTCATGATATACTCTAGAGGGGTTTCTGGTGGATTTTCCCCACGAAGAGCACAGCTGAAAAATGCTACTGCTACTGTCAGTTTACTCTTGTGTTAGTTGTGTTGCATAATCTGCTGATTTTACTGCATGTTTGATGCTTTTACTTCAGGTGGACAGAAAAGGAGTGTTGTGTGTTAGGCTTTGTAATTACACTGATGTTGGCTTTTCTGTTTTTTCCATCCTGACTTTTCTTCTTAGCTTGTTGTTGATTACTTGCTCAAATTCTCCTTGTTCAACAGGTTGGAGTTAGCATCAGAATGAGCAGTTTCAACCTTACCAGGATAGTTACCTTCACTCCATTCTACACAATAGCAAACAAATCATCTCTGGAACTTGAAGTTGGAGAAATTGGTCCTAATGGTTCTCTTCCAACTAATAAATGGAATTATATCTCAGCTTCAGAGGTAATGTTTCATGTTTTTTTCCTTTTCATATCATTGCAGACCAACAATTGGTGTTTAGGTGTCACTTAAGGGAAGAGTAATTCTCTTATGGAAGTAATCTCTTCTGGTGGCATGAAATGAATATTTCACATCCCAAGGGAACTTGTACAGTAAAGGTTGCATATGCTGGTACATTAGTCAAGTCCTTCAGTTTAGGTAGCTTAGTAGATGTAGATGTGTTCATCAGGAGATACTTGGGTGAGAACTAAGGCATGTGAAATAGTCACACAAACCAGTTTGTTTTACTGCTGGGTTACCATATTGAACATATATGAAATATTAAAATCATGACTGTTTCTTGTCTTACAGTGTCTCCCATTTTGGCCTGAAAACTCATGTGGTGAACTCTGTGTAAGACTAGTTGGCTATGAAAGGTCATCCAAACCATTCTTGTTTAAAACCCAGGATAATGGTACTCTGCTGAAACTGGAAGAATTGGTGAGCCTGATTTTGTGTAGTCTGTTGTTAATTCTTCATTTTAGCCCCATGGTAGCTTGACTTAATGAAATCATCAAGATCAAAACCTTGTGCCTTAAGTTAGGAGTACACTACATGTCATTCAGTTCCGTTTCTGCATAAAAAAAGTTATTAATCAAGTTGGCAGTGTTGTTAATATTTTCATAGTTGTATAGTCAAGTTGATTTACTTGTGACAAGTTTATAGGAAACTGAACAAGTCTATTGCTATTAAGTTACAATGGTGTACTGCACCTCTGACAACTGGGCTTCTTGCAGAGGGTATGTCTTGGGTGGCTTCAGTTTGTTTGAATAGGTAACAAATACATTCTATTTTAGGATTTCTTGATAAGCTATTACATGTTGGAGATGCATAGTTCATGGTTAAATTAATTTGACTCATATGAAGAATGTTATAATTTCAGCACTCACTCTAGCCTAGCATTAGGGAATGTGTTTATAAATGTGTTCAGTAAAGTCTTTGGATATAATGCTTATCATAGTTCTAACTTGAATTAATGCATAGAAAAACTACTGGGCTTTGTCAAACTTCCTCTCCAGAATGGGGGCTTGCTGGTGGATGTCAATGTCTCGGAGCATTCTACTGTGATAAGCTTCACAGATTACCATGAGGGAGCTGCCCCAGCTCTCATTGTTAACCATACTCCGTGGGACTCTCTCAGATATAAACAGAGGTAGGTGAAGGAAACAATTCACCCTTGCTTGTTTAACCAGGGGGTATCCTGGTTCCACATCACCAAGATATCACATGGGTATCACCAGGAGCTGATGAACCTACAGCTCGACTTGTCTGGGTTCAATAACTTAGGCCCTTCATGCCTCAGTGCTGGAGGGGTGGAGTATTTAGTACTGGGGTTTGTTCACACCACTTCCATCAGTGCTTTTAACCAGGGAATGCTGTAATTTTGTCCTTTACTTTTAACCTGCAGTGGATTACAAGAGGAAATGGAGCTGAAACCAAGGCAAGTATGCCTCTTTGCCTGGACTGATCCAACCAAACCGAGAAAATTGACTTGGAGCTACTCTCAAAGCTTTGGTGAACATGACTTACTTAAGGTAAATTTTTATAAGGGGAGAAGTGAATGCTGAACCAATTTAGGACTATTCCAAAATTAAAACTATCTGGGAGAAAAGCTTCCTCAGTAACTTTGCATCTGTCTCATCCTGTAGGAGGCTTAGTGCTACTGTCAAGTAGCAAGATGTTATGTCTCTCTATAGTCCAGTGTCTTTAATTAGCTGCCCACTTGCACCTTACTCTAAAATGAATTCTTCAGAGATGGCTTGGTTAATCTATTGAGTAGCAGGGAGTTAACAAAACTGAAAAATATTACCAGGTACAAGAAGGGACAGGAAAGCAAACTTGAGTTTCAGTTGTACTGGAAATGGGTTTAATTTCACACACCTGAACTCAGACAGAACCAGTAGTTACAGTGTGCTTTACTGTATGAACACTTCCTTGGGTTAAATTTTTCACATTTAAAAATGATTTTAGTTTAAAACCAATTTCCTTACCATATGATTATGGTTACATTCACGATTCTTTGGGACTTTTGAGAAAAGGGCTTTAGTTATCTCAATTTTGTCTTACAAATTAAAAAATATGGAGTATCTGCTTTTGAAGGGCAGAGATCCTAGTAATTGTCTGCTTTTGCTGTTTCATGGTATATTATTTATTGCCTTCTTCTGCCATTACTAAGATTCCAAGCCTTTTGCTTTGCTCTGAAGGCCTTTGTTTCCTAATGATTTCCAATATCATTCTAGACCACAAGTATTGCTGGAATGTTTAGTTTACAAAAGGAGGGAAAAAAATATCCAAACCTCTAACTTCTTTCCAGTGTTAGGGCACAAGGTGCAGCCAAGTCAGACAATGCAGTGAACTGAACAAACAGGAAAAATACTGAGTTCTGTTTTGTGTTTATCTATAAACTTGCTGATAAAAATAGAGCAACATCATGGATTTTCTCATGTAATATGCTTTTTTTTTTTCTCCCTGACATAGGATGACTGTGGCCAGTTCCCTTACAATGCAAATATTCAAATTCACTGGGTGTCTTTCCTGGATGGACGCCAACGGGTGCTGCTTTTCACAGATGATGTGGCATTGGTTTCTAAAGCACGACAAGCAGAGGAGCTGGAGCAACCTGATCAAGAAATAAACTTGTCAATCCATAGCCTTGGACTTTCTCTAGTTAACAATGAAAATAAAAAAGAAATCTCTTACATAGGAATTACTAGGTATTGCACGTGGAAGTGTAAATATTCATTTGAATCACCAAAATTTGGCAGGGTATTATAATTTTAGCAATAGAGTTTAAGGGGATATGTTTCAAGTTAAATTAAGTTAAAGCATTTTTAATTAAAGTTTTGCATTTACTCCTGTTGTGCAATTAGAACCAATAGGATTTAACTGCCTCCTTTTCTTAGCTTATATTAAAAAAAGACATAATAGGGTTTTTTGAGCCTGAAAAATGAGAAAAATATATTTTACATGGTTTGCATGCATAAGAAAGGTAGAAGTACTCTGAAATTGTTAACTTTCTTATTTGTCCTGCAGTTCTGATGTTGTTTGGGAACGGAAACCAAGGCACAAGTGGATACCATTTAATCAAAAGCATATAAACCTATTGGAACAAGCATATCAAAAGTATCTCTCCAAGAGTACTTTCCAAGGTTCTTGTTGGCATAAACTGGACAGCAATATTGAGGTATGTATTGAATTTCAGTGTTTAAATGCTTGCAGAATAAGTGCAACAGTTAAAACAGGTTTCTGGTTTGCTAAGTTGGGATAGATACTGTGTGAAGAGAAGGAAACAAGAGGCAAGATTTTTATTTAAATAGTTACACATTTTTCAGTAAATGTCTACATTTGCTACAGTAAAAACAGTAGAATTTTTTTGTCTAGTGTTGATACTGAGGCAGTACTGAGGTATTATTCGGGCTTGTATTATGAAGTAAGAATTTCAAAGTTTTTTTTTTTTTTTGTGTAGTAGAAAAGATTGCTTGATGTCTGCATGTTAGTTGTGAACCTATATTTGTGGTATATACCCTAAATTCTTTGCAGGAATTTTGGTTTTGGTTTGTTAATAAGGGGCAGTTCCCATTACTTGACATGGTAGAGGAGTCTGCAGTGTTCAAGGACTCTTGAAATTAATCCACTTAGCTGACTGAGCTTGTTCAGGCATTAGTGGTACATAGCTGTTTTCCATGCACACCAAGTGTATTCAAATGGCTAAGTTCAATATGAGTATTTTATAGTACCATAGTCAGGCTTGTTTCCTATATCATCCTTTCATTTGAAAGACATTTATATACCCTCAGCTCTTTGAATACTGAAGTTTTGACTATTGCATAGTAGTGCATTTATAGTATCAAATATTTTATCTATAGGTCATTACATTTCACTGTCAATAAAGGAGAGCTTTATGCTTCTGCTTCTCATAACTTAAATGTTTCAGGATCAGGGGAAAAACTTCAGCTGGGAAAATAGTCAGCTCCATATAAATATCTTTAATTATGCCAGTGTAATATATAATTCATGAAGAAATAGCTACTTAGATGACATAGAGGTTCCTTTTTGGGACAACTAAAGCTGTGATGCAATATCCTTGTCAGACTAACTGGAGGCTTTCACTACTTTCCTTGTAGTTAATTAGATGGAGAAATTCAGTGATCTGATAATAAGGAAAACCACAGAGTGCATTTGCTATTCTGTTAACTAGTAATGTGCCATTTTATTGTTTCCCAAATTAAACTGTATCTTAGCTGTGCTGTGTTGTATTTGCAGGTGAATTTCAGTAGTTCTCCCATGGAAATGCGTCTCCCAGTCCGGTGCAGCATCCGCCGGAACTTTCTGTCAGGAATTCAGGTGGAATTCAAGCAGTCACCTCACCAGAGGAGCTTACGGGCTCAGCTCTACTGGCTGCAGGTACCAGCCTTCCTCTGCTTTCCAAACTAAACACTCACATGAAGGCTTTTCTTCATTTATGTGAAGAATTATCTCCAAATCTTAGGCATGTGGTGCTTTGCTCGCTGCATCAGAGTAGCAGGGGTGCTGTGATGAAAAAGTATTGCACAACTGCAACCCCAGGATTTTGCAAGTAGTATGGAAAGAATTCCACAAAACTGTGTGCTAATGTAAAGCAGGTGCTATGATGGAGAGTTTATTTCTAAAGATCTCTGTTTGGGTGTTTTAAAACAGACCTCAACCTTTTTCAAAATTTGTTTACATAGATTTACACAGAAGTGTAACATTATTCTACAGAGCATATCTAGGGCTTTAAAGACCTTTAGTACAGAAACTGCCTGTCTAATGAGAGGTAGAGAACAGGCATTTAAATATTCTAAAACAGTATGCAAAAATGTAGCTACAAGTAATATTAACATTGAATTCATATGCAATATTTGCAGCAGATCAGCATAGTCCAGTCAGTACTAATAGTGTTGCTAAATTTGCCAGCAGAGCACTTTAGCTGATACTAGTGAGACGTGTTCAGTGCTAGAGGGAAATAATGTTGAGTCATCATCATCTTCATCTCCATTTGCTGTCCTTTACTGAGGACCAAGGTGCTTTTTCTGACCAGCTAGTGGGGAAGTTAGCTCTCTCCTTTTATCTTTCATTTTGATTTTACTTTTGCCTGAAGGTGGTTTTCACTATACAGTCAATGTATGCCATCAGCTGCAGACTTTGTGAGTTTTTGTGGGTGTGAACCTCTCTGAAGCATCCCTGTGCAGCACTTGCAACCATCTGACCTTTTATACCTGAATGAGTAACATTCCACAATGATATCAGAGTAATCCTTTTGCTCTTTCCTCCTTCTACCCAAATAAGTAGGGCATTCCTCATGAACACAATTTATCAACAAGTTACTCAGGCCTTCTAAAATGGGAACTGGGTTTGATTATCATGTCACTAAAATATTCCTGTAATTATGCAATATATTTTTAGGTTGATAATCAGTTACCAGGATCGATGTTTCCTGTTGTGTTTCACCCTGTAGCCCCTCCCAAGTCCATTGCTTTGGATTCAGGTAAGAGAAAGCCTATAGTAATATCAGATTTATTCAGCCTTGAAAGTAGGAGCTTGGCAATTTATTTTTAATTATCTTTTTCTCTTTAGAACCAAAGCCCTTCATTGACATCAGCATCATCACTAGATTCAATGAATACAGCCAAGTTCTGCAATTCAAGTGAGTGTAACAGTGTGTTGTAATTTGTTTTTGGAGATGTTATATATTTTAGAAGGGAACTTTGTTCTGAAGTTTGTCCTCCTACCCAAACCAGTCTTCAGATTGAGTTTTTAGATGTCTCCAGTAAAAAAAATCGTTCAAAAAGGAATTTAATTTTAGAAAATGACTGACCACGTGAAGGGACTGTTATGCAAATTCTTAATAATCAGAATTATTTCCTCCTTGTACTATATTATCAGAGTTATGTGTCTGTTTGCTGTGCAGTGCTGGTCAGTAAGCCCTTCTTAACTATAAATTGAAAGTTGATGTTGTGGATTGTAAATCTCAATATATGACATGGCTTAGCAAGACTTCACTTGTGTAGGCTAAGCATGTAATAATATTTAAGTTAAATTTATACAAGTCTACCCCTTTTTTCCCATTTTAGGTACTTCATGGTTCTTATCCAGGAAATGGCACTGAAAATTGATCAAGGATTTTTAGGAGCACTTAGTGAGCTTTTCACTCCATCTACAGACCCAGAAGCTGAAAGACAAAGGGTAATGGATGAGAGAAACTGACTTTTGCTGGAATGGGACCATAAATGATTGAGGAATTTAAATGAATAACAATATAATATAAAATGGAAAACTCATCCAGAAATGTTGTGTCTGTTATGGGTTGTTTGGGGTTTTTTTGTTGTCCCTGGATTCATTAGTACACTCATATTTAAGTTGTTAGTTAACTGTATTTAACTATGATTTTTTTTTTACTGTTTATTTTGATATATATAAAACATTTAGATATAATATGATTAATTGTATTTCATATATGGATAAGATTAACTTCCTTTTTTTTTAAATATTGAAACCAGTTTAAATTAATTCAGCAAGATGTGGATGAACTTGACACTGAGCTGATGGAATCTTCCCTAACAGACCTGTCAGTGCTCAGCTTCTTTGAACATTTCCATATTTCTCCAATTAAGGTATGCAATAGAGAGATTATTGGTAAATAAAATTTCCAATTAATTCATTACAGTAAATTGATCCCTAGTGGGGATTTTACATTCTTTAGAATTTAATACTTTGTTGGAAAACTTCCTCAGTTGCCTGTGAGTGCAAACAGACCTTTAACCATAACTAAGTGGGAAGAATCAATGGGTATAATAATGCTGAAAGCCAGATCAAATATTGAATAAAGTCATGTATCATAAATTACATTAAAATACATTTTAAATACATTAAAATACATGCCTCTCCTAAAGCAGTTAGATTTTTTTGGAGCAAGGGAAAGAAAATCATGAGTAGATGAAATGATAGCTGTCCTCAACTTTGAGCACTGATTTGTTGACATGTACACCACACGACCTGTCTGCTCTGCTTTGGCTTTTCTTTGGTCTTGATTTATTTTCTTTTACTAATTCTGCCTTGACAGTTGCATTTGAGTTTGTCTCTGGCTTCTGGTGGAGAAGCATCAGATAAGGGTGAAGAAATGATAGCCATCCATTCTCTGAATTTGCTGTTGAAAAGTATTGGAGCTACTCTAACAGATGTGGATGATCTTATTTTCAAGTAAGCAAAATTGGTTGGGATTGCTTGTTTGGGTTTTTTTAAATTTGTTTAATGCTTTGACTAAAGCTGCTGTACACTTAATAATTGGATCCATGGTAAACTTTGCTGACTGACTCTAGTATAAGTTTATACAGCCTTAGGGGAAGGGGAGGAATAGAGGGAAGGTGGATTTGGGATCCTTTATAAGGCAATAGCCTTCAGCATTCTATGAAGGAAAGCAGAGAAATATTTGAATGAGGAAGGGTGTCTTTAACTAATGTATGATTACTTGTCTTTCAGACTTGCTTTCTTTGAAATTAAATACCAATTCTACAAGAGAGATCAACTGAGGATGAGAGTTATTAGACATTATAGTGAACAAGTAAGCTTATTTAGTCAAGCCTTTGTGTACAATTCTGAGTATGTGTCTTAAAGAAGATTTTATTTTTCTTCACCAAATACTTAGTTGGGCACTCTAATACCTTACTTGGGTAGTAAATTAAAAAATGAACCAGGCTTAGGTTCTGACATGTGTGACAGCGGCTCATAACACTGCTTTTGTTGTTTGCCTTTTTTCTTCCCTCTCATCATTTAGTTCCTGAAACAGATGTATGTTCTTGTACTTGGGTTAGATGTTCTTGGAAATCCATTTGGTTTGATCAGAGGTTTGTCTGAGGGAGTCGAGGCTTTCTTCTATGAGCCATTCCAGGTATGAGTTCCTGATTCTTTAACTGTGTCTTTATAAAAGGCTGATTGAATGTACTGGTGGGGTTATGGTTTGTTGTCACTGTATTCCATACTCTGAACAAGAAGACAGCAGTAATTTTTTAATGTGAATTTCAAAGAAATAACCTATTCAGATGGTCTTACTTGCATCAATGTAAAGGAATTCCTAGTTTTTCTAGAAACAGATGCATCATTGTGTAGTTGTCTGCTATTCTAATACATTTCATTTTTAGGGTGCTGTTCAAGGACCTGAAGAATTTGCTGAAGGCTTTGTAATTGGTGTGAGAAGTCTTCTTGGCCACACAGTGGGTATGTGTTACAATGTTCTTTTTTTGTGAATTCATCATATCTAAACTGAATATGAAGGGAAATGGTAATGAACTTTTTGGCTTCCTGTGTGTTTGCTCTTACACTGTGAAAGCACAGTAACTTTTGCTTTCTGCCCTGTTCCCTCAGGTGGGGCAGCAGGGATGGTGTCCAGGATCACTGGCACTGTTGGCAAAGGCTTGGCTGCCATTACTCTGGATGAAGAATTTCAGCAGAAAAGGAGAGAGGAAATGGGTCGGCAGCCTAAAGACTTTGGGGAGAGCCTGGCCAAAGGAGGGAAAGGCCTCTTAAGGGTATGGACTGGGAGATGAGTGTTTGATGGGCCAGCTTGCTTGAAAATCACCTGCAAGAAAGTTTGAGATCTTTTTAGTCAGTTAATTAACTAAACAGAAGAGACAAACAGGCAGTAGGTTTATAGGAGACTCAGTGCATCAGGTGTAGTGTTTGAAGTCATGTTTCTGGTCAACCTGAGCAACTCAAGTTAGGATCTTGAACAGGAAATAACTCCAATTTCTCTTGTGAATACTATAAATAATTCAACTCATATTCAACAAATGTTGAATGTGTATTTAGGTTATTAAGGTAACTGGGCCCTTACTTGACCTTGCAGTCAATTCTGTCATTCAAGTCTTTCTCTCAGTTATAGTTTTCTTAAAATATAAAGTAAGAGAAAAAACAAGGCCAAAACCCCCAGCCAGACAGTGTTTCTGAACTTTCCATTTTAAAGTACTAAAATAAGGATGTGAGACAACAGGTTGCCCAGTTGGATTGACAGCATTCCAGTTTCTCATAGGGAAATTAATTATCTTTGTTTTAGGGTGTTGTTGGAGGTGTGACAGGCATCATCACTAAACCAGTAGAAGGTAAGCACAAAGGCTGCACTGCACTGCTTAAGTGGTTTGTCAATACTTTACAATTTATTTTGTAATGTTAAGAAATACAAATCCAAGCATGATGATGCTAAGGTATAGCAAGATATTTGTATTTCTTATTCAAATGTGAATTTACACAATGATTATTTCAAATATCTTTATGTCTGTTATTGGCTTTACCACCTTTTAAACCTTTGTATGAGTAAAGAAGGCATTGTCTCTGTGATGTATTTTATTAGGCCTGCTGTAGTACCCAGTTTATTGTCTGAAGCCAGAATAAAGATAGTAAAAATAATAAAGTAAAAATCACAAGCTGAAAAAGCTTTTTGGGACTCCAGAGGTTGGAGAAATCTTAAAAAACAAATTCGGTTTTATGCCTGAAGTCAGTATTTGTTCCTGTTAGTTCATGAAAATGATTGATGATGAAAAATATCCAGGATAAAATGCCTCTTATTTATCTTCAACTGCAGTGATTTAAATGTTGGGAGTCACAATACTGTGTGGTATTTTATAGCTTTTGCATGAGACTTTGATCCTTGTCTATTGGGTGGGTGATTACACCTGCTTTCTGAACACTCCTATGGGTCTTCCTTAGTTATAGATCACCAGAACCATGTCATTTTGAGACAGAAATAGTTGACTTATGTCATACTTGTGCATCTTAGTGTCTTCAGAATATTTTGTTATTACTGTCAACCTATTAAAGAACTCATCTGTTGGCCTATAGTCCAGCCTGAAAGTATGAGAAGGAGAATCTTGGTAAGATCTCAGTTGTGGGCCCTTCAGAGGCTGCTCAGGTATTCAGTGAACAGTGATGTGTCTGAGCAGCCCAGGAAGTCAGGGGTGACTTTGCACAGACAGCTCTTTGTACAACAGGACTCCATGCAATCCATGGCTGTGGGCTGCTTCCAATACAAAACACTTCCCCTGTGGCAATAATGGTTTCATTCTGTGGTTAAGTAGGTCATGAAAACATTCATTTTTCTGTTTCTATTCTTTTAAAGGGGCTAAAAAAGAAGGTGCAGCTGGATTCTTTAAAGGGATTGGAAAGGGGCTTGTAGGAGTGGTGGCCCGCCCGACTGGAGGCATTGTGGATATGGCAAGCAGTACATTCCAGGGAATTCAAAGGTACAGTGCAAAAGGAGGTTTTGGAATACTTCTGCTGTGTTGGATACCAGGTGGTAAAGTGCTCCAGTAGTGCCACATGATTATTTGTTAAATGCAAAAAGCAGAATGATATGTGAGGTTGAGAAATGTCCAGTAGCCTGCAATGAATGTATTTTATGATGAGGAGGAAATTGCTGCTTTGGAGAACAGTGCAGTGTTCAGGTAGACAGTAACTAATCCATTTTTTCGTTTTGCTGCTTCCCCTGAGGGGAAATGTTAGTGGAATTTACTGTGAAAAATACGCCACTAAATTTTCAGAGTAAAACTTCCCAGTCTGAAATTTGGTTAGCAGTGCACATCAGGGATGGGACCTTTGGATAGTGTGTTAATAAACTTGAGAACCTTAGTAAATTATCTGCATTTGGGAATAAACTTCTCCAGCTTATTCTGTAGCTGCTTAATTGGCTACTTTTGATTTATTATTAGCAGTGTGTCTTTACTATTTACATCTGCAGGGTGCCAGGATGTGTAAGTGGGATGTGTGGCAAGTGAAAGGGTGACTTCTTAAAGATGTACTGGTGAACCTCAGGATTGTATTAAGCTTACCAGAATAATGTTGCACTGTCTATGGCAGGGTGGCAGAATCAACTGAAGAAGTGTCCAATCTCCGTCCCCCACGCCTCATCCGTGAAGATGGCATCATCCGGCCCTACAACAGGGTGGAAGCTGAGGGCTATGATTTATTTGAGGTATGTTTTGCATTGTAAACACAGTTACAATTCTCTAACCTGCAGGGTTCCATAAAGGATTAAGTTGCAATCAATCTTTAGCAGTCGTTATCTGAAATAAAAATTTGTCCCAGCCTGTTTTGTAAAGCACGCCTGGATAGCAGGGAACACCCAGTGCTTGGAGTGAGCTGAATGCAAAATGGAAACGGCAGCATTGCTGTTATATGATCTCCATTTTTTGTTCTGTAGTCACTTCTCATGCTCTGGAAGGAAATTTGGTTAGTAGGATTAAGAATTATTAGGATTAAGATTTAAATATGTGAAAGAGACTCCCTTTGATAGTTCCAAATTTTTGTCTTTATAACAAAGCTGAGCTTAGTTTACAGACTAAGCAATTAAGCTATAAACCTTGAATTGTTTGGTTGTATCAGCAGTTTAAAAAATTGCATGCATTTTTAAGATATTACTGTTTGGCTTTTCCCTATGTTGTTCATGATAGTCATCTGTCCTAGCTACAAGCACTGTGTGGACATTTAGCCTGCCTGCTCATGTGGCTGTGCCTAACACATGGGAGATGAACAACATGAGTTTTCAAGTTCTTGATAGTCAGAATCTGGTTAATTTGTATTCCAGGCTTTGTGTTTTTAATACTGATCTTTAAATGCTTATTCTGTTGCTAAAAAGTTAGAGTAAAATAACAGTCTACATTAACACTTTAAATCCAAAACTTGGTTATTTGCTACTTGCTTGTACGTGGTCTTTTTTTTCTTATTGCCTGTTCTATTTCTAACATTTCTTTTCTTTCTCCTTCTCTCCTGACATGCAGCAAGAACTGGAATAATGGAGTAAACACTTTCCATATTTCTTGTCCCTTTCTGTCATGGTTTTTCATCTGCTTAAAGTATTTAGATAAAGGGCATGATTGCATTTACCATGTCCTCCCCCCTTCTTCTCTATCTTTTCTGTGTAGCAGTTGAATAAAACAGTGATTCATGTTGTTCAGGCTCAGAAAACAAACTTGAATAACCATCTTCAGCAAGACTAGATGAGTGAGTGAGATGGGGAGACAGGGAGGGCTTGTTTCCTATATATTTATTTTTCTGAGGTTGCTTAGCTCCTTATGAATGGCAACAACAGAAGGCATTTAGAAAAAAGAATCACGGTGGCTAGATGCTGAGTTCATTTATTTATTGGTGCTCTCCTAGAGGTAGGACTGTGGACAGAGGGGCAGAGCAACATCTTGAGCAAAATTTAAACTAGTGATAGTGAATGGAATTGACTTCTGGGAAAATGCTTGTAACTTCATGAGCTAGAAGTATTGTTTTCATAGAAATGCTGAGAAAACCTGTACTTGTGTTTTCTGTACTGTTGTACAACTGTCAGCTGCACATCTGCTGACCCACTATGCCTTCAAGTTACTACTACTGGTTCTTTATGGACTTTGCTTAGCTAAAACATACAGTGAGCTTAGCTGACTCTGGATTTTATTCACAGAATCTTCAGAGACTTTGCTCTTCAAAAGAAAAAAATAAATGTAAACTTTCAGCTGTTAACAGGAATTTACACACGTACATCCACATATAAATAAGTCTATGTATTTCTATACTAAGCAATGTCATATATTTCATTACTAATACAGCATCTTAGAAATTAGCAAGCTAAGCTTAATAAGCTGTTGTCAGAGCAAATTTTTTGCATATCATGGGAAAAAATGTTGAACAGAAGCATCTTTGTTGGTAATGCTTTTTAGAATGTAATAGTCAATTTAAAATTATTAAACAAAACCTTTTTTTTTTTAGAGGATTAAATGAAATTAAGTTGTGATATACTAAGCAGGCCAAATTTTTTCTTCTTGAGTTCTTTTTTTGTTTTGTTGTTGTTGTTGTTTTTTTACTATGTTTTTTACATCTAGCAAAAAGGAAGATGTGGCACAACCAACACAGAAAATTTGATATTATGCAGTTCCTCCACATCTATTATTTATATTTTTCTTAAAAGATGTAGATTGGAACTGGATACAAACCAGAATTTAATCATCTGTACAGTTCACTAAATACAGTTTATTTCTTTCACTTAATGGAATACAGGAGAGGTTTAATTAACTGTTCTTGATTTTTGTGCTAGAGGTCAGTGTTGGGAAGGCTTTGTTTTCTAATGTAAGTGAGCAAGCAATAAAAAGCAAGACAGGGCAGTGTCTTTACATGAAATCATATATTCAGTGAAAAAGATGAGTCAGAAACTCAGTTCTATGTGCACTTACAAATTTCATCACAATAGGTACAAGTGCTGTTTATTTTTGGATCCAGTTTTGATCCTATGTTACAATAGTTTACCCAGAACCCACACTTTCTCATCTATTTTAACTACATTTAATGCATATGTCCCTTGAAAACAAATATAAGCTCACAGAGTGGAAACCTTGTAAGGTAACCTTAAGAAACAAGATGCCTCAATATCATCCAGTGATTGGATGGAAAAATGTTTTACTTGATTACTTTTGTGTGAAATGTAGGCATTAGAGCTTCTCTTAGAGGGGCAAACATGTAAGTTTTATAGGAAAAGGAAATTTTTCCACAGGAAAGTCGGGGTTTGGTGCAAACTGAGGCCCACAGGCAGGTGGAGGAGATCAGTTGAGTTGTGTGAAGTTGTTGATGCAGCTCCTTGTCCCAGGAGGGCTGCTGTGGTGGATGTAGGCAGTCCAGGGATGTGCTCAGCCCTGGGCAGTCAGATGTGCCGTGGTGCAGGCTGCACGTCAGTCACAGAGCGAGGCTGAGCAGCACAGGATGTGTTCTGTCAAACTGAAATGCACAGCACAGCTGGAGAGCTCCAAGGACAGACAGGGCAGCTCTAGGAGGATGGCTTTCCAAGGAATCACTTCTCAAGCTTTTTCATCGTGGTCTGAGGAGTGTTTGAGTCGAGGTTTGCTGGAGCAGGTGGTGGGAGCCTTTGGCTTTGCTCTCAGAGGCTGTGCCCAGTGAGGAGCTGCTGCTCACCCAGCTCCTCAGGGCTGCCACCGTGTCACTCATGCATTATTCAATGCCTGTTGCTGGTACTTCGTTTCATATCCCAGTTAAAGCATGGAGCTTTATAAAGAATGCACAACACCTCATGAATAATTGAGGCAGGGTGGTGAGACAGTGTTGTGTGACAGAGCATGGACCGTGCTGGAAACTGCAGATTCTGTTTCTGCTACGCTCTGTTCTGCTCTGCAAATTTGCTTTGGTTCGTTCATTTCCATGTAAAATAAGAATGACTTCACTTCTTCAAAGTGCTCATAAAAATAACAGCTTTTGATAAAGATGTCTAAATTTTAAGAGTGTGCAGATCATGGAGTAATTTACATCAAGTGCAACTCCCTTTTTACATAATGCCACCACCGTTGTGCTGGCACCTATCAGGTGTATGGAGAATAGCTCTGAGAAATACTGCACAGGCCTCAGTGGGAACTCTTACTTTGGTACCATATTGCATGTAAAATCTAAAAATTACTATTGGGATTGTTTCTGAAGTTATGAGAAACAGGCTTTCTCTCCAAAGCTTTGAATTTGAATAGAGAAACATGCTTATGAATAAATCTGTTTAAATATGTGGCATGTCTAATTTCTTCATATTCAACAAAAGAATTTGGAATCTGTATTGCAGTCTTTGAATTACAGTCTTCACATGGTGGGTTTTCTATTTCATCATTTTTTTACTTGTTTTGAAACAGCTATGGTTCAGGTGTAAAAGGTGAGTTCATATTTTCATTTTAGTCATATGCTGCCATGTTTCTTCTAATGTTTTGAGGAGACTTTGAGATAATCAGTCTGATTGGCATCTTTTTTTCCTTTCACATACATTGTGCAGTTTCAGAGATTTTTAAGATGGTCAGAAAGGGATATTTTTTTATAGAAAATGTTGGTTGACCCTATGGTTTTGTTTGCTGAAAAATGCTGGATTAAAATGTATTTAAAAACATAACATCACTTGAAAGCAAGTCCAGGAAAACACTGTGCTGTTGATTTCAGCTCTTGAATATTTATCCACTTTTGAGATTAAAGGATTTTTGGAGTCAGTTGTGATGTATGATGATGCTTTAAGATATTTGTTAAGTTTTGAATATATGAAAATAAAATTCATATATAAAAAAAGTCAAACCTTCATTTAATTGATACTTATGTAAGCTGATCTTTCAATTTTGATTATTTAAACTGCATGGAGTTCAACCTGTTCATCACAGACAACTGTGGAGTCCAGTGGAGCCTCTACTGTTATCTCATGGGTTTTATGGGTCCATCTAAGGAAATAAAAAAGACATGGCTATTTACAGGAAATAACTAAAAACATACTGAGATTTTTGTCCTTCCTCTTTAGGTTATTGTTACTAGTTTGTCAGAAACTTGGGGAATGAGAACTTGAGGAATTTACTGTTATAGAGGCTGAATTCCACAGTCACAGCTGTAAAATGAATGAAAGTCATCTTGCTTTGCTCTGAAGGATATCAAACCAATTTTGGGGCACCCATTTGCTCAAGGTTGATCTGAAGTACATGCATTCTGCATCCAGGCATTCTTCTTTATGTTTCCCCATGTTTCTACACAGGAGCTGCCCATTTTCCCTTAAAACAGATTGTATCATATTACTGACCTGGAGGGTACAAAGCTAATATGCATTGACTTTATACTTATAGAATTGTCTTGCTAATTTTTGCTAATTAAACACTATTTATAAGTGTCTTTTTACAAGAGTTATTACATATCAGGAAAATCTGTAGTTGACACAGATTTATTCTCATACTCACTTTGAGGCTGGGTTCCCACTGGTAGCATATTATTAATTTCATGCTTTTATTTATTTCTGCATGATGTTTTGATGTGTATTCCTTTGCCACAAATAGATTCAGGTATCACTCTGTGAGTCTTGCTGCCTTTGATCCAGTGTTATTGGAGCTTGATGTGGGGATGACCTTGAGCCTGTCTTCTGTGCTGGTCTATGGTGTTGATGGAATATTGTAATCCTGGTGACATGCTCTAGGAAACATTATACTTGAGTCAAAGAGTATGTACAGAATGGGAAATCTGAAAAAGAAATCGATGAAAAATTGCAAAAAAAAAATCCTAGGAGAACTACAGTAGTTTATTTCAAAAATACTTCTTTATTTGTAGGTTGTCACTTGACTTGTAGTTGTCTAATCAAAATGTGATGAACAACTTAATCTGCACTTTGCTACACCTTTGTATTTTGGGTATTGAACAGTCATACCTGCTCAGAGCTTCAGAAGCTGATCTTGAGGTGCATTGAGAATTTGTGTCTTGATAATTTCTTTCTGAGGCTCTGAGTCGTGCCTTATAAAGATGCATGACCTTGGCAGGGTTGTCACTCTTAAATGAAGCCTACAGCATGGAGTGTAGCAGAATAAACACTATTCAACAATTGCTAGCACAGAAAGGAAATCAAAGCTGAGGAAAGAGTTCACTGATAGAGCAGTGTCAGTGTTGTGCCTTGGAGTGGAATGGATCAGTTCTCAGTGACTCAGCTTCAGCACTGTGAGATCCTGCCTGGAAAGAACTAACAATGAGGTCACTTCTCAGAAGCCTTTTGAATTCAAGACACTAATTTGATTTGTGGTTTCTGGTGGTTTTTTTTTTTTAATTTTGTTTGATTTTTTTTGTTTGTTTGTTTTGTTTGGTTTTTGTTTGCTTGTTTTTGTACAGCCCCAGAATTATTTCCTGTTTCTGTTTCAGAAGTTGCACATCAGGAAGTTGGAAAAAGAGGTGTATCGACACCACTGTCCAATTCCAAGAGGCAGAAGGGCCACCCTTATTGTCACCAACAGGTATTCCATTTTGAATGCTTTCTGAGGGCTTGACAGGATTTCAGTTTGGGGATTAGACATCTGGCTAAGTCTAAAATGATTGCTACTCTCTGCTTAGCTCTTTTCCTTCTCTATTTTCTTCTTGATTTTTTTATTAATATTTTATTTTCTTTCCTTAAGGTAAAATGTAATTTAGCTGTGATGTCAGTGCTGGATACTAATTTGGGAAGACACTTTACTCTGAGATCAGTGACCCTTCCATCATAGTGGAGGGAATTTTTTTTTTCTCTTCATTTTTGATTTTTCAGATTAGATTATTATAAGTGTTTGCAGTCAACCTAACATTTTGATAATCCATGTTTATAGTCTTGTTAATTAAAGAATATTCTAAATGAAGACTTAGGTCTTTGTCCTTAGGTCCTTTGTCCATGAAAACTGTTATTTAACCCATCTGACAAGTTTGAGAATTCAAGATGTTTGCAGTCCTGAGTTTGAGGACTCCAAACCTCAATATGTTAGACAATGAAAGGATGATGATGTCCACATTGCACAGGTCACCAGTTTGCACTGAATGTATGAGAGAGGCTCATCCTTGGAAGCTTCCCATTGTGGTTTTTAAAATCATGACCAGCACCCCTCAGAATTTAGGCTGCAGATGGACAAGATTTCAAGGCACTGACCAAGGCCATCAGTGATAATTGGGCAATTGAGTTGTTTGCAGATAAATAAATGTGCCCTTCTTTCCTTATCCCAGTTCCTGGCCTGCTCATGCTGTGTCATGTCTTAGATCATCTATGGCTTGTGAAGACCAAGTGATCATCTCAGAACATTAAGGAAATCTGGGTCCACTGTGACTGAGTGAATACTTTTCATCTGCATAGAAAATGCCTTCTTAAACAAATGCTTTCATTTTGTTTAGTTTTTCTAGCCAAATTCTAGTCCCAGAGAGAAATTGAGTGTCATGTTGGATTTTTTTTCTTCAACAGGAGAGTGATATATGTGAAAGAAATGGAAATCTTAGGCCATTTAACAACAGAGTGGGATTACTTATTTGAAGATTTCACACGTTATCCCTCCTATGAAGCAAATGTGTTAAAAATTACTGTTTTGGTAAGAAAAGCATCTAAATTTTCTTCTATTTAATATTCACTAGAGGTCCATACATGCTTTTAACTTATTTATGGTTTTAACTGCTAACTAAGGGATTCTGTTACAGGGTTTACTGAAAGTTTCTTTAAAGTATGACAGTTGGGTTGGACTGAGACCTTGTTGAAATCTAACTTGAAATTGGCATTCAAACCATTTAAGTATCTGATTCTGCTTTCTTGTTTTGTGAGTCATCTGAAGCTCATTTTTGTTCCCCACTGCTGCAGGATCAGAAGATGTTCCCAAGAAAGGACAGTACAGGTCATGAATGTGTAAAGACAGTTCAGCTTCAAGATGAAGCTACAGCAAGGGTATATTCTTTTTTATAATTATTTTAATCTTCTTTTCATATGATATTGTTGGCAGTTGTTGAAACTCAACATGTAAAAAAGATGGTCATGTTCAGAAACTTGTTAGAGAATAGGCTGCTGTGCCTGAGGACCATTTACCATAGTTTTGTGTTGAAAAATATCTTTTACCAAGAATTTGATGAGACCAGATAGTTCAAAACAATCAAGAGAGTTTGTGCAATAATAATTTAATGTTGAAGCTACATTTCTATGCCATTAAATGAAAAGAATTCCAATATCTAAAGTACTAGGTTGTTTTAAATTTCCCCTAGTCTATAGGTTTCCACATACTTTTGATTATTTCAAGATCACCTAAGCCAGTACAAGTAGACCTTGTATGAAAATATGAAAAGGCTTACTTAGATTCCTCCTTCCTCCCTCTCCATATCTGTTTTTTTCTACCATTTATCTCTAAATGTTTGTTCCTATTGGTGCTGTGGAGGCTGGAGTGTTTTGTGAGCCTTCTTTCTGTGGATGGTTGGATCTTGTAGATAACTTACCTAAGGTGATCTGTCAATTTGGATAAATTCTGGGGTACTTCAAGAATAGAAAAAATTACCCAGGAAACCATGTGTGTGTTACTGTAGTGTTGTATCAGGTGATGAGAGAGGAGGTGTTCTACCCTGATAGCAAATGTGAAATCAATGGGATCCACAGTGTCTTGGAAGCATGCTTGAAATTGTAGCTTCAGTAAATGGCAAGTCAGCAGATGGAATCAGAATCAGGGCCAGATTGCTGCTATTAAATTGATTGAGCCTCCTAAAAGAATGGGTTAGACTGAGAAGGAAAAAAAATTGCTATAATTTTAAGGCCCTTTATGTACTGGAAGGGTCTATCTTAGTTCTTTACTGTGTCTTGTCTAAAAATGTTCCTTCAGCTTTCTCTTACAGCATGTTGTCCAAATCACACTTGGAATTAAGTAATTTAAATTCTTTTAGTTTCTCTGTATCTTTAGTATCTCTTGTGTCTTGGCCATACCTGGAGCATTGCACACAGGTCACACTAGAAGGATACTTCCTTGTGTTTAATTACCTTTTTTGGTATTATTTCCTAAATGCACTTTCCTTTGCTAATATTTATGCTATATGTTTAATCTATACATTAAAAATAGATTTTTATGCTCTCACTACCCATTTACCTTTTGTGGATTTCTGTTTCAGTTCATCAGTTGAATATTGTGCATGTGAATAAGGAGCTAAATATCTGACTTAGACCAGCCTGTGTGTGTGTGGGTTTACATGTTGGTTGAATTAATTATGTTTTAGTAGCATCTTATGGAAGCAAAGTGCTGCCTGCTTGAAGTGTTTTTTGCTTTCATTGTGGTTTTTTTTCCAGTGGCTTTGTTGTGCCATTCGGGATGCCCAGACTACACGACAGCAAGAGAAGCTGGTGAAGAGAGCATCCTTGCAGCTGAGGAAACCTTAAATGCTGTCTTGACAATGATAGGATTTGTTGGGTTTGACATTTGCTATGCAGTTTTCTCCCTAAAATTGATTAGAACAACATGGAAACATTGGGCAAAAAGTCAAGATGAAATATCTGAAGTCTTCTTTCAGAGTTAACAGCTGTTAACACTGTCATTTTAGAAGTTAAGCATCTTTTGGAAACAATGGATTTCTAAAATGTGCATTTCAGTTTAAAAATTACAAGTTTTGATAAAATGTTTTCCAGCTGTGAAATTTTATTTTGTGCCTTTTTTTCAGGTCCAAGATTCTAAAATGAAGTCATTATCTTGTTTTCACTCTAAGGTTATGGTTTACAGACTGGTGGTGGTCCTTGTGGTTCTGGTGTTTTTTCAGATGAAGTATTTCTGTTCATAATTGAAACAAATTTAAAACTCTAATTTTAGGCAACATTCTCCTCGAATTACTGTACACAATTTAGCTGATATAATTCCATCTCTGGGTATTTAGTATTAGAAAATATTGCATTGAAACAATGTAAAAATGAGTATATATGAAAGAAATAGGCTATTGTTGTCTGGAAATGTTTACACTGGAATGTTGTCACATTGTAAATGAAAACCTGCACTTTAAAAATGAAAAATATTATTCACCTGTCATGTGCCTGTTAATGGTTTTGGTTGTGTCACTGTAGCCTAAAGAATTATCCATGAGGAACAGCACACTGGGTTTAGCATAGTGTGTCAAAAACTTAAATCAAAGAAATTAACTCTCCATATTTCAGTGTATAGTTACTCCACTGGAAGCATGCCATCTCATTAAGTCAAAACTCACTTTTGATGTAATATTTTTGTTTCAGTTTCTTTTCCTGAAGGCTGTTAGAATTCAGTTTAACACAATTTTTAAACACTAAGTGTATGTCTGGTATGAATAACCCCATGAACTTCCTTGAGACAAGTTCCATTCTGACCATGAGGCACATCCATAGGTAACTGAGTCAAGGACTGTATGAACAAACAGATTTGAATTCACTGATCAGTGAACTGGGAGCTTTTGTTGTCAGTCTTTGGCTGTCAGATAAGAAAATCAGTGTCCTTGTGAGAACTCAGGAAAATTTGACCTTTCCAATTTCCTTTTCTTGGAAAGAATAATTTCTATTTCTTACTTCTATTTTGTGCTAGATAATAGCTGTAGTTACAAACTTGATGAAGTAAAATGGCAATATTTTTCTACAGATCTATACAGTGCACCAGGCCTGGATTTTTAAACTCTACACTTAAGGGCTGTTATATTGTATAAATGCACTCTTAACCTTAACTCTTGTACCTATGAGCTCACCAAAGTTAGAAAGCTTTAGACATTTAAAAGTAAGCTGCCAAACACAGAACTTGTAGAAAGCATTGCACTCATGGTTTTATTATTGTTGTATGCACGTGGCTATTAATCCACTTTGCTACATGGGAAACAATGTGGTACAGCCTTTAATTGTGTGCTATCACCTGTTATCTAGAAAGCTCTGCTCAAACAAGAAATCAATTAGCTGTCCAGGTTGTACGTGTATCAAGTTCATGTTTTTTAAAAAAAAGACAATAAATTTTTATATGCAAGTATTTGTACTGTGATTTAGTTCTGTTGCTTCTCAAGTGCATGATGTGCTGTTGGTTTGCCTCGTGTCACTGACACTGTATGAAAACATTTGGGAGAATGAAGGTACTGCAGAAGAGCTTTGTACAGCTCAGCCATTTTTGCATCTTGTTTTCTGACATTTAGGAACAGTTGTATGTGTACAGCCTCTTAATTCATACTTGAAAATAGATGTCACTTTAGTCTACATGGTGCATGTTCACACAGTATCATGGGCCTGTTTTTAGATGAATTGGAGCTTAAAACAGTTCTGAAGACTTTTCTGACTCCAGACTTCTGCTTCATTCCCTTATATACTTCCTCATGTTTTTGGTAAACTTTCTGGCTTGAATTGTAAACAGTAGATATTTCATTTTCTCACTTTATATGAGATTAGGTTCAATGAAGAAACTTCCTATTTACAATAGTCTGAAGAAGCAGTTGTTTTTATTTTGAAATGCACATCTTTGCAGTTTGGGTTGCTAGCTGAATTTGAACTGGTAGATGACCTCCAGCTGGAGTGGTGAATGACCTTTACCCCTGGGATGAAGACATGAGAGAGGAGTTCCATTTCTTGTTTAAATGAAAATGGATATTTGGGATTAATAGGTTTCCAGTGCTTGTCCTGGGCTTGCCTGTAAGTGTTCCATTCCACTTTACCATGTCTCCTGTCTTTGTTTTTCCAGTCATAGCTGCATCCTCTGCAGCTGCTGTTGACTCTACCTGAGCTTTGCTCTCTGACTTGGGAATTTTCTTTTCCTGTTCCCTGCCAGTTCTTTTCCTTCAGCTGGTGCATTTTCTTGAAGTGCTGCCTGAGGAAGTTAAGGGACAAGGAGAGTCTCTTGTCTCGTCCCTAAAGGGATGTCCAGCCTAAGAACAAGAATTAAATCCTGTTTGTATGATCTCTTGGGGTGAGAGGATAACAGAATGTTTTCAGACAATCTTGAAGTGATGAATTTCAACCAGGTGCTGCGATGCAAGTGAAAAGCTTTTTCAAAGATTTTGGTGGGTTTTGGTGTTGTTTTTCTTTTGTTTGTTTTGTTGTTGATTTTGTTTTGTTTTCTTTTTTTAAGTGTCTGGCAACAAAATGTTTTTCCATACCTTAGAGATTTTATGCATTTGTAAAGCTGTTGAGTTTTTCAGTGTTGCTGAGCACACCAGGTTGCCAAGCTGTTGACATCTTCCTAGCCTTTTCCTTTCAGTGAGCACCCAGAAGCTTTTTGCTGTCTCAAAGGCCACTTTTTTTTGCTGAATATTAAGGCAGTAAAATTAGTGTTAATTAACTCTAAGCATTTAGGTCAGGCCTGAGTCCTTGCTTTACTTCAGTTACTCCTTTGCTTCTTGGCTCGTCATAGGTTTCTCCAGCTTTTCAAAAGTGATTTTTTTCACAAGGAGTGGATGAATGAATGTTTAATCCTTGTGACTGTTTCTCAGTCTCTTGCTCCAGCTGTAGCCTCCTGGAGCCTTCTGAAACTTGCTCAGTCCTTTGAGCCATGCCTCCATGCCCATGGCACATGAGCCCCATGCTCAGTTGTCCCCTAGGACAGTGCAGCCTTCCCCAGTGTAGATCTGTGACCTAGTAACCATTTAAAAAAAAAAAAAAACAGTAGCAGAAAAATTATAATACAGTCAAGCTGTTTCATTGAAAACCACATGAATATGCTTGTGCTTATATTTTTAGAGCCACTTAATTCTTTCAAGAAGGAGAGAATGACATGAGACATTTTAGAGCAGATAATGGCTACATGTGCTTCTTCACATGACAATGCTATCCATTCTACTTAACTGAGCTTTAAGGAGCTGTGATGATTTTCTTTGAGTTTCTCCCCAGTCTGGAGACAAATAAATAATCACATGCTGAAATGTTATATTTTGAAAATGCTTTGAAAATTCTTTACTAATTTCTTACATAAGCTTGGTCCATTTTGCTGTTAACTAAGGGGATTTTAGGCTCTCTTTCAATGAGAATTTTTACTGGATGTTATTTAGACTTTTTCCTCTCCAAGTGAGCCTGTATTCATTGACTACTGCCACTCATTCTCTAGAGAATTACAATAAGCCAACCACTTACACGTATTTATGTGGAATTTTAAAGAAACAAATAGCATCACACCGTTCCTAAAGCCCCTCAGCTTGTGGAGTGTCATTGCAGATGTTCACAGCCTAAGTCCACGTGGTCCTGGACACCTCTCTGGCTGACTGGGACTGGACTGTGCAGTCTCAGGAGATGCCTTCAAAGCCCTGCTCATCTGGGATTCTGTCACAATGGGAAATTTAAAATACACCTTCTCCCCCACTACCAAAGAAAATTACCCAGGAGATGAAGTTTTGTATTTCCAGTGATAAAATATATCCATCAAAAGAACTTCATACCTCCCACCATCACATTGAACCATTTTCTCACAATTTGTAGAGCCTGGAAGATTGTTTGGGTTTTTATAGGCACAGAATAGGCACAGTTGAGTAGTAAGAGAATAAGTAGTTTTGAAGGGGATAAATTGTGAAGCTGAAGGAGGGGGTAAGTAATTCAGCTTAACAACCAAGTACCAATGTTCTTATTTCATTGCTGGCAGTAAATAAGCTTTTGTTGTAGTGAAGTAACAGAGATTATAGTAGATATATCCTAATCTTGGGCTGTGCTTGGCAAGAAGGATTGTTTATATAAGGATAACTTGGGTCCTCAGAAGCTTTAAAAATAAAATTAAAAAGATTTAATTTTAAAAGTGGAAACTGACTTGTGAACCTTTTGAAACCAGCTAACATCTGTTTGAAAAAATAATTCTTTCAACAGTTTATAAAGTTGCATTTAGTCAAACCTGAAGACTTAATTTGGAATAGATGCCAGTGGACTGACCAGAGAAGTTTTAATGTAAGAAACAAGTGGAGGGGTTGGAGAATCAACACATGCAACTTCAAGTTTAATTGAAAAAAAAAAAACAAAGCTTTTTTATTAAGCTTTGTTTACAAGTTATTAAGCTTTTTTATTAAGATTTCCTGGACCAAGATATGCTTTGGAGGGAGAGGGCAGTTCCCAGTTAAACCTGTGGTGCCACATAGCAGGAGAAGGACACATCAAAGTGGGGGAAAAAGTTATTTTACAGCTAGATATCTAATTAAAATTTGTTCCAGGTATATGAATATTTTTTAGTTTACTAATGATCCTAATACAATTCTATCCCTTGGATTATGATCTTACTTGCACAATCACTAAGTAACAGTGAGACAAATACACAGATCTCCAGACTTTAGCACTTACTGTGCTAAATTTGCTTTTTTTTTGTGCTGCAATTTGCTTTTGTTTGGGATTTTTTTAGATATTTGCCAATGTAGTTACCTCGGTTGTCTGAGGGAGAAAAGCTGAAATATGAAATAAGAAATAATTCTTAAACTGGCCTGTTGAAAAGAACATGTGAATTTAAAACTTTATTCAGTTCACTCTATCCTCACCCTTCCTGTAAGTCAGCAAGTAAACCTCTAGTTTGACAACATTTTATATTATTTATTATGAAATTAGTTTTTTAGTTCTTTATCCTGATCTGGTCTTTAGATTGCATAAAGGCCAGGGGAACCTGGGAGGGAGATGGGAGGAACCTCATAATATTGACATGGTAGGTTGGGAGTGAAGGAAGGTGAAAGCAGGATAGTGATAAATCCATAAAATCGCTAGGTCTTTGGAGGTAAAACCAAATTATTAGAAAGTTAATTTGGTATCCTGCCACAAATTCATCAGTAATTGGGAAAATATGTAATTGTGAAGACCAACAGCAGTACTTGGAAATGGTAACTTCATTAGACTTTAACAAGGAAAAGAAATTTTTTCTTGAATTTCATTGAGAGCCATTTCCAGGTGCTTCCCTGGAGTCAGCAGATGGAGCACTGAAAATGTATTTCACTGCTAAAATGACAACACTCAAATTGCAGTGCTGGTCTTGTGTGTGTGTCCACATTGTTCCTAGACTCTGTTTATCAGAGTTTATCAGAGGCAAGTACAGTGAAGATGTACAAGTCCAAACAAAAGGCTTGTCCAAAACAAAAAACTTGAAAAGTAGGGAAGTAGTTTGTGCACTAAATAATGGAGCAAGTTTCCAGGGATTTGAAACCTGTCCCCAGCAGGTGTGACAGACATTGCTCTCACATATAATAAAAGCTTCACAGGTAAATCACTGAGGTGTGCAGGTCTGGTCTCTGCACTGATAAATGTGGCCCCGAATCTGCCCCTGGCTTAGTTGATGTGTGAGGACTGGGTTGTGTTTATAAAACCTCCTCTTGTGTTTGTCATCTTCACTCTGGCTGTGCTTTCCCTGCTGGAAAGAAATTTCCTGTTGACTTTTCAAGATCCATGACATTATACTAAGGTGCTCAGAAGGAATCCAAAGAGACCTCTGATCCCATAGAATTATTGCAGGTTAATCGTCAGTAAAAGCAGCACAAAGGGATATCGTCAAATAACAAGAAAATGCAGAATTCATACCATGAGAAACGTCACCAGTTGAACAGGTAACATTTAGGACCTTCTCCATAATTTTAACAGAGTGCAGCGAGCTTGAACAACTGACGCTGATAAACATCAAGAGTAGACATTGTCTAAGTTGCTGTGGAATCAAAGAAATTAAACAGCATATTACTTAAAACAACTTGGAGTTAATTACAAAGATGTTTTGAAGTTGGGCGCTCGCTGTAGCCCAGCAGGGATCTGTGGCAGTGGCAGAGGAGTGTCAGGGTTGCAGATGAAGGGATGCTGCTGGGAGTTGTTGTTCCAGTAGTTACCCACGAGGTGGGGGAACGAACCTTTGTATTTTACTGCTGTGGTCTTACATCTTTCCTGCCTGCATACCACGATTTTATAATCACCTGCTTGATGTGGTCAGTGCAGAGCATGGAGCAGTAAATCAGAGCCTGTCAGAAGCTTTTCAAGCTGTAGATCCAAATCTGGAGTTTCACAAGTGTTGAAAAAAACATACTACAATGATCATTCACCTGTTTTGTACACAGTGTAATAAATCATCTGAATTGGTGCAGATTTCCATGGGTACAGATTTCTTTAGTGAGGAATGTATTAGTGCAAAAATTTTTCTGTGTGGTTTTTTCTTACATGTTCATTCTGTTAATGGTATTACTGATCTGTAGGAGGCTGTGTAACAACAGGCCAGGTCCTATTTTGCCTCTCTGTATCTGATAAATTCAGAGAGATCTAAGGCAGCCCAAGAAGCCATCAGAGAACTCTTTAACAGGGTTGTGTACTTTGTGCTGCTTAGCTAAAATTAATAAAAATGTAATTTTTCTTAGTACTTTATGGTAGATACTACACCTATTTCAAATAGTATTTAAAAATCTAAGTGTAATACTTGTGAACCAAGCAAAAATTAAAAATCAGAAATATTATTCTGTATTTTGGTCATGACTTCTTGCTTTAGAGACTGCCACTGTGAGCTGCTGATCAAGAGAATGAGCCCTCACTCAGATTGTGTAGTTCAGTTGTAGGAGCCATTCTCACCCCCCTGAGCTCCCAGGGCTCAGAGTGTCGTGGATGTTCCTTTGCAGCATGCAAGAACTTAAGACAGATAAGCTCATTTGCCCTTTTTGTGTCTGTATTGTTTGTCTCTGTCTGGTTTTAGGATCCTTTCCAGTTCCTTCTTTCTAAAGATCTCTTCCCAATTCTTTGCAAAGTAAGGATACCTAAATGTTTAGTAATTTTACTGGATCTTTTACAGGCAAAAAAAATATTTAGTGAGAGAAAATATTCCTGGAAAGGCAGATGGGAGAAAAGACAATCTTGATTGTCAGGGAGTTACATGTTCTAAACAAGGTTATTTCTGGATCCTCCTGTCATTGCTCACAATTTCCCAACCTTGTAGCATTTAGGGCTTGCAGGCCAGGGCTGAGAATGAGGAGAAGGCAGGAAAAAAGGAGATGAGGCACTTGCAGCAAGATTGCTGCCTTACTCCTGTTGTACATTGTGCCTAGCTGCTCTCATCTTAGCCAGGAGGAGAAAATACCTTGTGACTTTGTGGCCAATCTAATGTATCCTGGGTAGCCAGCAAGTAACACAAGATTGCATTTTAGTTCCTAATTTGGCCTTTTTTATTGATGGAATTCTGCTGGGTATTGTGTCTGGGTTAATATCTGCCCTTTTTCAGGGAGAGCTTTAAGGCTTCCATGGGCACAAAGGCAAACTGAGCTGGCTGTGGTAGCACTGCCACACCTCACATAACCTGAGTAACAAATTCTGCATGGGCTCTCATTTCCTTCTAATAATTTCTGTGGCCCATGCCTGACTAATCTAGTGACATTTGAAGGATTTTAGAGCTTAGAATAAAGGAAGAATGAAGAATGAAAAGTGGAGAAGCCTGGAATAGGCTTGAGACTTGAGAATCGTGTTCTGACTCCAGTACTTGCTCTCTGTGATTATTAGCACAAGGTTTAAAACCTTAATATAACCTGGATGTCATAAACATTTATGTTTGACTTGTAAGATCTTCTTTAAAATTTTGCCTTAGATAGAGGTAACACTTTTTTTTTTTGGCCATAGATTCAAATTAAAGGAAGAATTATTCAAGTTTGCTCTGTAAATGTATTACATGTTCTACCTCTAGCTCTTATGATGGCTGTTTCATTGCAAAAGTTAGGAGTGCTAAAGAATTAGTAGATGTTCTTTAACTCAAGTTGCACGCTAAAATGGAGAGTTTCATTTGAATGAAGTTTGAATTGAAAAGTGACTCGTTTCTACAGTGTTTCCATTTTTGTTGATACTGAAGAATTGAGTAACAGAAAAGAAATAAAGAAAATTTCAGCTGGATGCTGAAATAATCCGGTTTTGAAGTGTTCCAGTGTTGTCTGATACGAGGTTCAGAGCATTTATTGTTTCAGTTCTTTCCTGTGTGCTGAGGTCTGTGACCTGCTTCTGGGGGGGCAGATTGATAATGCTTCCATTGGCAGAGTGGAGTCCACAAAATGCCCCAAAACCAGAGGCAGGAAGCAGAGAAAGGAGTGTGAAATTCTGGCAGGCAGGCTATTGATTAATCCACCAACAGATACACAAGTGTGGCATTTTCCAAGGCCCCTGCCAGATGAGCAACAAGTGGGCAGTGAAACCTCCAAGTCCTTGCAGTGACAGCAGCCACACAGATGCCAGTGGGCAGGAAATAGGCCATGATTTAGGATCCAGTCACCAGTGTACCTAGTGAAGATAAATTGATACAAAAGCTTGGCAGGGTGAAGTCTGTCAGAGGTGTGAGCACTTGGGAGCAGGGCAGCCATCCACTGGCTTTCCAAGGAGTTCTGGGAAGAAAGACATCTTCACATTTCATGTTTATAAATTTACAAAGAAAAGGGTGTGAGAGCACAGAGTGTGTCTGAACTGGGGCCACCTTATTTCTAGCAGTTCAGTTAAGAGACTTTTTGTGCATTTTCAGTGGAACCTGAAAGAGATTCAGTTGGTGAGATACAAAACAATTCAGCACACAAGAATAATACTGTCCTTGAGACACAGGTGAATGCTTTTATTACCAGCTTTTCTTGAGAAATTATGCTTCTCTTTAAGCATCCAGGTGGAGATCATAGCATAAGTGATTGCTTGCATAATATATTATTCAGCTGTTCCACCAAGCCTATTCTGTTACAGGTGATAAGGGCTTGGGAATAACCTCTTTTAATTAAGACAATTACAAACCCCATTTTTAGCATTCACTCTGGACTAAAATGGGGAGGGGGAAGCACAATATAGTCTTACATTTCTTTCATAAATGTTGTAAGAGTGGATCATATTAAAACTTGTAAATACTAAAAGATTGGTGTGACTGATGAAGGTGCCATGTGCTAGTAAGAACGAATTCATATGGTCTATACTAGAGCATAGTGGTGATGTTAGAATAAGAAATGAAGAGAATTTAGTCTTTTATAATCCTGTCAGTTTATAGAAGCTAGGTGACATGCAAGATGAGGTAGCTGAGACCTCCAAAGACCTTGTGACAAGAACAGAGTATTGTGGAGCACAGGAACTGTTTTGAGCTTGGAGCACTGGAATGCTGTGAGAGTAGCAGATTTCTGCAACAAGACTTATGGAAGGTGCCTTAGCCACTTGATAAGCAACGCTGCAGCCACTGATCACAGTAACTGAAAGGTTCCTTTCCCAGGTGGCTGACTTAGGAATTTGCTTTTCCCTGGGAAAGGCAGAGCTGGGGATGACAGTGCTGCTTTGGGCTTGGTGTGCAGGGGCTCACACTGACTTGGAGGGTGTCTGACAGCAGAGTTTTTATCTGCTTTATAAAGCCTCACCCTTAAACACTCTGGCTTCCCATCCGGCAAATAGGGTTGCAATGCTTTTACAACTGACTGGTATTTGATGTTTTAAATTGTCAAGTAATCAAAAGTAATTAATGTATATACTGTTAACTCCAGTTAAATCTCTGTTCAAGTGATTCTGTGCATTGACAGGGCAAGTATGTCAGTAAAAAGGGATGATAGATGTTTGTCGGCCCTTTGATGTTTTATAAACATCAGAAAATATTAATCCCTTTACACACGTTCATTTTGGCTGATGCTTGTAAACTAAGACATGCCAAATATATCTATCTCCTCATACACCTTGCCCCTCACTTCTGTAACAATTAGAGTTCCTGTGGGGCACTTTAAAATATAATAATAATAATTGCTGCACAATATTTTAATAAAAATGTTTCCTGAAATCTTAACAGCTGGACTATATCAAACTTGATTTTTTTTTAAATAGGTTTAAAGACAAAGTGATTCTTTGGCAATCAGCCCTCCTACTCACTCCCTGATCAGGTGTAATTCCCTATTACAGCAGCACACAAAAATTGGAATAGTTGCTTTTTGAAATGTGACTTTTCAATCCTAGTAAAAAGCAAAAGTTTAAAACTCAAGAATTTTTTGCAGCGCTGATTGAATGTCCTGAGCCAAACCTCTCAGGGATGGCACAAAAATGAAACACACCAGCTTGTTAGCCTTCCAAATAATGTATGCAAAAATTTAGCCAAGAGTGTTCTTGTGCAATTTTCCTAAGTGAAATATTGTGTTACTATTTTGTTAATGGGAAGGAAAACAGGTTAGTTAAAAGGGTAAATATGTTGACACGTGGATTTGAACAAGAGTTGCTTGGGTTCTGTTAAAAAGTGAAATCAAAACAAGAGATTCCTCTCCCTCTTCCCTCGATGGAGAATCCTGACCTGTCCATCCGAGCACCAGCCTCCCACATTCCAGGTTACCATACACTGAGGAAACTTTTCTTTCTTTGATTCTACCATGAAACCTTCAAAACTTAGTGGCTTTGTCCTAATGGATGCTGAAGGAAAAAGTGAAAAAGGCATTACTGGAACATGAAATCAAATTCTTGTCATAGCTGTGAATCTAAGCTGGGTTTTAGATTCAACCTGCTCCTCTTACATTTTCCTATTAAGACTTGGGAAAAAAATTGTGTGCTGAGTCTATCAGTCTTTGTGTGCTCCTGTGGATTGGAGAACAGGAGGCAATGCTGAATTCTCCTCAAGAAACCAGTATTCTAGAGAGGCTGGTGCTATATTTCTCCTGTGTGGGTGTTTGAGCATTAAAATTGGCCATCTGTAGGGACAGCAAACTGCTTAAACTTTGTTTTCTTCTTTGTGAGATATTTCTGTAGCAGTCTGAGAATTGAAACGGGGTTCTGATCAGAGGAAATGGAGATGGCTAGCTAGTTCTTTTTAGAAAAGATATAGTGCTTATCTTGAGAATTTTCCTAAGAACTTTAGAAGCATAGTAAATAAAAGCAGTGAATATTTTTAGGTTATATTAAAAAACATAACTCTTTATTTTGTGCATTTGGAAGTCTACATTGAGTTAGTTAAAAATCATAGCTCTGTGATAATAAGTAAATTCCTCCAAAGATTTTTCACGAAGTTTAAAAAACGCCTTAAACTTAGAAACCCCCCAGAAATAGTTACTTGTGTTTTACTTGTTTGTCTTAACTATTGTCAGTGCTAGACCAGTGAGCACCATTTATTATACCTTCAATCTGACTCAATGTGCTGAAATTCACTTTCTAAGGCATTTATTTCATATATGCTATAAGAAAACTGGCTTCTGCTCTGATTATGCATACTTTTCCCCAGACTTATTTCTAGTTCCCAATGAAGCTCACAGCACTTCTGTTCTACAGCTGTGTGCTCATCAGTGAGCCCATCGTGATGTGTAAAAGCTCCATGGCTTGCCTGGCCACTGCTTAAGTTCAAAAGTTTTCATGAAAACCCCTCAGTTACAGAGCTTTCTGCTTGTGACAGTTCCTTATCTATCTCCATTGTCTTTCTTTCCAAAGAGACAATGATTTAAGATTTGCTCTAAACATAATGTAAATGATCGATGGTACCTGACAGTTGCCATTGTTTATCCAAACAGAATATTATGTGCAGGAAGGTCTGAACAATCACCCTGGGGTTCAGTTCTATCTTGGGCTGAAGCTAGTTTTGTACACTGTGTGCATTTTTCCTCTTGACCACCTAGAAAGGTGTTTTTCAGTGGTATTCCTTTTCACTAGGAAGCCTTAGCACTGGCAGTTCTAAGAAAATTTGTGATACCAAATTTAACTACCTTGCAAAAATTCTATTGCTCAAAACAAGCCTATGGAGGGCCTGATGCTGTTAATGAAATCTGATGATAAAATTACTTTAAAAACAAGTTCTCCATGGTTTGGTATTAAGTTCCTCCACACAAGAGCCTTGTATTCTATCTGTGTTCTGTGCTAGACCACAATTCTAGCGGTGGCTCATGCAAGGAAATCCAGAAACACTGAGAAAGAACTAAGTTTTCTTTTCTTCTGGTCATATTTGAAATTTAAGTACTGTAGAGAGACAACTGCTGAGTAGTTATTTTTGTAAAGGTCCACATTTCAGCGAGAGTGGAAGCTGTCTTAGGGAGACATTGTTCTGCATGGAACAATCTGTTGGTAGAAAATATCCTCCAGGCTGGATCCTGCATTAGCCTCAGGAGAGAAGCTAGCAGTCAGGTGCCATTTAGAGGGATTAAGGAATTAAGTTCTGGTTTGTTTGCTTCGTTTTTGTTGAATGTTCATGTTTATTTCATGAAGTTCAATTAGCAGACTGTAGCAATTCGATCTTGGTTAATTTTCTATCAAATCTGTGAAAACAGGAGCACACAGTGACTGGGTTTGTAGGAGTATGAGCTTTTGAAAACCTACAGAGATTCTCTTTATTTCAAGATAACTTTTGTTAGAGTGATGGCAGCTGAATTTTGTATAAGAGGGACAGTGCACTGGTTTGGAGTTTTCATTACTTAAAAAGAAGGTGAACTTTAAAACCACTTTTGTTTATGAATAATTGCTGTGGTAATCAAGATACTCTGACATATTAAAAGAAAAGGGCAGTATCTTTCTATGAAGACAGCAAGTCCTCCATGCACACCAAGCACATCAGAGCAGTGACATGTCATGATAAAGCTAATACAACACTTAAATTTCACAAAAGGTTTCAGCATTAGCTGGTGATTAATGTGTTACAGAAAGAACCTTTGAATTTTCTGCTATATTGCATCTGAGAAAATCATGGTCAGAATTTTTATTCATTTTGAGTAACTCCAAACTAGTTTAGGGGAGACACTAAAATGCCAGGTTCCACATTTGTGACATGTTGGGCTCCCACCCAGTATGTTTACAGCTGGATGTGAAAAATATTATTTGGTTTTGATAGGAGCAAAAAAGGAGTGCTACAGCTTCAGTGCAGCTTTCAGAATGATCACATTAATTATGAAGGGATGTGTAGCCATATGCTCAAATGACTGACTAAGCTTGAACATCTCCCAGTCCTGCTGGAGCCTTGAAGGTTGTTGAACTAAATGCAAATTTTTTTTGCACCATACCATCCCCCCAGCATTTGAGCTACCATGAGCTGATCCAAATCTGAGCTCTGACACTGCACTTCCAGTGCTGTTTTGACAGAAAGAGGAAGAACCTAAGTGAGGCATGATGTTTGAGCTGGAATCTGATTGCATCATTATAGCTGAGGCCTTGCTGAGTCTGAATCTCAGAATTCACAACAGCTTTATTGTTACTGAGGGTTTGGTATGAGCTGGGGCAGAAGCTGCTCTGTACCTTATTTGGTTATAAAGAGTTATCTTTCACTGGTCCTTACAGGCTGCTTTTGCTACACAATTCTGCTTTTTACTCACAGTTTTTGCCTCTTCTCTCCTTCCAGGTGTCCCCTTTGGACATGGCTTCATTCTCAGTGTTACAGGTATCCAGTAGCTGTTTTACCAATTGTCAATACTGAAACACCACCAAGAACTTTGCATTCCAGTTGCAGTTGATAGCTGGCAATTCCCCCCTGTGCCAGTCTCTGCCATGGGAGTAAATTCTGTGATTGCTTCACAGCAATCATCCTGCTGCTGCTGGAGCTGAGTGTTTGCCCACAGTGTTTGCTCTCTTGTGGCAGCACCACTGTTCGTGCAGCTATGCTTGTGAACAGTGCAGGGGAGTGTTCAAAAAGTGCTTCTTTACCTGGCTGAGGTTTCTTGTCCAAGGCACAGCGTGGCCTTGCAGACCGTGGGGCTGGCACACCCGAATGGGGGCAGCAGCCAGGTGCAATCCCTCCTGGGGCCAGTGTGGGTGGGAAGGTAGGGATGGAAGCACATCCTGAGCAAGACAAGTTAAAATGGTTTGGTCTGTGAACAAAACTTCTCTCTGGTATGGGATGAGTTGTTTTCCTAATCAGCCACGATTAGGAATACAGGAACTGGATGTTCTCTTTATAAGTGTGTCATATATAAGACAAATACCAGATTACCTCGTTTTCTCCTAGTGGAAACAGAGTGCAAGAGCCCTAAAATTAATTAAAGCAAGAAGCTGGAGAACAGAGCTAAACAATATATCTGGAGGTTAAGGATCTAGCCAGTGAACTAGAAATCTTTTAGTAGATACAGACACACCAGGGTAGCAAAACATAATGATTCTACCTACAAAAAAAACCCCAAACCCTGCATTTTGCAGTGTGAAAATTTGCAATATGCTATACCTTTTGTGGCAAAGAAATACAAATTTTGCCCCTGCGAATGGATTCATTCCTGTACAAGTTGAGATGAATATGCATTAATGTAAATAATAAGATAGGCAGAACTTGCCATGAATTGTTTAGGTTTTTTTTTTGCATAAGTTTGAAGTGTGTCATAAATATAATATTCAATAGTGTTGACAATTCCAATAAGCTCAGAGCCACCATAAAGCAAAGCTGAAGAGCAGCAAAGCTGAGTGTCTCCTAACTGTTCTGTAAGGTAAGCTGAAAGATAATGCCACTGCTGCAGGGGTGGGGGAACATGAGGTGACAGTAGGATGAAGATTAATCAGCTGTGGCCATAGCACACCCAACTGCCTGTCCAGCACACCTTTTGTTGTAGGAAACTTGCCAGAGATGATTTATAGGAGTGGTTTGCATGCTCTGATGTGGGAACTGGCAAGGGATAGGTCTGATTTCTGAATAAAACAAAAGATATATTTGAAATATGAATTAGGCTGTAAGACGATCTGGTGAATAAACAGTATAATTTGTGCCTGTGGAAATCTATTCCATAGCTCATATTCCAGCTGCCCGAGCAGCTTTGTGTGTATGCAGTGAAGGTGTTGGGCAGTGCCTGATCCCAGAGACTTCCAGCCTTGCTGACTTGTAGTGTGGTCATATCTGAGCCATAATTCATGTTTGGCTTTCTACTGAAAAAGCAAGTCTGAGGCTTTTCTTCATGTTCAGCAGCAAATCCAACTCAGTTGCCTCTACAGTTGCTGTCATCAGTCCTCTGCTCTGCTGTCCTCTCCTCTTTTTCTGCTTGCCAACATGCACACCAAAAAGATACAGTGCAGTCTTCTACTCTCTGTTTAAAAGCTATTTTATTGATAGCTATTCTATAGTAATATGTCAGATGCTAAGTATCTGTTAAGCTGACAAGGGCTGTTTTCAGCTGTCCTGATGATGCCTGTGGTGTAGATGCTGGTGGCAAAGCAGGCAAAGAGACACAAGCTGTTCTCCATGTCCAGCGGGAAGATTTTGGGAAGTGCTATTTTACTAAATGAATCTTGATTTTGTTGCTGTAGCTGACACAAGAAGCCGTGGCAGAGCTGCTGTTTCAGTCACCCCATCTTATTCCACCCACAGTGTCAGTCATTACCCCCCAGGGAAAGGGAATGAATTTGTCCTGATGATTAGAGACAATTAGGAACAAGGAACAACCATCCCTTCCAAGCAGTTCCTGAAGGGATTGACTCTTTCCTGTAAATCAGGAGATGCAAGGCTTGCTGGAGATGATAGTTATGAGGATAACCTTGTAAACATTACAAGGTGTTGGTGGTGTTAGAAATGTGAGACCAAGTAGATTTCTGAGCACAGAGCTGGTAATCTATTTATCCTCGAGCTGTGAATAAATGAAGCAACACCGAGATGAAACCTTAGCTAGGCACTCAGTGGTTTAGCAGCTTGTCTGCATATGTGCATGCACCCTGCTACTGCTAATAGAAATTAAGTGAAAACATCAAGGAAGGCTGAAAAAAAGTTTTCCTGGAGCCTAAAGTTGATTTTATTTCTCTGTATGTGCATGAGGAAAGGAGATTTGGCTCTAGAGAGGTCAGGGGGAGGAATAAATAAATGTGTCCTTTCATTTGTGCTCCTTGTAGCATTAGAAAATGTTCCTTTTCCCAAAAAGAAACGGGACATGGAACACAAGGGGAAGCAGCTTTGAGGTGTCATGAGACTTCTCCTTCTTCCTGTCCCCTGTCCCCAGACAGAAGAATGAAAAATGCAGAGTCTCTCTTTGTGTTACTGATGTGTAAGACAAATTTGCAATGTTCTCTGGCATTGATTTGCTGATGTGTGTGAGCTATTTCATGGAGCCAAGGAATCCAGTTCAGTAAGGACTGCATGCTCTATCAACAGGTATAAAAAGATATAAATGAGAATTAGCCTAGAAAGTAATTTTTTACAAGTCCTGAAATATCACTACTTTCAGGGAAGGTCCCTAGAAGAAATTTTTTTTCCAATTTTATATATAAAAATATGTATAAAAATGCATTTACTTATTATATTTTCAATAAAAAATCTCGCTTGATAATTTAAATAAAACTTCTCTAGGGTAGCAGTGGCACAAAGAGTTTCTGCTGTAAAGTTCAACAGTAACTTGAAATGCATCTTTGCATTGTAGGTGAAACATTTATGTGTATGTGGTCATGTGTATGTTGGTCACATTCATCCACTTGCAAGGTCTCTCAAATACTGTGATGCTAAAAGGAATCTCTTCACAGGTAAACTACCTGTAGGATGTTTTATTGTGAAAAATCTCAGACTCAACAAAGATCTAAAAATCACTGTAATACATGAATATTGTTACTATCTAGCAGTGTATTCCTTGGACTTCTGGTGTCTTTGTTAAACTGACAACTCTCGTATAAATCTGTATTTATATTTTAAAAGTGAACGAAAATATGATCAGAGAGCAAAACTGAGGAAGCTTCAATCCTTACTTGACCAATTAATTTTATAATCCTAGCAATACAGTTCTTCAAAACATTGATTTGTCCTGGATTTAAACTGGATTAATATCTTGAATGTCATTCTTTAATGTGAGGGATCAGTGGTGTAAAAATGGAGGAAAATGGGGGAAAAAATAGTATGTTATGTGGCTTCAGTTTTTTAACTTGTCTGTATCCTAACTTTCTAAGGAAGAGTTATCACTGGTCTCCAGAAAAAAATTGTTAACAAGTGGAAATATATGGGATATATGAGGAGTTTAAAAACCTTCATTTTCTTATCTCACCAGTTGTTTCTTTTTGCAGATTGTCCAGAGGCCTTTTCTCTGCTGTGTGATACAGTATATTAAATTGCATGGGAAAGAGAAAAAGCTTACCCAAGCTTTATGCTTCATGATTGAGAATCTTGGGTAAAAATACTCTTGGTGACTTCAATCACTCCTTTCTGATTGTTGCTTTACAGTTTTCTCCCATGTACATTCCAAATTTTCAGATGCAATAAATTAAACATCTGCTATACACTGTTTTTAAGAAAAGCTGAAAACTTGTATTAAATAATGCCCACAGCAAATGTATTTGCCTTTGGCTTAGCCTCTAGCTTGAAGATTGTCCAAAATTTGATGTTACTCAAGGAACATGATTTCCATGGTTTTGCCTTGTTAATGCTAAAACATTTCTATACACTGTGTTTTGGGCTTCTCAATAAACTGCTTGTGTGTGACTATCCCCAATGGGGAATTTTCCTGGGAATGCTGAAATGGGTTTCCCAGTCAGTAAGGCTGCACACTTACTCTGATAGGTGCTAGGCCAGACTGCTGTGTCATTTGTGTAGTTATTTCTGACTTGGGATATTTGATCTGTCTCTGTGCCAGCTGGGTGGCAATAGCTGATCTGAGGGAGAGTTTCCTGTCTGGAAAAATCACTTAGGACCTATTGTCCCACGGTGTTGGCCAAAAGAAGCCAAGACAAAATCTAACTCTACAAAAAATCCAGAACCAACAGTGCTTGCCCGGCCTGGACTGTGTTGGATTTGGCTCTTTTGAGTCATCTGACATTTGCCTTTTAATCACAGTATCTGGGCTGTGTCTCTCACTATTTTAGCAGTGGTGGCTGAGTGAGATACTGGGGCAACATTTCATCTTTGGTATATTATGATTACATCATGAATCTCTCTGTCCCAGCTACTAAGGTCTGGCTTATATTCACAAATGTGCATAATGACAGCCATTAGTATTGGCAAGACTTGGCAGCTGCAGGTTTCCTTAGAGAAAAGTCCCTGGCTATTTTTCCAGTCGATTGTGATCTTCATTAATGCAAGGTCATTCCTGTTTCCTTCTTTCATTTCTCCCCATCCCAGCAGGTCAACTTGAATAAATAAACTAAATTAAATAAATCTTTGCTTTTCAGTTGCACTTGATATGCCATGATGCTATGCAATTTTGAAAGTGCCTTTTCTGAGAGGTGACTGCAAACAAGGAACCCAAATGCAAGGTCGTGTCTGTCCATATTTCTTTTAAAAACCTCTATCCTGGAGTCTGTTCTCTTCCAGTCTATCACCCTCAGGCTCCTTTGCAGGGGAGCTGGAGAAGGATTGCAGTGTGTTCTCTTGCAGTGTGTTCTTCAGGCTGACAAAGATGGTTTCCATTTTTCCATTGAGCCAATGCAAAGATATTTGGTGCCACTGAAATGAGCAGTTGTGTACCAGGGTAAAATACCCTTCCAGCTCTTTTTGAGGAATACAGAACCAGGCTGATTTTAGTAATGACAGTAATAGCAAACAAACGTGAGCCCAGGTGGCCAGGAAGGGCAATAGCAGCTGGCCTGGACCAGCCATGGTGTCCAGCAGCAGGACAGTGACCATCCCCCTGTGCTGGGCACTGCTGAGGCCACACCTGGAGTGCTGTGTCCACTTCTGGACACTGAGGTGCTGAAGTCCAGAGAAGGGCAGCACACCTGGGGAAGTCTGCTAAGGAGTGGGTGAGGGAGCTGGGGGTGTTTAGTCTGCAGAAAAGGAGGCTCAGGGAGATCTTCTCCCTCTCTACAACCACTGAGAGGAGGGTGCAGTGATCTGGGGGTCGGGCTCTGCTCCCAAGTGACAGAATGAGGGGAAATGGCCTCAAGCTGCAGCAGAGGAGGTTTGGATTGGATATTATGAACACTTTGTTCAGGAAAAGAGTTGTCAAGTATTGGAACAGGCTGCCCTGGTAAGTGCTGGAGTCACCATGCTTGGAGTTATTTAAAAGACATGTAGATGTGGCACTTGGGGACATGGTTTAATGGAGGGTTTAACAGTGCTGAGTTAAAGATTGAGCTCTATGACCTTAGGGGGCTTTTCCAATCTAAAAAAACCGCTGTCATTCTATGATTCTAAATGATTCTGTGATGCTGCATGCTCTTCACCTCTCTAGCTGGTTGGAGTATGAGAAAAGGCAATACTGGGAGTTGTGGGTACCAGGGATGTCAGCTGGTTTTCAGCCTCCTGATGCTTCAATACACTACTTCAGGAAGAGAGAGGACTCAAACAGACTTGCATGGCCTCCAGCCTGGGACAGGCTTTATTGCAGAAGACCAATTGGCCAGGCTGCAATCCATCCAAGGTCTCTCTGCAGCTCTGAAGTCTCCCTTGTGTTTTCCCTGCAGTGCAGTACAGGTTTACCAGTCAAGTGGTCATGAGCAGTGATCTCAGAAACAGCTTACAGAGCTACACAGACTTCTGGAGATGCAATGATACATTCTTTTTCTTCTCAAGACAGTAACAACTAGCATGATTTGGATGAAAGCAATAATTAATTCAGAATTTTTTTTTTATCTCAAAACCTAGTTTTTCTACTGCTTTCTAAAGTCTGAAACAAAGTGATAAAAGGTCAAGGAAATACCTGCACCAGGGATTCCAGCTATCTCAAGTTCTTTGTTGAAATCATTGAAAAAAGTCCTGGTAAAAGTTAAAAGTTAGCATCAATATGAGAACATATCTTAGGGAGTGACAAAATAAATGTTAATTTTTCTATCTAAGCAGGAAACTGTAGTGTCACTTCATGTAGTGTATTTCTTCTGTGTTCACAGAGCATTTGGGTAAAATAGGAAACCTGGTTAAAAGGGACACAGTTTAGTTCTGACTTGAAGTTAAACTAGTTTAGCAACTTTTGCAGGAAACTCAGATAACTTGAATGCCCTGTTCAGGCGTTGTTTACTTGACAGGCTTGTAACAGCTACACTGCTTGAGCTCCTAGAAGACAAAATTTGTTTCATACCTTGAGGGTGCAAAGTCCCAGGGCAGCAGATGGCCCTATGATTATTATTTCCAACCTGTCTTACCTGACCATTCCTACCCTGTATGAACAGCTGTTTCATTCACTTCAGTGCAGCCCAGCCTGAGCTGCTATTTTTCTTCTGCCCTTTCCTTTGCACACAACATAAATCTTTTCTTTCCTTTGACCTGGCCTGCAGTTTCATCCACCTGTGCATGCCTTCAGCAATGTCAAACTCTTGCCAGATCCACTTCCCTTTTTCTAGATAAATTCTTTTGAAACTAAACTTTTTTTTTTTTCAGCAGTGCTGAATAGATAGAGTTTTCACTTCTTAGTGGGAGTGAATTGAGCCCACTTTGTTTGAGTGGACTCAGCCCAGTTATTGAGTGGCATCAGGCCCTGAGTGTTAATCAGTGAAATGGGCCCACATTCTGAAACTTGAAAGTTTTTAGCAGGGCATTGAACTTCATATAAATAAATATAAAATATAAATTAATTAATAGATAAAAATAATTTTTATATATAATTACTATAATGTATAATTAATATAGAATATAATTAATATAGATAAAATATATAATTAACTTCAATGAAGTTAATTTTGTCTCTAATATTGTCAAGGTAAATGTTCAAATTAGAACATGTCAAAATTAAGATGTTCCCAGACAACCTCAGCTTGGCTTCCTTATGAGAAAAGGCACTTATAAGGTGATTTTTAATTCTGTAATTACATACCTTTTCTGCAGGACCTAATTTCATTTGCTATGCAAGGTACTCAGAACTCAACAAATAAGCAGTTTTTCAGTGTTTCATTTTATCCTTACTGCATAGGCTCATGTCCTATTTACTATGCACTACTCAGACTGTATTGAGAATGGAAATAATGATTTCCATGGGGAAGTTCATCATTCACACTTAAGAATTTATTTTTGGAATGCCACTTTTAGAAAGGTGGAGGCATTCCTTTCAGTTTTGGAATGGACAGCTCAGGCAGATAAAGGTCTGGTACATTACTGGATGATGATATTTTCAGAACCTCAGTTACCCATCTTTTGTTGTTTTTAACTGCTCTTGTAGTGATTAGCAGTGCTCAGATTCTGCAGATCAAAATGAAAAATAAACAGAAACCCCAGAGTTTCTGCCTGCTGTAATTTGCACAGTATCACAGATTCCTGGGGACAGAGCAGCAGCAAAAACCAGAGTAGGGAACATGACAGGAGGTTTGTTCTTTTGTGTGTGATCTTTTTCTCCTCAATCTTTCCAGATTGTCTCAGAGAGGAAGACAGGGCAGGGGGATGCTACAGGCACCAGCTCTCTTCCTTTTTCTCTCCAAAATATTTCCTGGACACTACAATATTATTCCCTGAATTATCATTTTGTTCCCTGCTCCCATCACAAATTGAAGGACTTGCAGATAATGCACACAGGTGAGGAAAACTTGCTGAAGTTGCAGAGTGGATCTGAGCCTCTTTCAATCCAGTTTTTTTGAAGGTTTGAGTTCCATGGAAATTTCCCTGTTATTACCTCCTTCACTAGGTAAGAACACTCATGGCATGGTGTAACAGAGTAACTCGCAGCATAGCAAATCTCTGTTGTGACTGTCTTTCTTTTATTGTATGAATATTTCTTCCCCTCAATCAAATGTCTTGATTCACAACCAAGTGTCTGGCTTTATCCACTTTGAAACGCTGATAGCAGTTTCTTTTAGGTAACTTGAAATGCAAATAAGGATATATTTGAAACAAACTAATCCCTAAAAAGACTTGATGAAGTACTTGTAAGCTTATTTTTCTGAAAGCTGACTCAAGTCCCACTTAAACATCAAACTGTCTTCCTGCACACATTCTACACAAAATAATGAGTAAGTGATGTTCTGAAAAAGCATCACCAGACACGCTGCTGATTATGTTCTGTGGGTTTTATTTTTAAAGTAGAAATAGTGTTTTACTAGATCTAATTCTCTGTGGTGAGGAAAAATATGTATTCCCAAAATAGGAATATTGCATGAAAATTTGAAGACGTAGAAGATAGTAGCTTTAAAAAGGAGGAGTTGCTCTTGCAGGAGAGTGTAGACCAGGTACCTTAAGCTAAAATCTAGCGAGGTATGTATGTAGGTATGCTCTACCTGTGGATCTGCTTCTCTTTGAATGCACAAATATTTACCAGGAGTACTAAACAGCTGTAGAACTGAGGGGGTTTGTGCAAATTTGTAATATAAATGCAGTTTTATTCATTTATCTGGAGGAAAACCCCCACTTTTTGCAGAGAAAATTGGAGAAGAACAGATGAATTTGCCTTTAGGTCCTGAACAGAAATATGGAAATGATTCATTGTCTGTTCTTCAGAATCTCTGGAAGGCATATAGTGAAGAAGGTGGTTAATTGCAGATATACATATGAAAGTTAGCAGGATCAAATTTGCTTTTTTTTGATAAACATGGTAAATTGAAAAGTCAAAGATGAGGCACGAAGATGATAAACCCATTTTTGTAATACAGTTGGATGGCACGATGTGTTCCTTTCATCTTTCTGAAGATACAAGAGTTTATATTGGTAGAAATAAAAGGTTGTTTCCTGTGATGACCTGGATTTAATTTCCTGTATCAGGTATTGGTGGCTCCCAGAGGAACAAAGTCTGCCCTTTTTGTTGGCAGAACCGTGTACTACAGCTTTATTTCATAAACTGCATTGCTACTGGACAGCAGCAAGGAAAAAGAGAAATTCCTAATTAAGGCTTACACATGGAATGTTCTCTTGAGATGCTCTTGGACTGACTGGGGTCTGCTGAAACTGAGCTCATTGGATGCCTCTTACCTTGATTTTCATGGAATTGTTCTCCTAGGATTTTACTAACTGGTGTTAAAAGAATAAAGAGCTCTCTTAGCACATAATCATACCAATGGATTTTACATGTCTGCCCTGACAAACACTGAGAACAACTTTGTCTTTTCAAGGTACAGAAAACAGAGCACTGTGTTAATAGGAAAATTCCAAGTTAACATTTGAATCCGAATGGATTTGTGGTTTAAAAGTGTGAATTTAAAGCTCTCTTGTATTTCATCTGTACTGTATCAATACGTTAGCATAAGGTTGAGGTAAGAATTAAGAAAGAAAACTTTAACATTAGAAGTAATAGGAAGTGTAAAAATACATATGAACATAAATGCAAATTAGGGAAAGATAAAACCAGGACACCAAACCTTTAAAATTAGTGTTGTGAACTATTAAAAATAATTGATGTTACTGGAATAAAGTGTGTTCTCACTTTTTTGAGGGAAAAGTTCTCCTTCTGAATTGAAAGTCAGAGTGCTTGCCCTTTAAAATGCCAGCTCTGCTACTGCTGTACCTTTTCAAACTTTCACTAAGTGATGAAAATGTATTTAGGAAGACTTCCAGTTCCATAATTTAGAACTTTTAAGTTTCACAGGAGTGAAATTTGAAAGTTTAAGGGGAGAAGTACCATCAAAGCTATTTTTGAAACTTAGACTTGGAGTCTGTGTTGCCTTGAACAAGTCTGTTTTTAGGGTTATTAGTTACCCTGTTATCCTACAATTGGAGTGTGGAGGTTATAGAAAAGGACAGGGAATGAAATACAAAAACTGTTTAAAAACTGTCATCTTAGCAATGCCAAACCAGTGTTTGATCTTATGGGTGCTGTTAAATTCAGAGATAAACTTGTCTTCTGGAGAAACTTCAACTTCTCTATGAAAGACCATATGTAAACTCTCTGCAATTTTCTTTCCCAAAGAATCCCTCAAATAACAAGACATAGCTTGGTCCCCCCCTCAGCTTCCTTCTTAAATTTTTTTCAATTTAAAATACTATACCAAAATATGCTGGACCTGAATTCAACCAAAATGCAGCCTTGCATCTTGCAATAATAGCCTTGTGCTACTTGCAATAAAACATGTTTGTAGCTGTATCTTGACTGCCTCTGTCAAAGGAGTTAACAGTGCTCTGAGAAGCTGAGCTGCCTGGGCAGATAGCCCTGTCACCTGTTATCCTGGTGTATTTGAATTTATACTGTTGACAATGGAGAAATGTGTGTTATAAAACACACAAAACATTTCCTACCATATATTATTCTTCTAGATGCAGCTCTCTCCAATTAGCCTGCTTTCTTTCCTTGTCTGAAAATACAAAAGCACACAGAACATCAGAGGCTGATCAACTGCGATAACAGTTGCATAATGACTTTCATAAAATAACTTTTGCCATTAAAAAAAGCTGTTCGTAATTGCTTTTGGGATATTTGAGTTTCTGATTCTTCTCGAATCATTCTAATTACTTGAGGTACTTTTTGGAGAGATTTTTAAATTTCCTTTGGGCATGATGATAAACAGTTTGATACTCAAATGTGCAGATAAAACACAATTGATTACACAGTATTTTGTTGTTCAGCTGGATGCATATCACTCATGACTGCAGGACAAGAGAGCTTTGAATCTCTTGGGAGTTACTGAACAATATTAGTATTTTTATCTAATATTTTAAAAAAAAATTACAGTTCCAAAGAAATCCACGCAGCTGTGATAGCCATGAGTTGTGAGAGTTTAAAATGTCATCATGTTCCTGCAAGAGGGGTGTGTTGTGAGACATCCTGACTGCAGGAGAGTTGGAATCAGGCAGGTGTCTGTCTTGTGTCTGCCTTGACTGTGGGAAGGGCTTTGCAGCACCTTATCTCTTCCAGTAAACCCAATCCCATCAAACAAAAAATACAGAATTATATCATGATTTTCTGTTATCAGCTGTTGACATGCTGATATAGATTAGAACTTGTGAAACCCAAACTGTTGAGGGTTTCAGATGTCTCTGTGTCTGTTCATAACAAGTCAGTTCTGGCAGTACATCCCTTTTGCTCTGTTTCTTCCCATGGGAAATGTACCATTTTTCCTTTATGAAGGTTTATAATCCTGGCTTGGCTTTTTGTTATTACCTCTTGAATATTGCACCTCCATGCAGAAGGGAGTTGCTGAGTGCATTTGATTTATATGAGGTATATGAGGATAAGGTTTTGGCTGGAGTCTACAGTTCCTTTTTTGTTTTTTCCCCAGCTCAGTTCTTACTTTAAATATACAGGAAGTCAGCTTATCTACTGGTAGCCATATAGCATCTTGTATTTGGGAGATTTTAACAGTTTCTGTGGGATGTACACAAAAGTATTGACAGCTTCTGGAAGTCTTCAGCACTGAACAATGCTGTTCTTTTACAGATTTTCTTTTTTTTTTTTTTTTTTTCTTTTCCTGCTTCCTTTAACAGACTTGCTTCTGTGTATCAGCTTGATAGTACAGAAACTTTCATGTTGCCAGACATCATGAAAATTATTGCACTGCCAAAATCACAGAAGCACAGAATTGATAGGGTTGGAAAGGACTTCTGGAGATCACCCAATATAAAATACCTAATTCCAGGCACAAAGTATGAATGCCTTTGTTTTGCTGGTCTCTTTTAATACTGTGTCATATCTACAGCAAAAAGTGCTTCTTGATTAATGAATTATTAAGCTTTCTAATTTTTTATGAGCAGCTACTGGGATTGTGCTGGTGGAGTAAGCAAGTAAAGTGTGTTCACTTATAGTTTGCACTGACAGCTGTTTTGGGAGCAATAGAAAAATTTATTTTGTGCTGAAAATAGGAAATAGGAACACCAAAGACTGGCTGATACTTCCAGGCTTCTTGGAAGTTTAAATAACACTAGTAAGTGTATTTGCAAAGGTAATTTCCCTTCCTTGACAGGAAGGAAGTATCCAGCATATTTCCAAAACCCTTTTTTTTCTAACAAAATGTACATACTTTTGAAATCTTGCAATAAATGCCAGTGCAGTTGCCACCTGCTCTTATTCTGTCTGCCTTTTCCATCTGGGTACAGACTCTGGATAAACACAACTCCCCTCCTAACTCCCTGCCCTCACCCCTTCCTCCATGGCAGCCCTTGTGTGGTGATGTGACCTGCCAGGAGCTGGGTCAAGAGTGGGGTTTGTGTTTTAACTCTACACGATTGACTCCAGTAGAAGGGCACTGATTGGGAGTCCAGTGAAGATGTGTGCATTTAGAAAGGATGCAGTGGATGGTTTGGCAAAATGAGTTTCCATACCCCAAGCTGTTTGCAGTGCCTGCATTGGCCTCTTGTCATAATCCTGAGCATCTGCTATGGGGAGCATAAATGTACAGAGGAGCCTGCCTTTATGCCTTTATGTTTCTAATGCTGGCGAGTTATTAGATTGCTGAGAAATTATTAAATATTAACTGTATTTTGAACTTTACAAGTTTGTATTTTTTCTTATTTAAAGGAACTTAGTCTGAGCTCTTCAGTTTCATATATTAAGTATTAAATTGATTTACTTTACCCTCTGCCACAGGAACTGGAAATAAGGGTTCAGTTTAAGAATGCAGATTGCAGCAGGGTTATGAGTTCCTCACCCATGGCAGAGGGTTCACAAACTGGTGCAAATCCGTGGCTTGACAGTGAGCCAATAATTTATGTGACCTAGGAACCTGGCTGCTCATTCCTTAATTCTTCCAGCATTCATGTTTCACCTCTTGGTGGTCACTCTGTAGGACAATGGAACATCATTTGTATGACAAGTGTTGCCAGTTCTCTAAGGAGAAGGCTGGGGAGGAGTACAGCAGTGTATGATGCACTCAGATCTGCTCTTACATTTGACCCACTGGTGTTTTCAGGAACAGATACAAAATAGTGTTTGTACCCTGGGTGTGAGGCTGGAAAGTCTGACCTTAGCCATGTCTCATTGGGATGGCAATTTCAGGGTTCTACTTGGGCATCCATAGTGAACCAAAGCCTTAGCAGAGCACCTTGGGGACTTCTGAAATAGATCCTTGTACCTGTGAAATGGATACTTCTTCTTTTTCCAGCTCACTGGGACTACATCTCTCTGAAGGCCTGAGGCTTTGCTGGTATCAAACACATGAATGAAAACTTGCAGGAGTTATGTAAATGGCCATTGTATCATCAGTGTCTTACTCAATCAATGCCCTCTTGAGTGAATAATTTTCTGACCAAATTTCACCTCTATCTTTTCCTTCTGATGTAATTTGTAGGGCACTTTTCAAAAGCCTGGCACCATGCAGTTTAACATGAGAGTAAGGGTATGGAATCTGCTGGTTCAAATTAATCACTCCAGGTTACTTTTATGCATAAAATGCTATATAAATAATTTCTATGATGATATACTCCTCCTCCACCTCTACTCTTCCATTGATTCCCTTAGTTTCCTTCTATTTTTCTTTAAGGTAATGGTCCCAGTCTCTTCCTCCAGTTCAATCTGGTCAGTTTTGTCCTGTGATTGAATAAGAGATAGGCTAGCCAAAAGACTGGGCTAGTGCATCCAGAATCATTAATTCAGTCAGTCAAACAAATGGGAGGCAAGAGAACAAGAAGCAGTGACCAATTGGTCACATGGCAGGGGATTTGCCCTGGAGCATGGAACACACTGAGCTCAGCCCCTGAGCTGCATGGTCACAAATGCCATAATGATTTCTTAGCATGGCCCTGGCTGTGGTAGCTCATGCCAGCCTGCTGAGCAAGCTTGGCCAGGCTTCTTGAGATTCACAGATAAGATTTATTCCTGAAGCCTGACCTACATGAGTGTGTATCTAAATGTGTGAAAGCTGTGATTTGATGGCAAGCAATGAAAGGTCATAGAAAAAGCAGGCAATGCATTTAAATCAAAATGATGAAGCTGGGTAATTTCATTAGCAACAGTTGTATTTACTGGAAGTCACAGATGGCGCAGTTTAGCTTATGGCCAATTTGTTAAGACAAAATAAGTATAAAGAAAGAAATATTCCAAGCGAGAGGTGGTTAAAAATTAAATAGGCACCAGATGGCTCAAGATTGTCCTTCATAGAAATTTGGTGAAAGAAGACATAAACAATCCAAAAGCATTTCTGAATGGGACACTTAGAGGCTGGCTGGTCCTTTATCAGAACTAGATTGAAAAGCAGAGCAATTAAACTTCCCTCGTGTGTTAACGTTTGACAACAGCAAAATGTTCTACGTGAACTTTCAAATTATTTTCTATCTGATACGTTCTTTAAACTGAGAAACCAGATAAACGGAATAACCAATAAATGTTTTGGCCTTCAGCTACCTTTAAAATAACCTCAGCTTTTATTTAATATGAGGAGAAATTTCACTGTGCAGTGTATATTTATACTTCTAGATGCATGATGCCAGTACATGAGCCTGTATGCTCAGAGAAATGGCAATATTTTAGTTCTTGCTTGCTTTGGACAAAAGTTGGCAATTGTTACAGTTCCCTGATGATAGGTTACAGCCCTCGAGTGTATTCCAGGGGATACAAGTTCCTTTTCTGGGCCACAGTGCAATTATTTTTCTGGCCCTGGAAAAACTCACCTTCCACATTTATACACTTTATTTATTCACTAGCACATATAGTGAGTTCGGGAGTCAAAAGCCATTAATATTTTTTGCTCAGTGTCGAGAACTGCTAAAGCTGATTGTTAGCATTGACATCTTTGAACTCTCTTGTAAAACAAATGACAATACTGATTCCCCGTGTTTCTGGTGGATAACATGATTTTCTTTTATAGAGTGCCTTGATTCTGCTATCCACTCACGGGCACATTTTGTCCATAATAAAGTACATCCCTGTGCAATACCAGTAAATTTAACAGTCAAAAAAAAAAAGTGAAAAAAAAAAAAAGGAAAAGGAGTCAGCATGTGCTCTCTGGTTTTATATGGAGCACTAGATATAGGTGATATCAGAGACACAGCAGAAATCTCTTTAAAGCAAGCTGCATATATGGAACTGGTTTTCCCAGGAGTGGGAGTGGAAAAAAAGGAAAAGCAAAGAAAAACAGCCTTGAATGAGAGAGGCAGCTGGAGACTGTGTTGACTAATTAATGAGCAACATACACTTAAGAGCTTTTACTCATCCTGCACTAGCTTTGCACATTTTCTACTGCATGATACAATCTCGGGGTATGCAAACTCAGCAAGTGGTGCCTGCTTGCAAGGAAAAGGCTATACTCAAAAAAGATGGCTGTACTCACTGAGGGGAAAGGAAAGCCTTTACAAATGTCCTGGAAAAGCCTGGAACAGTCCAGATGGGCAACATGATTGGAAGAATTTCACAATTAAATGAACTTAAAAGAAAAATCAGAAATGATCCAGGAATAATTTTCCCACATCACAAGGTAACAGCAACTGACATGCACCAACCATGGCCTTGCCAGGGAAATACATTCTTCCAAAAGAAAAAATTTTGTTTGTTTGTTTTCAGTTTTTTGGTTGGTTTTTTGCTTGTTGTTTTTGTTTAGGGTTTTTGTTGTTTTTATTGTGTTTGTTTTGGTTTGGTTTTTTGGTTTGGTTTTTTTTGTTGCTGTTTTTTTGATTTTTGTTTCAACTGCCGGAGTTGCACCTATAAACAGGATGGTGATTTACAAGCATGCCTTTGTGTTGAGAAAGACCACCCATGTAAGGGTAATAATGATTTTTTTAAAGTTATTCTTTAAAGACAAAAATACAAAAAAAATAATTTTTTTAACCTTGACTAGATATAACACAGACTCTTTATTTTATGTATCTGCAGGACTTTCTGTGTGGAAGGAGAAAGGGGGAAGGGTGGAAAGGCATGCTAGGAGGAAATCAGGATCTTTAAAGTGTGCACTATGAAAACTTTGTATTCAGCTGCTGCCTTTGCAAAATGCAAAATGGCTCCATCTCAGTGCCCAGACAGTTCGTCTTTTGCTGTGTTTTTTTGGAAATCTGTCCCTTTTTACCAGAGTTAAGCCAGCTCTGATTGTACTCAGCAATGGTGAACCCCAGCAGTCCCTGCTCTGCTCAATTCTGACCCTGCCACTTCTGCCCCTGCCACCCATCCAGCTCAGCTTCCATCACCTTTGCTGTTCCAGCAGCTGGTCCTGCTCCTCCAACACGCCTCTCTTCCCTGCCTGGAGGCACACCCAAATGTTCCTGACCTCACAAGTGACTTAGCACTGTGATATGTTGTTAGCCGTGTTTGAAGCTGACTCTGTTCCATTGTTAGGTAGCCCCTTGTTGCCAATATCCTTCTTCAGCAAAGTGTAAGGATGGCAGCACAGGGGGTGGAAAAAGAAAAAAAAAAAGACTTATGGGTGAACAAGAAGAGTTGGAGCTTTGTAGGTAGTTGAACAAATGCAGATGCTGTGAAATTTATGTCAATTCCTTGTTGAAGGTGGTAGAAACACTACAGCAGAGAAAGCATAAAGCTGGCAAATTACATAGCAAGACATTTGTAAATTGAATGAATTTTCAATTCCACATCCAATTTCCTACCATAGCTGTTTCATGATTAAGCAGATCAGATGCTTGTAAATTAAAAAAAAAAAAGTTGGAGGTGAATTGAAACGAATTGAAATCTCTGATACATTCTGCATATCAGTAGAGAACAATTGAGGCTTAGTTGTAAGCAGCTGGAAAATGCTGTTACCCCCTGTGTATGGAAGGGGTGTTAGAGGTGGTGCTCCTGTCCTGGTGCTCATTTGTGGTTATTTTCTGGTTTTGAAATCCTCTATTATTTACACCATGTACGGGTTTGACCAAAATAGCTCAGGACAATTCTTGATTCTTCTGTTTTTCTTATTGCATGTTTGAGTATTCAACGAACTTGTTTAGCTGACTACTTTTATTGTGCTGTCTTGTTAGATAAATATGGATTTTTGTAGCAAGCCTAGGCCTTTAATTGCTTTTATTGTGGAGGTTTTGTTTTCAAATGTCTGTCATCTGTGCCAGAATGGTAACAGGAGGTAGAACTCTTCTTATAAAGACCGATCTTCTTAACAAGACCAAAGGAAAAGATAATTTGACAACTTTGTGTATTGCATCAACCAACTTCTTCACAGTTAGGACATGCTTGCTAATGATAGTGTTTGGCTTGTGTAGTCAAAACTGAAGGAGAAAAATGCATCCCCGTGGTAGTTATTCAGACTGTCCTGTGGGTACTACTATAACAAGTCCCATTCTGTGCCAGCAGAATAAAACTCTATTTAAATCTGTTAAGTTGAAAGCACCTGAAAGGAATTATTGGTCCAATTCATCATTCCCAGAGGCTTACAAGCAGCATGCTGTGGCAGGAACTCAGTTTATAGCCAGAAGAAGGTTCAGGAGCCTGCCCGAGGAGCTCAATTTAGGTGAGTTATATGGAAGATTTTTTCTGATTACTTTGCTAGTGTGTGGGATATGCACATGTAGCAGAAAACAACAGGGGATTTCATATACATCTCATTTAGCTGGTGCTATGTAGATTCTTGTGAAAGGAAAGCCTTTCCTGGCTGACATTTAGTCCTGCAATAATAGTTCTGCTCAAAACTCACTTTGAAGGCTTCTTAACTCAGTGTTACTGACTCTATTAATACCTATTAGAGCCAAGAGTGTAAATTTTTTCTTCCAGGGGCACAGATTTACAAAAAGGGGTTTTTTTCATTTTTCTCAACAGATTAGTTATGATTCTGTCTTTTGGTCTACAAATATCAGCTTTGATCAATAAGAAATCCTCTTTTAATAGGTTTGTGTGTCTGGAGTCTGCTCAGTTTCACTGACCTGGAACCTGTAGCTTTGTTCTGCCACTGAAGCTCTACCTGTGTGCACATCAGCAGAGTGATCTGTAAAACTGAACAGTTATCATAAATGTCCATTGTGTTTGGAGTTTTGCAGCAGTTGGCCAATATTCACCAGCTTTGTGTTCAGCCTGTGCTGATGTGTGTAAAAGCAGTACTGGGTTTAGAGCCCATTGAGCATACAGGACCTGCAAACCATGGCATGAAAAGCCTGCAGTTCAACCTTTGCTCTCTCAGGGGCTGACTCAAGCTCAGTTATAGCCCCCTCATTCCTCAAAATTCATCCTGGTAACCAGTTCAGAACTGGCAACATTATCTAGGAACATAAATGCTTGAGATGGAAATCCTTGATAAAAGAAAATTCACAATACATTTCATAAATAGAGGTATATAACAACATAAGTTTTCCAAAGTCCATAGAATACAGTGTTTGAGAAATTACAGCAACTCTTGGATGGAGTTAGACTGAACCAGAAAAATAAAATTTGTAGCAGTAGAAACCAGGTGGGAAATGATAGGCAGGCAGAATAGGAAGGCAGTTCTTGTTCCTGGATTGTACTGGCACGTTCTTGCTCCTGCCCATATCTCAGGAAGGTTGATGGGTTAAAGGAGAGTTCATGAAGAAGCATCTGGATCCAAACTCTGGAGAGACCTGCTTTGCTCCAGGGGTTTGTGAAGCCACTCAACTTGGAGTCCAGCACAAGCTGTAAAAAGGTTTATGTTACAACAGGAGGAGACATTTGTTTTTCTTCTGTGGACATGTGTGAGTTTCAACAGTGCACCATGATTTGATTTGATTATTTATCTTTTCTCCAGGTAATTCTTTTTCAAGATGAGAAGATCCAATCCATAATGACAAACTATACAGAAGGAGTTGTGTGGAGATGTGTGAGCTGGTGGATACAACAGCAACTCAGAGCTGTCAGCCAGCCATAAAAACTGCCATGTGATACTTAGTGCTTTAAGAGCAATTTACATCTTCTAAGTACCATACTATATAAACACTAATTAATCTCTAATTAACTTATCTATATGTATTAGACAATTAATCTCTAATTAGTTTATTTGCAGATTCTTTCACACTGAGAACTAATTTAGGTGAGGCGTAAACCTCCTGGGACTAGTTCAGATCTGCCAAAGAGGTGTAAGTCAGGAGGATGTATAAATCCATTCTAATGCAGTGATGGGGATACAGCAGTGAAGGATTGCTCCAAGAAATGTATAAATAAGGCTCTTAGTGAGTTCAGAGAAACATGCTATGCAGTGCTGAGAAGCAACATCAAAATGCTCATGATTAATTAGCCAATGTTGATGGGGTTTGATTACAGAGTTGGGTTATTTTTAAAATTTATTTCTTCACAGGGTGACATATTACTAGAGGATTAAAAGGAGTGTTCAAAAGCGACTACCAAGCCTGAGCTGGCACACTTAGTGCTAATGCACCTGTTATGTGTGTAGAACTCAGTGATGGGAGGAGAGTGGGGAAGGAAAAACATCAGGGCTGAAAATACCTTTCAGAGCAAAACTTCCAGTGCACCTTGGGCCTAATGATCCTAGGTCTCAGCTATATTTTAAAATTATAGGAACAAAACCATGTCTGGTTTTTAGGGATGGCAAAGGCACCATGAGTTTTGCAGTTATCCTGTGAATAAATGTGAGGGAAGCAGCTGATTTCCCCAGCATTTGAAGAGGTTGTGACTGTTTTGACTGGCTCCATGATGTCCACTTCTGGTTTTCTTTGCCATGTACAAAGTATAACTTGGTAAAACTATTCAGAAGCCAACTCCCCATAGTGGTGGCACTGCAGGGGCAGCCCAGCTTTGTCCCTGGATGTCTGTCCCCTTGGGAGCAGGCAGGAGCACAATGTGCAAGACAAGGGATGCAGGCTGCTCCAGCTCTGAGGATGTCCAGAAGCATATTGCTTTGTGTCTTCAGATCACAAAATAGAAATATAAAGTCAGAACTGTTATGTGCCATTTTATTTGCTACATCATTAGGAGAGAAAAATCTGTTAATTCTTAGGGAGTTTGAAAGGTCCTCGGTGTAAAAGCTCCTCACATCACTTCTATTGAATTAGTTAAATCAGCTGCAGCAGCTGGGCTGCCCCTTACCCATACTGCAGGAACACTTCCAAATGCTGACACTGGTCATGAAAGTGCTATTTTATTTAGATGTCCTTGCAGCACAGAGCTGTCTGACATCATGTTTACAGCCTGCATGCAATACAAGTAGAAGAAATTGTACACATTTTTGGAGGTAGTGCTCAGATTCACTTGTAATAATTCACTTTGTTGCTTCAGGGCTTCCATATTGCTTTGGGCATAAAGCTGTATTATAAATTACAGCACACAAAGCTGAGTTTGACCTACCAGTTGATGCATAATAAACTGACTTAATTCTTAATATTAACTACATATTGTGGCCTAGAGGTTTGTTCATCTCTAAGTGAAGTGCTGAATTATGTAAGAATCTTTTTCTCGTGGGTGAAACCTAAATATAAATACATTCTGTGTGGTATTAATACCACACAGAAAGGTGTCAATGACAGAATATTTTCATTCTAAGTATTTCTTATGGTAGCAGAAAATAATTTCTGAATATTGCCAAGTATAGGATGTAATTCTTGAGACTTTTCAATAAGTAAGCATCAGGAAATGGTGAATATCTGAAGGATTTTTTTTAGTTGTCACTGGGCACAGAGAAATACTCTGGTTGCAGTGGTGTATTGTTCCTTGGGGTGTCCAGACCTGCCCTTCCAACATGTATTTTAATGGATCCTAGCTCAGGTCTAGAATTTTGCCTTAGGCTGAAGTTTATGATAAACAATTTCAGCCCTGGTGAAGATGTCTAAAATAGAAAAGATATAAAAAACCATCTGAGAATTTCAATTCTACTCACAGAATTTTTGCAATGGATCAATAATACATGATACTATAATGTGCAATATACTTGCCCACCAATACAGCTAGAGATATGTCTTAAGATACTGAATCAAAATGTGCTCATTTTATATGAAAACATTGCTGCAGAAAGCTACAGACTAGTTCTTCTGATTACTTCATAAGTATTTCAAAAACCACAAATGATTGCAAAAAAGCCTGGGCTCCTATATTTTTATTTTAAAAAATTCCTCATATTATACTAGAGCTAAATATGTGTAGATAATATATAGGATTTTCTGTGAAGTTCTTAGGCATTCAAAGGATTTTTCCAAGAGAAGTGCAATAACAATGAGGTTGCAGGTATTTTATATTCTTTATGAATTTTATCTCATACATAGCCAGTTTTTGGTATTTTTTTACTTTCAACTATTCATCAATCTAATCAGATTTCCAAGAACTGTGGCTACAACAGTATAATTTCGGGTTTGGGTCTTTGTTTTTATCATTTCTCTGGTGTTGTTTAGCACCAGAGTCTCTGCCAGCAGGTGGCAGGAGCTGAGCTCTGCCCTGCATTAAGTGTCAGGGCTTATCTCATTTTCCAGGACGGTCCCTAGGGAATCTGTGACCTCTGCACATGCCCAAACCTACCAGGTGCTGGATTCTCCCTGGGGATCTCCCTAAATCTGCCAACTATTCTAAAAAAAACATCACACTGGGGCAGTATAAAATTCTCCAAAATGCTGGATGGAAGATAATAGAATTTGAGTGAATGTCCTTCATTATGGCAGCCCAAAAGAAGACATGAGGAGATTATTTTTACCTCTGCCATCCTCCTGCCTTGGGGGAAAAGGAAACAGAGAAGAATGTGGAGTTGGTCTGCTTGGGATCTCCCTCTCTCCTGTCCTCCTTGCTGAGGAAGGAGGACTGAAAATATGAAAATACCAGATCCCCAAGCTCTGCCCTCCAGCACGGTCCAAAGCTATGGGATCAGTGTGGGTGGGCAATAATCAGCTTTAGCAATTTGACCTGAGGGAACATGGCCATCATTTCTCTTCATGTACCACAATGGGTACTGAGACCACCCAGCTTTTTGGTTTTCCTTGCTTTAAACACTTCAGGTGATGTAAATTCCTGCTGAATGTTAAAAAGCATTTGGAAAGTTGTCATTCAAGAGTACATCAAATAGCAAGTCACCAGAAAATTGTTTTTAAGAAAAGAAAAATCAGCTAATTTCAAATTATTCTGAAAATAGTCTTGAATTAGCTTTTAGCTACTTAGATTTCATACACATACAGTATTTCTGTCTGTACAATTTCTTAAAATATTTTATCCTTGAATTAAACCCAGTGATATTTTTTCAGTAGAGTCCTGGTGACAAGCAGACAACAAACAGCTGTATCCCCAAACATTTCCAGATACCCAGTTCATCCATCATAAATACTTAAAATTCAATCATCAGTCAAAGCAACTGCACACTTCCTTTGGGTGATCAGCCACTAATAGCTTGAGAACTCTGTTATTTTTTTAAAAACCAAAATCAACAACTCAACAAGTGATTTTTACAGACTTCCCTCTGATCAAGTCATTCTCTCTCTTTTGCAGAAGGAAGAATCATGGGATAGCTCCATCTTCTAACAATCCTCCAAGCAGCAGCCAAGTTACCTTGACATCTGGAACTTCTTTCTCAGTGTTGTTTCCAGTGGCAGCTACGTTTTGAAGGCAGGATCTGGGTTTTCAACTCAGTACTTGACTGAAAGAAAAGGTCATATGAATGATTGTATGATTTTTCTTGTCAAGGAACACAAATATTCTCACACACAGGAAGAATATTTTGTTATGTATACGTAACCATGAGAGCAGAAAAGCTGAAAAACAGATGTAGAAAAAGTTTAAAAAAAACCCCAAAGGAATTTCTTTTGGTTTTAGACTGAAAATGGAAAATCTGTTTAAAAAAACCCCAACTCTGCCCATTTGAGTACTTCAAACTCAGTGCAGTTACTTTGCAGGAATGAAAGGTTCTTGGCTTGGCTTTCACTGTTACTTTAAACCTGAAACTTATGCCTGGCAAATTTTGAGTGAAGCTCATCAGTGGCAGCAGGATAAAATTGTAGTGATGAGTTCCTGTCTTGTCTTGGCTCCCTCTTGCCTGGCAGGGTAGAGTGTTGGTTTGTTCTTTTATTTATTACATGTTGGCAATTGCATTTATAAGAAAATAACAGCTGATATTTATGTGGTATCTGAATATATGTAGCTTGTTACAGTCAGATTTCATCTGTTTGTGCATTTATTTAAAATTGTATGTGTGAGGCATCTGATGGTGTGGCTGTATCTACTCTTGAGTGCATTCCAGGAAGGTTGGGATTTGCTCACATCCTGGATGGTGAAGAGACAGAGACACTCTCCTCGAGTATGAGGCCTTATCTTTTAGCCATAAGTCCTTATTTTTGCACTGTTTCAATCCAAAGCCCACCCTGAGTCCCAAGATTCTGTAGTTTCCAGGCGTGTGATGGGGTTAGTGAGGCACAAAGTGAGCTCACGTTCTTGCCTTCTGCCTCCTCTCTTGCCAGACAAGAACTCCACGAGTTACTGACACCGGGCAAGTCTGTACAAATAAAAAGAACTCGATGTTTGCAGAGCAGTAAAGCCTCTTTGCTTGCAGTTGTCTTTTTTCCCCATGCCTTGGGCTCTGTGGGTCCCCTGAGCCCCCATGCAGGTCTGTGTGTGCCCCTTCACTGGCACCGTGCTTCACAAGAGTCACTGCAGGCCACGTCCTCTGCAAGGGACACACCGTGGGGAATCTTTTGGGAGACAGTCACGAGCACTGGGACTTGCAGATGTTTACAAATCATGCCCTAAAACCAGCAAATACATATACACACACACACACATACATATATTTATATAGTTATATACATATATATGGAATGAAAGAATCAGAAGTTAATCCAAGTGAAATGGGATTAATGACTGCCCAAAAAGTAGCAGTAGGCATTAGCTCTTCATTCTTTCATGAGGTTCTGAAGTTTTGGGAACTTCTCATTTGTGAATTATCGAGAGCTAAGTCTGCATTTGTTAAATTAAGCTAATCTCTGTTTCCTGTTCCAGAGCATCCAGAAAAGTTCCTGTGAGATGTTCTGTGTTCAGGTGGCCTTGAAGGCAGCCCTGTTCTATCTGAATTCTTTATTTAACAGAATACTGCAGGTGTGGAGAGGGAAGATCAAACCCTCTCAGCACACAGTGGGACTCTGGGAAGTTTGCTTTACATCCCAGCAAGTTCTCTGCCCACTGGTGGCACAGACCTACCCCTCAGAATTTGGCAGCTGTAAAAAGAAATGTGTTGGCTCTTCAGGTAAAGGCTTTCCTGCCTGTATTGGTGCAACAGTGAAGTGAAATTTGGATGAGATTTATCTAACTGACAGGTTGTGAGCCCCCAGGAGAACTGTTTGAATACTTTGGGACCAGGGTGGAGCCCACCAGTACTGGTGTAAAGTAACCTTAACTTCTCCATTCCATACGAGCAGTAATGGCCTAACTGGGGAAATTACTTCCACTGGTGCTCTTTAAATGGAGCTGATGATGTAGAAAGTATGAAAAAAATCATAAATGGAATAAAGGAGAAAGTCAACTGGAAGAAAGTCAACTGCAGATGACTCAGATATTTCTGGGGCTAAAATTGCTGAGAGGAGTAGCTAAGGTCAAAGAAATGTGGTCTGAAAGAGCAAAGATTCTTCCAGTGCCTTCCTGATCAGCAAAATCCTCATCTGTCTTTACTTGCACAAGGATCTGTATGACCCCTGTCCATACCTGACCTAAGAAGATTTGCACAAAGCTGTGCAGTGCCCTCCACTTTGACAGAAGGGGCTGCTGGAATAGAGGCCAGGGTAGCTGTTACAGCAGGAGAACAAAGCCAGTGGCATTCCTTTAAAAAAATCAACTTTTTGTTTCCTCATGAATTGAAGCAAAATACTGTAGCAGTCAGTTGGTAAAATATTTGCTGCCTCGTGTTGCCTCTAAAGTAAAATATTTATGACATTTATAATGTATTAGATGAAAATTGTGTGTCAAGTAGCACTGCTGTTTCCACAACTGCTGACTCCTGTACTTGTCCAGTAGGTCTGATTTGCACTTGGTGGGCTGGTGCACAAGACAAACAAATTCCTGGTGCAGTGTAGGATTTAATTTTAGATTCCATGCTGCTTTGTTCTATACCTTCCTACTTGATTTTTGTCATCGTGTAGATCTTTGTAAAATGGTAGCCCCTGGATGAGGGAGGAGGCCTCAGCTACGTGCCCAACTATCATCTACTACAATTCTAGGTAGCACCATTTGCACATTTTTTGGAAAGACAACAAGAAATGGTCCAAGAGCTTTAGATATGCCAGAACATGGATAACTGAGATTTCATATAATTACAAATTTCTTCATTTAAAATTTCTTTAGCAGAGGTTCAATTCTCCAGATATAAACCTCCCAGCAATGATACTTTCCACCTATCCTCATTCTTCAAGATACCTGATCCTCAAAATCAGTATTTGGTTTTGAAGTATCATCTCTTAGCAGGAGCTGGAATTAACAAGTCCCTGAACCTCTTCTTGTTTGTCTTGTGGTGCTGTGGCAGAAACACTCAGTGGTGAATATTGACTATTCCTCCAGCTAGAGGCTGACACTGAACTTCATCAGGGTAGAAAACATGGGGGTAGTGGAGATCCCAAATGGTGAGAGGGCTCAAATTTGTCCCTGTTCAGTGTGATTGCCAGCTGAATGTGACACAGAGCTTGCACTACCAGAATTTTTGGCTGTTTCTCAGCATGCCACCAGCAGAGAGATTCCTGTGTATTTTTAGTGATGTCTCTCAGCTGTTTTTCATGCAGCTGCTGGCACAAAGCTTTGGAAAAGGCCATGGGTGCTAACAAGGAGAGATGTGCTCCATGGAAGTGAGTGGGCTGGTAACAGAATGAGGATCTGGAGCTAGGCATGGATATGGGTTGGAAGTCCTGAGGCATTCTCCTGTGAGGCACTGCTCTCTGTCAGGGCTGTCTTTGCTCTCCATGAGACAGGCAAGGCTTCACTTGGGTTCACCTCTCTAGGTAAGCCTTGGGAGAGTTATATCAAAATCAAAAATGCATGTTAACTTGAATTTTCTTTCTAAATACCACGTATAAGCAACTCAGTAAATGAGTTTACACTGTGATTAAACAGTGTTTGAAGAGGAAAAAATGCTGAAAACAGCAAATATCCTATTAAGTCTGATCTACTAATGGCAAAATAGTGATCTTATAAATTCCTCAAGTTATTAAGTGTAGGTTAAAAATCTTTCACTCTAAAGACTGTGAAATCAGAACTTGCCATATTTATTTTGCAAGATTGTGTCTTTATTCAGAACAAGATTCTTATGTGGAATATTTGTGAATGTAAATGTTACCTTTAAAAGACACTTCATGATTTAGGTAAAGGTAGTCTGCCTGCACAGAGAAAAAATTACCTCATGAATGATCTCCACAGAGATTTAAACTGTAAACTGGTATTTCTGAACTTTAAGAAAACAGATTAGGTAAGGAATTCAAGGCTATGAAATATATTAGATGCATTACACCTCTAATTTAAAAATAATACTGACAAAATTTCAAAGGAAAATTGGATCATAACAATGGAACATTCTTTGTAGGAATGTTTTAGTTGCACAACAGGATTTCAGACATGTAAGCCAGATTGCTGAAATACAAATTTAGATACACAGACATTGATAGAGATGACAGATTCTCACATCTGGAAAACTGGATTAACAACAATTCAATTCATGTAGAAGGATGAAAATTATGCTTTCACTTCTGATGCATGGCATGAACTCTAGATGAGCAGATACAAAATTCAGCTTGTATGAGTCAACTATTTAAAAAAAAAAAGTAGAAAAATACTAGCTCAGAGAAAGTGCCTTTTGGTGAATTCTAAAAAAATTCTTATGACATGTTTAGATTTTTTTCCCGTGCTCCTTGCAACGTTGATCATCTCTGGTGGAGTAAGTGATAAAATACCATCTGACTGAATGCTAATGCTTTCGAGCTGTCACCTAGACATCGTAGATTATCCAGTTTGTTGTACAGTATGCACGTGTGCACCTGCTAATTTGAAATGCTGATCCACCAGAGAGAATCTGGGCTGCCCGAGGAGTCAGCTCTGACCCGTTCCTTTGATACATGACTTGGTCTGTCTTTGATATTTGCAAAGAGCTTTTCTATCCACTTGTAGTTTGAGAGATAATAGCTTAAGGCTTGAACACTGTCTGTGACTTCCACTCTGTTGTGAGAGTCTGTATACCACACAAACCCCAAATACAGGGAATGTATAAACTTCAAAGGAAAAAGCAGTAAGAAGATAGGAGAAGCATCTTTTCTCCAATCCTCTGAGGTTAGAACAAAAAGTGATGTACTAAAGATGAGCTCACAAAAAATGTCAGACTTCGTATATTTAAAATAGAAAAATGTGACATTTTTTCCCAGATTAAAACATGATAATGGGGAAAAATTGCAGCCATAATAAATATTGTATGAAAAGCTGCCAAGTAACAAAGCCTTGACAAACTCAGGAGGACAAGGAACTTCAGTTGATGCTGCCACTTCATTTTCACATTATATTCTATCTACTCTTTCTGTGTATGCAGAACTCTTCAGTGTCAATAGGAGTTTGGCATAAAGAGCAGATTAATTTAGACATTGCATTGATACATGCCTGCTAGAACAGTGTGTGGCCCTGTGGTGCTGTTACCATAAGATAATACAGTCTTTGTGGTCTCATGTAGAACCTCTATCCTATGTAATCCCTAAACACATCTTAATAATTTCCTTTTTTTTTTTTTTTGTGACTGACCCAAAAGACTGGGGAAAACACCCTGGTATTAACTTCTAATAATGATTAATCTTTTAAGAAATAATTTAAAAGACTGTATCAATTTTGAAATAAAAAGGTGTTAACATATAGGAAATGAAGCAATATTATTGAAAGTCATTAAAAGAGGTCAGACTTTGCAGAAAGATTTTAAAACTAAACCCTTTGAATTGTATCAGTTAAACTCCAACTGTGTCTCATAGAAGCAATAAGTCAGGACTAATGCTTTGGACATTTAAAAGTGGATATGGGTAATTGACATCCTATATTTGGAATGTCTTTTGGAGTTTCAAGCTGGTTCCCTTTCCAGGGACAGGAGGATGGTGGGGCTCAGCTGGCTGAGCCTGTGATCTGGAGAGGGTCTTTGTGGTCTGCTCGTGCTTTGGGATGTGCAGGTTAGTTAAATAACCCGGGAGTGTGCAGGAAGCAGCCTTGTTAGAGGTTCAAACACAGGTGTTCTGCAAGCAGCCAGGATGCCACAGCTGCAGAACCTGCAGGGTCCTTTACTGGTTTGTCCATTCTTGCTTGAATGCCTTTTTCCCAGGTGATGACCTCTGCCAGGGTGTGACTGTGGATGTCAGAAGGTCTCCCCAAAGATCAAGAGCACTGCCCCACTTTGCTTTCAGCAGATGGTGATAGAACACAAACTTCTGGTTACATCCTGCAACTCAAGGCACAGATACAGGTGTGTCTTAGGAGGTTTTCTTTCTCTTCAGTAATTTGCCTTTTCTTTTCTGGTGTTGTGCTCTAACCATAAAGCAAATGAAAATTTTGTGTTTCTGAAGCAGTGAAGTACAAATTGCGGTAATCCACTGATTAGAAAATAATGACAATATCGAGGTTAAGTTTGAAGGGATAAAGAAATGGTGAACAATGAGGATATTAGGATAGTGCAGTAAAATACAGAAATGTCATATATATAAAAGGTCAAATAAATTTTCCTTTTTTCTAATGTAGGATAAAGGGGTTGAAGGGCACAAAACAAGTCGTATAAAGACTATTTATTCTTCCCAGAGGTGTTTTGATGTCATTCCTCCCAGTGTATGGAAATGCTGTATATATTTTACAAGAAATACTTAGTTTTGTCCCAATACTTGGTAAGAGATGATATCTGCAGAGGTCTGAACTGTCCACTGTTTTCTTCTACACAGTGAACTTGGAATCCACATTTAAGTATTCACTGTCTTTCTGAATTATACATGTAATAGTCTGCTCAGTGAAACGTAAAGCCATCATAATAGTCTTAAAACCCAAATGATCCAGATTCACCCCAGAATGGCTGACTGAGCAATTGTAATAGCACTGCTTCTGTGTGTGAGGATTAGCTAAATTCTGCTCCTTTTATCCACAAAGCTGGATGAATGTGCAGTGTTGCTGTCCACCGCCTTACTAGAAAGAGATCTGTCTTGCTCTCTGATTCTTATTTCTCTGGTGTACTGACTCATACCCTTCTTAAAATACCTCGTCAAAAACCCAGTGCAGTCCCCAGAGCAGAGTTTCAAAGTTTGTCTGTAAATACAGCCACGTTTACTACATGGAGAGCCAAATTTCTTTCTGTGTGTGACAGATCATTTGCATTATCTAAATAGTGAGTAATTCCTCTAAGCAGGGATTGAGTTTTGATACAGAAACAGTGTGCTCGTTCCACAGTCCAGTGCTAAGTGATCTTTGGTTTTCTTCTGTTGGTGAATAATGTAAAGTGGTGAAGAACAGACCATAATAAGAATTTACAAAAGAGTTGTAATCGTAAATACAGACAACTCTGTCTTTTGTATCTCATTGTGTGTAGTTCAGTTGTTGCCCAACACAGAAACATTAAAAAACTCTTATAGCCACAAAGGTAAAATGGGGAGGAGGAGAGAAGAGAGAGAGAGAGAAATTATGCAGCACAGCAGCACAGGCAGGGGAACAAAACCTTTTGATGCTGTGCTTTCAGACTCAAACCTTAGATTAATGAAGAGAGCTTCTTAGATTGCTTTGGAGTACTGCAGACAAACTTCATCTGAAAGGAAAAGGACCCTTTCAATGTAACCTTCACTCCATAATTCTGGACAAGCTGCTTGCTAGCAGTGTAGAACATTTCAAATGTCTCTAAATAGTAGAGCATCAAGTGAAACAAAGAAAGAATAACTTATTAAGATGTTAGCACTATGTGAGTGACCTTCTTGTTGTGACATTTTTTTTTGCATAAGAAATACTTCCAGCAGATGTTTAGTAGTTAAAGCCATTTTAGAAGACTTTTCTGCAGAAGTGTGAGCCAGATCATTTAAACAACATGCAACAGGCTCTCTACCCACACAGGTAGCAGCAAATTTTTATGATAAAGATGTATAAGAAAAAGGAGGTGCTTCTTTCTGTCAGAACTGGAGATGCAGAACCCTTCTCTCCTGTCTCCCCTGCTGCCTGTGTGCTCTAGGGCAAATGTACCTAATTTCTCCTACCTTTAAAGCTGTGGGGTTCTTTGGGTTGTTTTGGTGGTTTTATTTCACATCACGTCGGTTTAAAAATTAATCTGCAGTCTCTGAAATGTTTTGAGCATCCCACTGAAAAATAGGCTCAGTCTTATGTTTAAGGGCAAAGCAGCCTGTCCTTGTCTGAAGGGTTTTTATCTGAAGTGTTATTTGTGTATGACACAGGATAACCTCTGTGTTGGCAGAAGGAAACCTGTGATAGGAGATATTTAGAACTGTGTAGGAAACGGATTTAGCCAGGATGATTTCAGATTTGAAAGTATCCCTTGGTGTGTCTGCAGAGGGGAATAATCCTCCAGTTCTGTGCTTGGAGGGTGAGGAACGATCCAAGCCTCGAGCCTCAATGCCTGTGTTGGATCAGTCACTCCCATCCCACTGGCATTCTGCAGATGCCAGGCTGCTAGGGAGATGGAAGAATGCCTTTCTCTTTGACCTGAAAATCCACTGTGGACCTAAGAAACCCTTTCTGATTAGCATGTCTTTGAACTTGATACATTCCTAGGAAAGCCCTCTCTCTGGGTTTTGACCAATCCATTGCATTTGTATTTCCTGATGAGGAAACTAGAACTGATCAAGAATTGTCTGAAAGTCTGGATGTCCTGTATTTTGTGGGAAGGAAGAGAGTGGATACAACTTGAATCCCTTTAGATTGCTGTCCTGATCAGAACTTACCTTTAATGAGCAGCTCGCTGTATTCTGGTGCCTCTCAGGTTTTGCCAGTGCCCTGGAGGCGATGCTGTTGCCTGACATATTTGCATATGAAAGATTTTCAGTATTCGATTAACACAGTAGATTTTTCCTCTCTGGCAGGAGAAAGAGCAGAACACAGTTCACAGAATTCCATGCACCGTAGCTATGGTACTTCCTTTAGCTGGGTTCCAAGTTCAAAGGCTGTGCTGTGCTTACCAGGGTTAGTACTGGTACAGTCTCATTTCTGCTATAACTGCTTGGGCTTTTCCAGAGCCATGGTATCATTTAACGTTTTGCAGTGTATTTATAGGGAGAGCTGCTTTGACATGCCTGATTTTCCTAGATTGATTCTATATTGTAGGCTCTAAAGAAGAGGGAGAAGCACCGCTTTCTTCAATGAATAAATATTTTCAAGAGAAAATTTCAAGTGGCATATCCCATTCTTCTCTTTTAAATGGTGAGTGGTAAAATGGCTTCAGAATAAAGCAGAGTCTTTTTCTCCATGTAAAAAAGTGAAATGAAAACAAGCTGCAGCACCTGAATAACTCTGCTAAAGAACAAAAATTAATTTCATCTAAAAAGCTTTGAGTAGTGTGGGGAGTATAGTATTATGTATATATAATATAGGGTTTGTTTGTCAATTTGGATGTTATCTATTCCCAGAGAGACAGACCTCTATTTAAGTAAGGTCACTTGGCAGTACAGAGCCAATATCCAGATCTCCTGCAAATCCCTGTTATTATCAGAGAGCTCTTGTCCTGTGAAACAGCAGACTGGGATGTGTCTGTCTTGCACAGCTCTCCTCCCCAGCACAGCCCCTGTGTGGAAGGTTTGCTGCTTGACCCCTTGATTTCCACGGGTGCTCTTTGCTCCTTTTGCCCAAAAACCTCTGCCTGTAGCTCAACACTTGGCTCTTGAAATTCCTGGTGTCTTTGTTTGTGAGCCCAAACATCACCCATGCCAAAATGCCTGATTGATGAGCACCATCAGAATAAGGCTCTCTCCAAATCAGTAATATTTTCTGTGTGAAGATGAGGTGTTTTCTGCTTGAATCCCTCAGCCTGATAACTGGAAGAGAATTCCTTGAGCTTTACAAGCTGAGTCCAGTGGCCACAGTGGCTTTAGGCTGGAGCTGCAGGTGCAGTTAAAGAAGTGACTGGGGAAGGAAGGGGGCAGGTGAATTGCTACATAGGAAGTGTTGAAACAGAAAAACATAGACTGGGTCCATGGCAAGCATTTTAAAGAATGTTACTCTCATTCATGTAGTATTCATAGACTCATGCATAGACTATGTTGCTATGTAGCAACATAGACTCATGTAACATTTATTCTCAGTTCACCTCACAAGTGTCTTGATTGATCTGTTCTTGGCATGGAGATTGCAACTGAATGAAGCCTCAGACTCTGAGATGCCTCCCAACACTTGTAGTCACATTGGTATCATTAAATGTTCTTAGTTTCCTGCACGGTGCACTTGTTCTTGTATGCTTCTAATTGAAAACTTTCCCAAAGCATGGCATCAGGCAAAGTGGCAGGCATTATTCTTACAGCTTTCCTCTTTAAAGTATTAAGATTATATTTATTTTGCTAGAAGAAAAGCTTGAAGTGCAGGAGTAGGAGAGTGATGAAAGGAACTTGTGGCAGAGACAGAAACAGAGATTGTAGCTTCTGAAATCACTGGTGTTGAATGAGTAAAAACTGTGTGTAGCAGTGATGCTCTGGCTGCTTCAGCACTGTGTGTGACTGGCCATTAGTGAGGCTGCTCTCTGCTCACCCCTGCCTGAAGGCTGTCTTAGGCCAGGTGAATATACTTCTGAATATACCTTACTTCAGAAGAATGTGTTTCCCAGCATTTTATCTCAGCTTGTTGCAATTTTGTGAAGTTCTTGGCCATCACCCTCTAGAAATAAGCTGTACAACCTAACTGTAAATAATAAAAAAAATGATTTTCCTCTAACTCTTTTGGAGAAATATATTTCTAACCAGAAGTCTTCTCACCAGATTTCTGTTTACTATGGTCAAAATAGTCATGTCTCCCTGCATTTAGGTTGACTGAGGATTAAACCCCTGACTCAGCTTCATATATGGCGAGGATTTTTTCAATGCTTCTGCTCATTCTTAGTATTTGCCACTCATAAAGCACTCCATCATGTTTCCCTAGTTCTTCTCAAAGTCAAAAAAGCCCAATCCAATAAAGGAGATTAGATTTCTGAATTAGATATATGGAATCAAAATTGCTTTCCTAATTTATTTTCTGTATAATGTATTTTGCATCTGTGAGTTTTTATTATTTTTTGTTTGGGATTGTTTCTTCATTCAGTTATCTGCAAAGATGACATGTCTGTCACCATGTAATGCAGAGCCTGTAAGATGCTGCTGTGATTCAGATTATTCCTTCCAGTGTAGAGTATTTGGCATCTAATTGCATTTGGATCTCATGTTTGATAACGTTCCTTGCCCACCAGGCTCCCCTCTTATAAGAGCTTCATGCTCTTTCTGTCATGATTAACCCGAATAATTTCATGTAATCTGTGTATTTTGTAACTCCATTCACCTTTGACAGGGAATCTGGGTTGGAGCAGAATACTTGAGCATGTTGGAAACCACCTTAGGAACTGAGTTATCAACTTAGTTCTGCTGTATATGGAGGACAAGATGTTTCCCTGTAATTTGAAGTTAAACCTAGGATATCAGATTTTGCTGTTTAAATGTCATTGCTGACATGCAACTCAAAGAAGATTTGGTTACTATAATGGCAGCTTTTCTCTTCTTCATATGATTTTTTTATAGAATAGATTTTTAAAGAAGTGATTCGAAGTGTCATGAGCACTGACACTGTTGTGTAAGAATCCCAAGTTGATTTTCTCAGGTCATTAAGGAGGAGGCTGTGTTATTCTTGTTTGTGAATGATGATGCTGCATAGCTCATTTCCTGCTTTCCTGTTGTTCTTCTGAGACTCTCTTTCAGTTTGTCAGCAGTCTGTGGTGTACTTAAACTGATGCAAGTAAAGAAATTGGATTGGTGAGAATTATTTTAAACTCTCTAGCTTTCAGTTGAATTTCAGTACAAGAAGTGTTTAAGATCATATTATCAAAATGTCAAAGAATCAAAGGTAATTAAAAGCCATGATCTGGGTCCCAGGGAAATCAAGAAAAGCCTCATTGGCTGGAAGTCAGTGGTTATTTGTAAGCTAGAGAAATAACAAGTTTTAAAAGATCTGCAAACAAAAGAAATGAAATAATTTGGTGACATCTTGATTCAAAGTTTTCATAACTAAAAGCATCGGCCTGTCTTTGTTTGATTCTCTGTATTGTTCCATATGTTTTAGGTTTGTATATGAAGCAAACATTAGAATCAAGGCATCTAGACATGGAGATCCTGTTACACAGAGCTACACTTAATTCTGCAGGAAACAAAGAGCAATGCTTCATCTTAATGCTCTTTGTATTATAAACTCCAAGGATGATGTTTGTGGCCTCACCCAGGGAAAAGAAATGGGAAAAAGTACAACAACTGTGGTCAGATTTTACTGAACTTGAAAGTGTAACTTCTTTCTGTGGATCATTACATATTTTGTGTATTTCATTTATTAGCATGTATCTAATAATACCTGAATAGTGTCTTTAATAGCTGAAAAATATAATTAGGAAGCATGAGAGGAAAGTGTTCTTATACAAACATGAGCCCTGTGTAGTAGTCACATACATGAAACAGGGCTGATGCCTGGCTTTATCTTTTTCCCTGAAATAGGTTGACATAAAATTCCTCTTAAGGTGGTTGCAAGGACTCCTGTATATCCTTCGTGGCCACAGAACAAAATATTTGCTTTTAAAGCTTGAATGTACAACCAAAACATGCTCATGAACATGTCCCTTACCAGACATAAGGGAAAGAAGAAAGGAAAGATAGTGTGTCTGCAAATATTGAGATTCTCCTCACATTCAGATTATGTGATTATTGCACACTTTAAAAATGCAGGCTCTACAGAAGGCCTATCTTTCATCAGACGAGCAAGCATAGCTGGAAAAGGGCTTTTCTGACAAAACCTTTTAGCTTTCAAACTTTTCTAAATAGTCTAGTAGAAGATCCTACCCCTCCCCATGTTATTACTGTGTTTTGCTAAGGAAAAAATACCAATATGTTGCTGAACTTGAGGACTGTAGAGGAGCTTGTTTTGCTTTGTGTCAGTGACCACAGACATCTGCTAGGGGCAAATGCAGGCAACATTGCCTCCATTCAGTAAATACAATGAATAAAAGAATTCAGTCAGTTATTCACTGAAATATTTAAAAAGGAAATCTATGGAGAAGGATCCCACATGAACAACTGTGGTGTATGTGGTGAGTTTATCAACTTGCACTCTGCTTTTTGCAGGCTGTTAAGAACTATATAAAGTCCTGGAGGAAGTCAACACCCAAATGGTGAAAGCATTGGTTTCAACACAGCTGTGGGAAGCTGAAGCAGTGTGAATCTTTGAGAGTGGCTCAGCCAATGTGTCTGTTGGTTAAAAGGATTATAAGAGCAGGTAGTCCTTATATTCATAATATACAGTGCCCAATTTCTTCCACCTGTCCTACACCCTTCACGGGCTTTGCCAAGCAGCACCGTTTAGCTTTGCCTTTGCTGCTTTGGAGGTGTGGAGTGCCTGCCTTACATCTGTGTGACACCTGGCTCCGAAATCCTGACCTTGTCATTGTGTATGCAGCCAGCAGGTCACCCAGCCGTGACAGTGAGTGCGGCTCAGACTCTCCTCTCCTCCCTCTCTTCCCTCTTCCACATCATCTCCCTCTGCTTTTCCCTCCCTGCCTGCCCTGCTTCCCCCCTCCCAGTTGCTTTTCTCAGGACGTTGAATGAAATACTTTGGTTTAAAAAGCTTGAGTGAGTTGTGAAAAGCTTTTTATTACCTGCCAGAAGTTCCTTGTCTTTGCAACTCTTGCAAGCTCTTCTGGTTATTTTTACTTGCAGTGTTTTTTTCCCCCCATTCTTCAGCTGCTGGGCAAGATGGCGTTCATTTGGCTTCAGTTCTGACAAAAGATAAATGAGCTTTGGGCCCTCAGTGATTCACTTTGGCTGCCAGAGGATTCCAAAATAGCAAACTATTTTTCATAACTGCAATGTGATATGAAGTGAGTTGCAGCAGGTGCTCTAACATATACTACAGCCGTCTGTAGAGTGGGGAATTCATTAAAGTTTCCTCATTTGTCCAAAAAAGTCACCTTTCTGAGTGGCTAGCATTCTGTCTTTGCCAGCTGAAGGTACACTCTCCTGAAGCCAGAAGGAGAGAGGGAGTTTTAGTGTGTAGGAAATACATATTGAAATGGAACTGGGAAGTTAATTTGTTCATCTTGTGAAGAATCATTCTCACTTAGTAGATTCATCATTTACTTTTCCATTCAGTGTAATTTGATTTGCTGTTTCTCTCAGGGATGCAAATAGCATGGATCCATGAGTTTTTGGCTTTGATCTTATTTTTAATTGCATTTCAATGCCTTTCGCTTTATAGATTTGCTGCAAGTAGAAATTTGAATTGTACTTCTGGAAAATAATCAAGTATTTAGCAACTGACAGTGTGCTCTTGGTAGAAAGCTTCCTTCCTTGGACTCACAGTGAAGAAATCAAGGATGCCAGCTAACCTGGTCATTTAATGTGCTTATTCAATTTTTGTTTAAAGATCTATATTTTCTTCTAGAAAATGAGAATAAATTCTCAGAGGTATCAAAGCATGTCAGAGCTCATGCAAACAAAGCCCATAGAAGAATTTAGAGGAATGGGCTGTCTTAAAGGCCAAGCACAGATCTTGCACACGTCCCTACCTGCAATCCCAGTGACATAAATAGAATACCATGTAACCACCCAGGTCTTGCAGAATCAGCTCTTGAAGAATTTATGCCCATATAATTGCTCAGACATGGAAAATGTAATAAATATTAATGTTATTCTCAAGGAACAGTTTCCAAAGAAGAAATGCACAGATAAATTTAAAGTTATGCATATTTTAATCCATAAAATATAGATTTTTCTTAAAGTGCTAGGGTATTTAAAGTTTATATATAGCCAGTATTCAATATAAATGTTTTCATACTGGGTAAGATTTATGTGGCCATGTATTGTACCCAGAGGTCCAGCACACAGCATCATGTTTACAAGCATATCCTAACCAAAACACATCTTTCTTCTCTTAAATATGTAACACCCAAATAAGTCAGTGTTGTCAGTGATGTAGAGGCCCCCCTTGCACTGCAGGCACTGGCATTGCAGATTCTCTTACGGTTTGTGGTTCTGTTTCTGCTGCCTGGCAGCAAGTCAGTGATCCCAAGGACATTGCCAAAACTCACCTCATCAAACCTTAATAAAAAGTATCCCCTCAGATGCAGGAGGGTAGCTAATGGATGGCTACACCTTCCCCATGGGCTCAGTTCCCAGAGTGTGGCTCATTCTTTCTGCAGGATTTGTAGTACGATTTTTCACTGCAAAATTTCATCTCAGTTTTTTTTTTTTTTTTACTGCCGAGGAGCAATGGAGAAAAGAAGAGGCTACAGATTAACTGGCAGGGAAACTGAATGTTGTAGGGTCTGTTTTGAATATTTGTTGCCATCCTCAGCCTCCAATGGAGCTAGAAAGAAATCTCTGTTAGAGATTCATCACTCCTGCCCTTCCAAGGAAGAGCTATAAAATCAACCTTCATACTTCTAGCCCCAAAAGCTAGAAGCAAAGCTAGGAAAAAAGCCTTGATTTCCCAACTATGATTAATATAAAATACATTTTAAAAGTGTGCCAGAGAGGAGTGGTGGTCAACACTAATGTCTTCAGGCTTCTATCACATAATATTGAAAAAAAAAAGGGTTAGAAAAGCAATAAGGCAAAGCAATTGTATTAATGAAGTGATCTATGGCACAGTGTTTATTCAGCCTGTTAGGGTTTCTCACAACAGCATTGTTTGTGACTCGCTGGTTGTATTTGATTAATGTTGACTTTGTACCCTCCTTTTCCTGGATAATGCTGTACTTCCCCTGAGACTCACAAGGCAGAATTTGTCCTTTGGTAGATAAAAGAGAAAAAGGAAGAACAGTAAAAATAATCTTTGGTTTCATCTTTTCCAATTTATCCCTGTATGTGGAGAGAAGCTGGAGATCTGGTGTGTGATCACGACCAGCTTCCAAACAGTACAAGGATTTAGGATTCTTGAGTAAGGAAGAAATCTTGGCTTTTGTGGAAATGCTGTTCTTAACCAATTTCATAAAGAACAGAATGGTGAGCTCATCTTTTGAGTCAGAATTCTCAAGCTAACTGCTCTTCAGGTCTAGCCCAGCACACTTTTTGCATCTAATATGAAGTGTAGAAACACATATTTCACACGATATCCACAAGTGTTTTGACAGATGAGATCTGGCAAATTCTTTTTGCACTGATTTGCAATGTTAATTAGAAAAGGAAAAAAAAAAAAAAAAACAGTCCCAAAACTTTGGCTTCTGTGCTGAAGCAACAAGTGGGAATTGCAGGGTGGTGGTTGATGTTTGCAGCCTCACTGGAAGAAGAGCTGAGCTCCTCACAGCAGTGATGCCTTTTGAGCTCTGGGTCAGCTGTGGCACTGGGGGATTATATTTTCAAATTGATTTCTGCCTGGCAGTTTTTTGTGCTTTACAAGTGGATAAATCAGAAATGCCTGGTAGCATTTTGTACTCTACTGCACGCGGAAAGCAGGAATAAGAGAATATTAGAATATTAAGCTCCTAAACCATTTATTCATTTAAATATTAATGAATACTAGAATTAGAGATGCCCAGGTGTTTGTTATTCAACCCAGTTCTATTTATTATGGGGTGTTTTACTTCCATAGTAATATTTTATAATATTACTTGCATATGTAAATTTGATGCAAGCTAAAAAAAAAAAGCCAAACCAGAATTTGTGCATGTTTTCCTTTATTTCTGGTATTGACAACTAAAATCAAAGCTGAAATGTCTGAATTAAATAGATCAGATTCATATTTGCCAGAGCAGATGTAGGATATTGTGTCTGCAATTCTAGAAAAGAAATATTTGCAACCAACCCATAGAACAAAAATTAGTATAAAACACAGTGATTTCAGATTTTTGTTTTCTTCTCATGTAGCTGAAACTTTTAAGAAAACCAACATAACCTTTAAAGTAATAATTTTTTCAGTGTTATGTCATTTCACTTTTTAAACATTTCAATATTGTTTGATATTTTAAGATTGATACAGTGGCCAAACTGCTCTTGATCAGACATTGTTGTGTTGGAGTGATTGCTGTAGCTGAATTCCCACCAGTGAGTGTAGAGAGTGCAGATTTCTCTTCTTACCATGCAATGTCTAAAATCTGCTCATCTCCAAGTTTTCAGGTCTTCAGAACAAAAAGGACAAGAGCCATTACCATTGCTACAGTGGTGATTGCCTCAAAAAATTAATGGAAAATACGTGTGGTGAGGTATGTTTCTGTGTTTGTTTTTAGTCAGATTGATTGATTTGAGAGGCAATGTTGATAAATGATGAGGCCCTGAAGCAGCCCCACTAAACTGGCACTGTAAGGTGGTGGTACCAATGTGAGACTCAAAGATTTGAATAGAAGGAATGAGGGTTTTTTTTTTCAGGAAATAAGGGGTTTCTTAGCTAACAAATCCATCCTGGGTTTAACAAGTCAGTAATTTTCCAGCTGGTCAGCTCAGCTATTGTCATCCATGTATCCTTATGTAGACCTTGACAAACTGCTGCAGTCCCTCAAAGGGTGCCTGCCACATGCACTGGGATTGTCTCCTGCTCCTGGGATCCCTCATTCTTGTTAGAGAAGGAGCACTACTCTGATCCTCCTCCAAGCAAGGAAATGTCTCTATGTATAAATCGTTTGTCCCTTCTCTTTTTTTTTAAGTTAGGTTGGTACTTTCCATTCAAGAAATTAATCCTTCGTGTGTGTGTGTAAAAGAAAAAGCTTTGGAAAGTGTGTGTCCATTTTGCTGGCTTTCCATCTCTGGTCCTGCTGTACTTTGGGGTGCCCATTTCTACAGAGAAATGTGGAAGGGACTACAGAGAGCACCTTCACCTTCTTCTTCTTCTGGTATAGGGGGTGTAGACATAATGGATCCCTGGGAGAACTTTAAGGATCAAACATGTGAGTAGCACATTTTCTAATATTTAGCAAAATCCCAGGGCAGGTCTGATGAAATGCCATGTGGCCTGTCTTTGAAGGTCGTGGTACAGAATGTGGATTTTGGGTTTGAAAGTCAGTTGTTCACCACTGCATCCCTGTTAGCAACACTTTCCTTTCCACCTGTTTGTCTGTCCACAGCCCTTCAGAGCAACACATATCATAGTCTTAGTTATTATTTGAAAATAAGAGCTGCATCATTTTCTGCACCCAGTTGTGTTCTTAGATTGGAAACAATGCCACCTGCAGCTCTAAATACCCTCCTTTCTCATTATAACAACATACTTAAAACCCAGTCATTTTAGGTGTTATCAAAAGACGTCATTCTAGAGATGCCTGCTGTAGTTAATGTTGCATCAGCATTTTTATTTTAAAGACCTTTTTCTCAGGCCTATAAACAGGCCATAAAAACTTAGGTGAGGCAGCCACTTTATATAGGAAAATTTTGAACTGTTAGTGAAATCTGATGTTAAAGGAACTCTCTCAAGCTTTGCTAAGCTACCTATGAATAAAAAAATCTCTTATTTATTGTTTTAAATAGAAGAGAGATGCACTAAGACACAGGGTAAGAGAAACAAATCTTCAAGAGAGATAAAGCAGATCTGTGAGATGTAATCTAGACCTAATTTCTGTGATTCAAACTGGAAAAGGATGCAATTCAAACCTAAACTGATTAGTTTGATTCCCCTCTGTTTTTAATTGAACACTAAACAAAGGAGTTGTTAATGACATTTAACTCGGATAAGAAAAGTGTTTGACAAGCAAGCAGAAAGGCCATTAAAGTAATTTAAGTCCTTTCCAGAAGCTTTGTAGGCAATTGTCCTTCAGTTGTGGCATGGGCAGACAAGCCTGACATCTGCAAATGTGCATTTGCTGCATATACAGATTCCTAGGAGCTGCAGATGTGCTTCAGTTCACCTGTTTTTCAAAACTAAGGCTCAACATCTCCTCTGTTCGGGATATTCTGGCACTCCTGGCTGTTAGATTTTGCTTACTAATATGTGTTATCTGACAAACTTAGTTAGAACCACTTTCAGATCTTCTTAAAATGCTGTTCTGAGAAATTGTGTAGTAACTGATGGGTAACTCACTGCTCACTGGATTAGTACATTTGAGAAGAGATGACTGCTGCCAAACATGTATTCCTAAATCCTCGGTTTTGCCATGAATTCCATGACTATGTCCACATTTCTGTACTTGAAAGGGTAGTGTTCCAGGGTACATGCTGTGTTTCTGCTGGGCGATTGGGAATGTTCAACAAAGCAGCAAATCTTGTCTGTTATACAGGACCCTCTTTGGCCATTGACATCTGTGTCTGGCTGGCACTGCAATGGATTCTTCTGGAGGGGATATCCTGAACCTGGAGTGAAAGTGCTGTGGAGCAGCAGGTCTAATCCTAGGAAATACTCTTGGAGCTCTTTTCTTTTGGTTATCCTGCGATTTTGAAGATGGCACCTTCAATTAGAATCTGCTCTCACACTGCTTGAATTGAAGATACTTTTGTTCCACCAGAGCTATTTCTGTAGGGCAGCAAGGAGCTGTGCATTCCCCGAGAAAGCCTTTTACTATGAAAGACATCCTACACAGAGGCCTCTGATGTCCTGTCTCAGGAAGAAGGCTGTCTTTTCAGGCTTTTCTGCCTCATCAATCTGCATTGTCTAACCTGGTACACCCAGACCTGAGCTCCTAATGTTTTCCAAAAAGTGAATGAAAGGATGAGGCCGTTGTCGGTCCTGTCAGCTCTACTTTGTAAAGGGCAATGAGATGACAAACCAATTAGTTTGGGAAATATATTGAATACATTTATAATGTAGTTATACTTTGATAGGCACATCTCCATTGAATCTTCTGCACCAATGCCGTGTCAGAGTTGCCCTCATTATATGTTTTGAATACAATTTGGGTGCTACAAAAAGCTTTTATGCAATTCATATTGTTCACAGTAGAAATGTGGTTTCAACAGAAGTAAAAAACCATCTTTGGTTAGCAGGATTATCCTATTCAAATGGAAGTGTTCCTCAAGAATAAATTGTGTGACAAAGCTAATATTACTTTTTGGTTTTATATTCAAGTCATCTTCAGAGCATGAGCACATCCTAGTATGAATATGCATTCTGAACTTCCTTTCTCTGTACATTCTAGTAAGAAATGAGATATATGCACTGCAGAGTGATATAATGGAATCCTTCAGTCCTCAGCTACAGCAGCTATACTTAACCTCCAATACAAAGCAAATTGCAGAGTCCAGTGAATTAGAGATCATTACAGGTCAAGGAGAAAATGCTTTAATATCATGATGGTTCTCTTTGTTCTCAACAGATGACACATTAAAATAAGAAATGGAAAAGCTGCTGTGAGCTGGTTTCCAGCCATGAATATTCTTCCATGGAATCCCATCATTATGCCTGTTAGAAAACATTGGTTTTTTTCTCAGCTACAGTGACATAGGAAAAAGGCCTTGAAGAAGATTCCCAAGCATCTGGGTCCTGCTCCATTGTTTCACCAGTGACCTAATATGTGAAAATCCAGACCCCAGAGACATTTGTGCTCTCTACATCTCTGTGTCTCCCTTTATCTTCTCATTCTGTCTGGGTAGTGCCCTTGTCAAAACCCACCATGATGTTTGTGCACTGTACTGGAAAAATCATACATGTTCCTGTAAAATTACTTTTTCACATTAAAAAGCTTTTTTTTCCTACCCATATTCAGTTGCTCTGTTGCCAGCTGCTGGAATAATGTGGTCACCAAATAATGAAAAATGAACTCAGGTGTGCAGCCTTTCTGAGGGCTCTTTGGGCTTCTTCAGCAATTTTCTTTAGCTGGGCCTATCAGTTCTCCTGTCAGTCCTGTGGCTTGCACAGATTAACAGGGCATGCCAGATTTCGATTACTGATCCTGGAAACTGCATCAGTAACAAATCACATCAATAATCCTCTGAATTAAGGCAGAAACAACCACTTGAGGAGTCTGCAACTATGGCTACTGACTTGTGTCTTGTATTTGAAGTATTTTAAAGGAGCCTCGTCTTCAAAACCTGCAGAACCTGAAAAGATTGCTCCTTAGGTACAGATGTGCATGCTCAAGCTGCATGGACACTGGTGCTTGTCTGCTCCCTGGGCACTTCTAAAAGTTGAGATGTATAGGGCTGGCAAATTTTGTAAAAGGATGCCACTCTCTTCCTGCTCACTTCACAGTAAGCAACAAACCAGAGGAAAGTGAGATTTGCTGTATCTCTTGTGGGAGTTGAGGGGCTGAGAGTGGATTGGCCCTGGTTGACAACGAGGCAAGCAGCAATCCAAGACCATGGGAAACAAGATGCTAAGAAGGGAAACATCTGGACAGATTATGGAGAGGATAACAGAATTGTGGAAAGGGTTATGTTAACTTGGTAGCACCAAATAAGGTCATGCTCTTAGTTCCTGTTAATGACTGGTTAGCAACATTTTACATGTGAGGTAACATAATTGTTTATTGGCTCACTGCCCTCCAGCAGTGCTGGAACAAAATCTATATATTGTTGTGCTTACCCCATTTCAGGGTCTTCAGAGATTGTTCTGCACAGTGCATGGCTTATCCTTTTGTTAGTGCTTCTTAAAGTTGTTTTTTGGGCAACCTCTGTCCCTCCCACTTTTTCCGTTGACGACATCTTCTCATTCCCATGTTGTTTTTATATTGCACTCACTTCCAAAGTCCAATCCAGCACTGTGTAGTAACTTGGTGGCTTTTGAAATATTGGTGGTAAAATAATCTCCCTTAAGCTTAAACCTAAAAAAACTCCAAATGATTTAAAATGGCACATGTCAAACAAATATACAGTGTAGTTTGTTTGTGTGAGCTTTTTTTTTTTTTTTTTGTCATATCCTGTCTTCTGTTGAGGCTTAATATTCCTGAGAAAGTAATTTTTCTGTCCCTCTATACTGTAGGAAGCACAAAGACATTTTTCTGTTGAGCTGTGCATGGTGGTAATGAGTTAAGATCAGCAAGAAGCGTGCTAGAAAATACAGACTGATACATGTGTGTGTACTTAGGCTGCTCTGGTTTCAGATGGTCTCTCACACTCTCTGTCCTTGTCTTCCTGCTTTCCTCTACTTTTCAGTGAGTGTTAGATTATGTGAGCAGACTTTAAATTCAAGTGGAAGTGCTATTACAAAGTATGCTGAGCAAGAGGACAAAAAGCAGAACACTTGGCTCTGTTGATGTTTTGATCTCTTACTTTATGTTATCTTTTTAAAGGAAAAAGTGCAAATATGTTTAATTAAAAACATGTTCTCTTCTTCGACAAATAGTTCAAGAGTGCCTCTCCTGAGTTTATTTTCTAAGCCTGGTTTCAGATCAAATTATGGTGACTGCAGAAACTGAGGCTGTGGGGTTTTGTCAGATAACCTGAAGGGTCTGAGAGCAGGTCTTCTCCAGGGATCAGGCCTGGCACAAACAGCTCAGTGCAGCACAAGGGAGTGCTTTGTTTCCTGACTCTGTTCTAACCGTGCCATGTAAGCTGCTTCCAGAAATAGGCAATGAAACTGGATGATTTGTGTGCTCCAACATAGCAAACCCTGCAACTCCATACAGAAACGTTAGATATGCTTGTTTTTTCCCCTTCTCTCTGAAAATACACACTGTGGTGATGCTGACTTACTTTGAACTGTTGCACTGCAAAGTAGTTTTGCAAAAAAAAGCATCACTGAGGCTTACATTCTTGCCTATATAAGTTTTTGCATGTATTTTGCCACTTGAGTCCTTAAACTTGGTTAAAAATCGTTCTGTAAGACCCTGGGTTTTGCAGAAGAATTGACTTTCTGAAAGCAGCTGCTGCTTGGTTCACACATGAAGTGTTTTTACAGTGCAAATGCTGCTCTCATTTCTACCTGTGCCACCCTGTGACTTTCCCAGGGGTTGCACAGGTGTAAGTGGTGTCAGTTGGAAGCCCACGAGGCTGCTCAGCTGGTCCAAGGACCTGAGCTTGGCAGTGCTGTTTTGCTGCTGTGCTGTGTGGCCAATGCAAGCCTCTGATTGAAGAGGGACTCAGTCCCTGAGCAGTTCCTGAGATGCTCCAGCACAGAATTGTTCTCTAGTGACATGTGAACCTAAGGATATAGATAAGTCCCTCAGAATCATACAGAATCTGCAGCACAGTAATGATGAAAGGCAGATTAAATCCTAACATAAGCAGAGGTGAGACTGAAAATCCATGCAGAGATGATCTGTTGAGTAAGAAGGTACCATCTTCACAGTGTCACATCTCAAGGGTAGAACTGCATGTCAAATATCTTAAAAGCTACAGGAAAACACCACCTGGATATGTAACAAACTGACAGGTTTATTCTGGGATGACAGTATTTTGGATACAGAATTTTCCTGGGTCTTTGGGATGTTTTCTTTAATCATTCTTCCACAGCTTTCCTGGGAATCTAGGCAAATCTATAAGAAGGTCCTTGTTTGGTTCTATTGGATTTTTTTCCTCCCAAATGGAGGAAGTTCTAATATTTTTCAGTTGGCTTTTAAAGGCGTTTTTAATATGCTTCTTTGGCAGTAAAAATTCATTTTTAGAGCCATGGGCGAAGCAAAAGTATCTGATATATTTCTGGCCAGTATTCTTCTCTGGTATTTTTCTTTGAGGTGACCTCATCATGCTCTGGTATGGAACTCATTAGCTGGGAGCTTTTCTGCTGTAAGATGGCAGAGGAGAGGGAATGTGTTAACTACTCCTAACGACTTGGCTGCCAGGGAAGGCTACTGTCCACAGTGATTGACAGGTAGAATCAAGTCTAGGTAATTCATTCTCCTAAAGCAGAAATAAAATAAAAAAGGTTGAAAGCTTTCTTGGGGAAAAGATATTCTAACCGAAAGATCTCTTGTTATTTTCTTTTTTCTTCTATCTCCAAGTTTGTAGTCTCAGAACAGCGAGCAGCAGCAAATGAGTAATTTCTGGATGTTTCCTTGTCTGGGGAGTTTTTCTCTCTATATTTGCTTAATTTTTTCATGTAATTTGTACTTTTTCCAAACACTTGCTTATTGAGTTTATATAGTTAAAGATAACGATTTTCTGTAAATGGAGGCATGCTACTCTCCATGGTGGAAAAAAGGAGAGACTGAAAAAACTCAGACCTACCTGTCATCCTCAGAGATGAAGAGAAGAAGAAGCCCTCCGTATTTGCAGCTCCAAGGCTGGGCTGTGCATGGTGGAGATGGAGGAAGCAGGAGGGGTGGCCATGCACTGCTCCTCTGGGGCTCACAGGCACGTGTTTGATGTTGTGGCTCTGAGCATTTCCATCACTGCTCTGTTTCTAGAGAGATTTGAAAAATTAATGTAAGGTATTGTCAACTAATTTTCAGGATATTTGCAGGTTTTCAGAAGCGAACCTCAGACTGCTGAGTGATGAGTAAGGGCCTTTCCGTGTATGCAGCAGTTCCCATGGAGTCAGCTGAAATCGGTGGGAACAGCCAGGTCCTCAGCAGTTTGGTAAATGAGGGCCATTACTTAAGGTAGGCTCGCAGTGTATTTAGAAGTGAGCCTGAGGGAAATCTGTTTCCCTTCCCTTTAATGATTCCTGTTCATCTACAGAGAAATGCAACTCTATTTCTGCAGAGAAGTGGAGGCATAAATGGAAAAACTTGCCCAAAGTAGTTTATTTTTACTCCTTTTTCAGTTAAGGATTTAAAGGGACGTCTTCCTGCACTTTAAAAAGATGGAGGGCAGCATGACTGTAATTATTCACTAATAAGCAGTGTTAAAATAGTAGGATCTCTTCCATCTCCTGTTTCGTGGTAAGGGCTTGTTTCTTCCTGAAGGTTCCACCAGAAACCTGTGTTGTAAAAGTGTCTTCAGAGTGTGTAGGGTTTTCTCCAAGAGGTACAGAATTGCTGTGGGAATGTTCATATTGAGAGTTGAGAATCTCAGACAAATGAGCAGGAGCCTGAGGCTGTGCAGAGCACTGAGGGCAGACACTTGTGGCTGCTGCCTGTCCCTTTGCTAAGTGTGCTGTTTCCAGACAGCTGGAAAACAGCCCCGATGGTCTTGGGGTGAGGAGGCACAAGGCAAAAGGCCTGGAATTGATCCCATGCAGGCTGTTCACCTGAGCAGCCACTGCCAATTTTCTGTGGTTTGAGATGAGGCACAGTCTGTAGCTTCTGTGTCCCCATATCATGAGGCCAAGCTTCTAATTGGATCTCTGGATACTGTGGTGCTGTATGCCTGGGAAGGATGTGGCAATTGCAAATGGTACACACTTTTTTTTTTTCCTCCACACTTTCTGCTGCTCAGGGCTTACCTTTGCCACAGAAGGAGCCTTTGCATTTATGGAAGAGGAATCAAGTGTATGAGTGGTCCCATCTCTATTAGCACAGTAATACCCACCAGCTTCATTTAAAATATTTCCTTAAATACTTTTCTGGTTTAGGACTGCATATCATTGAAGTTAAGGGGGTTTTTGAAGGGGCTAACAGTTCTATGTTCTGTGAAGTCTTTGGAAAACTATTTTGTTAATAGACATTATAAGTATCTTTAAAAAATGTCACAGCAGGAGAGCAGCTGTCTACAAACTTGGTGCTGGGAAGGAAATAAGATGGGATTGGATCAATACAGGCTAAGTTTGTTTCTTGCCACACCTGCTTTATCTAAGATTATCAAAGCCAACAGCAATGATAGCTCTTCAGTTACTGTCACTAGGAAAGAGTAGCGGATACATTCCAGCTGTTTGGCCTCAGATTTCACCGTCTCTGCTGGAATACAGCAGTGATCTCAAACCCTGAGACCAGACAGGAGGACTTCTCAGCTGTCAGAGACAAGGTGGCACAAAACAAAATATTGTGGACCTCCTCACTGAGAACAGAGTAGCCAAAACTACAGAGTGGCTGCTAGAAGATGGAGTGGGAAGGTAATGAAATGCAGCCGGAGGTAGCTGCAGCACAGCATATAAATTGACTTAAAACAGGGGGGAAGGACTGAAGGACTTTCCCAGAGTGAATGATTTCGTCGGTTATTGATTTGGGCAGCAGTTTATTTAAACATTAAAACTCTGAATGAAGCAAAATACCCTGAAGAAAAATGTGTCAGGTGTAGGACTTGTTACAGCTAACTGGTTAGCCTCCGAGGACTTTGTAAACTGTCCAGATATATTTATTATAGAAAATATTTTCTTGAGGAAAAAATAGACTGTTACACCCTCCAGAGTATGCTGTGGTATTTTCTGATGTGAATGCTTGAATTCTGTGGTCTGTTACCATTGCAGCTACTGTGTGACTGTGCTCAAGATTTTTTAACAACCTCTTTCTGTTCCCCAGGGAAGGAGAATAAAAAATAACAATTTAAAGAAAAGAAAAATTACTGCAACAGTTATATCATTACCTATCCAGGTGTATGATTACACTCAGTGCTCTCTCTGTGAAGTGCCCCACAGCAATATAGAGGCACTTAGAAGGAACCTGTCATTCAGCAATGGAAGGGGGCTTCAGGACAAGCAATGACAGTGCACATTCCTGCATTCCCCATGGCACTTGGAAATCTGCAGATAATAAATCCCTCAGACTTACAGGCTTACTACCAAACAAGATTGGTAAAATAAGACATTTAGTAGTGGGAGAGGTTGTGGAGAAAACTTATTTTATACTTAATAAGGACTAAATCTTCAGTCCCTTACAAAGCAAAAGGAAGGGAGGTAGGAGAAACAAGAGAAACAGGTTCCCTCCACCCTGATGTCTTGGCAAGGGTAAGCCTGGCTTGTTCACAGGCTACAAATGGTTCCAGAGTTTCTGTAGGTGCACTGCTCATGGCTGGAGTGTTGATTTTATCTCCTGCCTATGCAGTCCCTGTTCTGACACCAACAGACCAAGCTGAGTGTGGAGAAAGGATAGTGGAGGAGGGAATCTTTGCCGATGACTTGCAGCTGTACTGATTGCCAGGGAGTGGAGACATCTGTGCCTGGCCAATGGGTTTAGAGGATATAGAAGAGTGGGTGAGCTGCCCACCAGGCACAGGCACTTGCAGATGGAGACCAAGACTAAGAGGCTGCTGGAGTAAGAGCAGCAGGTTCTGAGGAGCCCAGGGACATGCAGTCGTGGAAGGGACAAATAAAGTAAGAAGATGCTTTCTCCACAGCTGAGTCTCTTCCAGTGTGACACACGTTGAAGTTGTTTCCATGTGTGCATATAAGAGACAGGAGACTTAGCTAGGCTAGTATCAAAATTAAACTAGCAATACCTGCAATATTTCTGTTCTTTTCTTGGCTATAGGAGTTTTGTGGGGGCTAATGAGTTCATGCAGTCAGCTATAAGCTGGCATTAAATGGTCTCCCAGGTTTTGCAGCTTAGGCTCAAACGATTCCTCGTGTCCATCTTCTCAATTACCCTACCATTCGTTTTCATTCATTGCCAAAGTCAGATATTCTGAGAGCTGCTGCTCAGACCTTCTGAGCATTGCTTGCAGGCAGGACTGTGTCACACACAACTGGAACCCAAGACCAATTCAGCCAGTCTTGCAAAGTGTTTATAAGTAGCAGCCTTTCACAGCAGCTGAATTCTTGTTTGCATTGTTTTTGAACATTTCACATGTGTGTCTTTTCTCTTGCTTTTAACAGACTTACAGAATGTATAATGGTCAGCAATTTACTGCACAGAGGGAATAGGAGCAGCAAATGGGTTATTAGCACCACAACACCTGCAGTTTGTATGAGTTGAGTGGACAAAATAAGCGTGATTAGTGTATAGTGTGGAAGTGCCTGATACTAAAGCTGATGGTTTTGGAGCTATAGCTTGTCTGGGTTAGTTTGCTCCCTGTAGTGGAGTGGCTGCTGTCCAGCTTGTGTGGCTCCTTTCCCCTAGTTAGCAGGAACACCCATGCACCCCACCTAAAAAAAAAATTAAAATTGCATTGTGCTGGATTTCAGAGGATTGCATTTCTTTGTTGTGTTAGTGGTCCAGGTGTTTGATGCTGTTGGCATCGTAGCTGTGTCAGTACAGGTCTCTCTACCTTAAAGCAGATTTTAATATGTCCTTCATTACTCAATATATATAATACAGTGAACTCTAAATCAATAAATTCTGAGTGTCCTCGAAGCAATTATTGTAAAGCCAACAAACCAGACATTCAGGTTAATTTCAAAAAGAGAAACTTAATCAGGAGAGCACATTACCATCCTCTCTGTGACCTGTACTGAGAGGTGTGTTGGCACAATAAAGGTATTGCAGGGTTCATGGTCCCTGTTCCGTTTGAACAGTTTTGCTTGGCTGGGTTTGTAAGGTTGTCTTCATTCGTTTTTGCTCTGGTGGTGCTAGAAAGCATAAACTTCTGTGCTGTGATCCCTCTATTTTATCATCATAGTATGTTTGAATTTATCAGGATTCATCTTCATCTCAGTAAATAATGCTGTTCTAGGAAGACAGGGAGCAGGGGACACCAAAGAACAATTAAAACATATCTAGCATATATTCCACCTTAAATTTCTGGTAGTATTCTACTGCAATTCTGCATCCCTGGAGGTTTTGTTGTTTAAATATTTAAACAATAAAAATTACTAAAGCTCTAAGAATGATGTCTCATGATATTCAGTGACCTGAAGATAAGCTGTATCAGCCCTCAAGAAGGTAGAGAAAAGACTTGCATGTAGAAGGTGAAATATAGTCTCACTGAAGCTCTGTAAGTGAAATCACCCTTAAGATTCTCTTATGCTAGGATATGTTATCAGACAGGCCAGCTCTGGAAAATGCCTGTTGTCTTAACTAATTAAGATAGATTTTTGACAGGGAAAATATCATATCATATCATTTTGAGCAAGTTGTACACAAGCTAATAATTCCATTTTTCCAAGCAAAGCTAACTGTGCAGCGCAAAAAAGACCTGTCACAGGAAAATGTCAACAGAGCAGAGCAGCTGGAAATCAGCTGGAATACATTCTGAGGCCCCAAACTAGCTGCTTTGTCTAGCTGACAAAGCCTCAGCCCAGGAGAATATAGTCTGTTTGTACATTTTTGCACATTGCAGAAGTAATTGATGCTGTCCTCTTCGTGTGAGAAGAATGTAGAACATGGTAAATTTTTAACCTACAAGCATTTGCTGTAGTACCCTCTTGCTAGTCCTCCTTGCATTTTCAGTTGTGATAAAGAGAAGGAAAGTTATATTAGAAAACATCCTCAGCTTTTTGATCATCCTGTGAATTGCAGAAGTGTACATTTTGGTTGCAGAGTGGTTCATCACGACTTTATTGGACACATTAATTATAATGAATTATTATGAAAGAATATGTTGGCTTTAGTGCAGACAAAACTGTGACTGTTGTGGATCCTGGCACTCCTGGGTCATGTCTCCTGTACAGGGCCAGCCCAATGACTGGACACATCCCCATGTACTTTCTTCAGGCCTGGCTCCTTTATAGTCTGAGCCAAGGACTTGCTGTCCTATAGCAAAGCAGCCTACATTTACTCCTGAGGATGTTTTAGAACCTGGAGACTGTAATCATGCTCAGAAAACTTGATGTGAATTGGGAGGAAACTGCAAGGAGAGGTGGCTGGGGACCCTCTGATTTGTATATGATGAAAATTTTATGCATCATCTTATAGAGAAATAACTGGGAAGTGCCACAGTGCACCCTGCCATCCGTGGGGAGGAGGAGCAGTGCATAAGGTGGTTGAAAAGTCAGTTTTTTCCACTTGGCACACTTTTTGGTGCTGGATTAGTTCAGTGAGGCTGTGGTTTAAGGGTTGCTTCCTGTGTGGGAGGGGTGTCTGTTTATTTCTTTAATTTTAAACAACAAGAACAACAACAAAAGACGTGATAAAACACAACAAAACACTTCTGTCTCGGGTTCAGTAGTGTATCAGCAATTAGGTTCTAAAGCAACTAGGACTGTGTGCACGTACAATAAGGCACCCTGTGCATGGGAAACAGCCCACCCCTGGCAGTGCTCTAGCAGTCCATGCATTAAACCCTGCAGATAAGCTGCCGGGGATATTTTATGCTTCTGCTGTTCTTGGGAAATTGCTATTTCAACTCTCCTGTTCTGAAGATTAAGGAAGTGGATTTGCTCAATAAAATATTTTACTATTGAACAATAATGGCAGACTGAATCATGTAATATCATAATGTAAGTTTGCCATAGTAATAATTTCAAAATTATATGTTTTCAACCAACAGCTTGCTGTAAATTTGAAAAGTAATTACTCACCTGTTAAGCAGGCAAGTAAGGTCTTACAGTCTTTGGCAGGGGGGATGAGAAACAAAATGCACAGTTAAGAGATTCTAGCACTCCTCTGTTTTAATGCTCAATGAATTTGAATCCTTGTGGCAACCTAGATCAGAGCCTGGTCTTGGCTGTGTTGATAAGTGGGAGTACTGGGATTCTTCTTGTGCAGGCAGCCCCGTTTCCCTGTGCCCCAGTCAAGAGTTGCCCCAGCTCTGTCTGGTGAGATGCAATTCCACTTCAGGCCCATATGTAATGAGAGGAGAGCCCCAGATGGCTTTGTGCAGCTACTATGTGCTTTTTTTGTGTGTGTGTGTGTGTGTGTCTCTTCAGTGAAGCTGAAATTTTCTTTCCAGTTACACCTGGTTTTTAACCCTTCCTTCATCAAAAACTTAGCCAGATGGTGATTTGCATTTCCCAGAGGACCAAAAGCAATGAAGACTAACACTGGAGCTGCTTGCTTCTCCCTGAGCATTCTTCCTCTGACCATGCTGTGTGCATTTCTGGGAACTTAAACCAGTTGTGGACAGGTATTTCTTTATGTTTTGGGGTTTACTAATCCAGGTTTCAACCACTAGACTTTGTAGAGTACAACAAGTGGTGATATCACTGTTCAGAGCTCGATCCCACATGAACCCATGTTACTTTGCACAATAAAACTCATCATATGTTTAATTCTAAAAAAGGGTTGCCTAAAAGGGTGGTGTGAATCTCTTTGAAATAGATATGTATTAAATTTTCATGTGTGAAACTGGAAAAAACTTGACTATTACCAATTTGTTACATTAAATATCCTTTGTGTGGTCCATGCCACATTTACAGCAGAATGCAGCTGTGCAAATGGACACATTACTTGGCTTTTGTCAGGTTACATCAGTCAAAACAAATGCTGCCTTCTGTTCCTCGGCTGCTTTGCCTGTGCCCTCCTGGTCTCTTTGCTCAGTGGAATCCCTTTTTTGCTTTCATTCTGTCTGCTACAAATGGTTAGGAGTGGGAGTCAGTAGAAAGAGTTTTATTTTCATTCCGAGAGAGGACAGCAGCAGACAGAGCCTAGCAGCTGGGCTCTCCAGCCCTTCCCTGGGGCACCACGTGGATTTCAGTAAACTGGGAAAGCTGAACTGGTCTTAGGAAGCACTTGGGTTCAGATTGTTTCTGTCCTGGAAACCTGTGCAGATCCAGTTGGTAAGCAAACAATAGGAGGAGTTAAAGGCAGATGAGGCAGGAAGGGGACAGGGACAAGAGGGTTTGTTACTTGGCCAGCAGCTACAGGACTGGACTGTGAGAGTGACAGAAAAGCACCTCTTTTCAGGAACCTTCCTGCCCTGCTCTTTGGCTGGTTTGGATGGGTTCTCACCCACCAAATGACCTAAACCTTTTGTCTCCTAATTCCGTGATGTGTATCGAGAAGCCATGTGAGGATACAGTGTTTTGGTGTTTTCTCTCAAGTTGTCTTTAAAAGACACTTGGAAACAATGTGAGGAGTAATCTACTAAATGTACACTTCCTTTGGACAGTGTGTTTGCAGCTGCTGTGTATTATGTGTGTTTGTACATCCAGCCAGTGCAGTTTGTCTGCCTGTTAACAGTGTAGATGTGAGAGTGAGTCTGTGAACAGGATTTGGTTGTGGCTGGGGGAGCTCATGGAGATGTGCAGAGCACAGTGCCCAGAACGCCTGGACCCTGTGTGTGTTAGAACAGCTTTCAGCAGCTGTGGTGAGAAACTTGGAAAGATGAAAGGACGTTTTGAATGATGAGCAGCCTCTCTACTTTGAGCACTTCTGTGGTCCTGCATCTCTGTGAGTGTAACAAACGCAGTAGGTTGTAGCAGGCCAGTGCTGGTGTGGCACTCACAAGTCTTGTGGTCTCATCAGGGACTGAGTGGGCTCAGGCCTCCGATTTTGGCTTAACTATTTACTGGAGAGTAATATTTACAGGGACATGTGGCTGCTTCTGCTGGGTTTAGTCCAGGTATGCTGGGTTGCACTGCAATGGACAGTGTGATCTGAAAGGAAATAATATGGGAATTACCTTAATGGCCCCTTCACTCTTTTATTATCTTAGCTTAAATTTCTCAGAATGCTTTTCAATTCAACAAATAAGAAATTTATTTATACTGATCTTCTTTTTCCATTTTCAGTCTTTAATTTTTGTATAGCCTCCTTTAGTTTTCCTACTTCTGTTTGAGATGCCCCAATGTTATGGGTGACTACCTAAGCAAAACACTCATCTCCTTTGGGATTGCTTAGCCTCTTGATTCCAAATTTATCTTTTGAAAACCATTTTAAAAATGGCTGTTAAAATATCAGAGATAATCAAGTGAAGCGATGAAACTGTTCCCGAAGAGAAAACACAATCAATTCATAAAATATTCCCTGCAGATGTCTTCGAAAATGTTCCCTCTCCTCCTGCAATTCCCACTAGCACTATGACATGCTTTGCATTGTAGATATTTTTCCTAAGTGTCAGGCAGAAGGACTCCTCACAAACACCATCCTATGTCATTTGTGTTGAACCTAGGGGATGTTTCTGGGGGCATTCAGAGGCAGAGGTGAGGATGGAGACAAACTGTCTTCTGTGCTGTTAAACACCTACATGGACCCTGCTTTTTCTGAGCAACTACTTGGGATAAACGGGATAAATCTCTGGCACTTGGGTAGAAAGGTACTTCCTTTGGCTTTTTTAACATGGGTATGAGGTTTTGCCTCACCCGTGTAAGTCAGGGTGTGTTCAGGGTGATCTTGCAGGGACTTGGCTTTAGGTTTGGAGGCACCAGAGTGTCTGACACCCTGGATATATTTGCTACAAGTGGTTTGAGAGCAGCACACACATCGCAATGATGTGAAATCTAATGCTTTCTCATAGAAATTAACGTTTTGAGTTTGATAAATTTCCAAACCTGAGATATTTGGCAAAACAAAAGCAAAATGTGCTCTGGCCACTCCAGAACCAGGAGCTTTGGACTTGGGTAATTCTGTGAAGATGCCTGTTTCATTAAGGAGATGCTCCTTAGCCAGTCTATGAATTTTGCTCAAGGCCCAGTTTTAATGTTGGAGAATCACCCTAGATTTGGGTCTGGATTGCCTTTATCACATAGAACACCTGCTCTGACAAACTGCACCACAAACTATTTGAAAGCCACCAAAGTCTCTACACAGGGAAATGCTTGAAGAAGGAATTGTAGGACTGACTTGATTCCTAAAACCTGCCAAAATAATATTTTTGATCTGGACTTTCTCAATTCAAAATGACATGACATAGTGCAGAGAAGGCAGTGTTGATTGGATTAAGTTAATTCTTCATTTTGATATTTATTTAGTATTTATTTGCAAGTTTTCATACCAGCTGTGCCATAATTACCTATTAGGGTGTAAATCAGATGTTTATAAACCAGTGATGTTGCTTTTTCTGTCTCCTCCAGTATGACCTGACCCTGGTAGCTGTTGAGGGTTTGGTTGTTTTGTTTTGTTTTTTTCCAAATGACTCGAGGGCCAATAGTCATGACTGCTGTCATGTAAAACACCATCTGTGATTCTGGCTTGGCTGTGCTATGTTCCAGATTGCACAATGCATGAGCAATAGTTCAGATTGTGGTAATGTGTTACTCTTTCATGGTGCTGTATGTACAACACACATTTCCTTAAGGACTTTTCTGAAAGCAGTGTCTTGAATAAACAGAGCCAAAGCTATCAGTTTAACAAGATTTGAGGTAAATAGTTTGAATATGTTCATAATTACAGATCACAAGCTGGTGAAAAATCCCCATAATGCATGGGGATTGCAGTTGCATGGGTTATTAGCAAGCAACAATTGAGTATATAATTTCAACCAAATTATTATAGTTTACTGAGGGTAGTAGTTAAGACAGAGTGAGTGAATGAATAATGGGAAACATTTACATGTCTATCTAAAGTTGTTCAGAGCAATTCTTTTAAATCTAAGGGTTGGATTTGTGCAAATGTCAGGTTCCTGCAGCTTCCACAGGCCTGTCTGCCATAACTCTCAGTTAAGGGATTGGAGGCTCCTGCTGGCCACAGTACAAGCTAGCATTTATTTCATCTCCTATGAAATAAAATAGATTCAAGATCAACTTAACTATCATTCAAACCTGATGAGAACAAGAAGCATCTTGCAGAAAGAGGTCCTGTAGGAATATACGAAAAATGCTTTAAACAAAAGTTACTTAAAACCTCCTCTGAAACGGTGTAATCCTGATGTTGAGAGCAGGGTCCACTCTGTCCTCATGATATTAGGGACAGAGAGAAAATAACTGGCACCAAAGCATCTCCCAGGAGCAGTACCCCATTAATGAAAGGCATTTTTTGTTAATGGGAAGGAATGAAGGAGGTACTCGAGGGTCAGCTCAGGGGAAGCATACACTTGATCTTTCCCTACCCATGATTCCCATTAAAGCTATTGCCTGTTAGTGTCAATTATCTAATGCTGCTCATCTGTTATCTGACCTGTATCTGTGTATCTTTATTCCTGTCTAGTCTCTGATTTATCAGTTAGCTATCATCATCTATTACGTGGTGATGCACATGGTGTGCCTGGGTGTACATTAGCCTGTGGTCATGTCCACTCCAGAGCTGTCTCACAGTAGCTGAGGCTGAAGGTCTCTGTGGAGGATTTTTACCTGTCTGGGGACTACAATGGGAATTTGAGCTGTATGATGGAGCAACTTGAAATGACATGAACCATCTGAGGAATGCTCTTCACCCAGTGCATGTCACACTGGAGTGCTGAGTGTTACCTGCTGGAGATGAAGTGGGGAGTGCAGCTAATGAGTCACATCATGCTTTTTGTCTGCCTTTACCATCCTCTGATGTGGCACCAGGCGTGTGAAGCTGGACTGTTGCAGCCTCCTTTCTGCAAGCCTTCAGCCACACGTCCCCCTTCCCTTCCTTGTGTGCACACCTTGGCCTTGCATGTTTGCCCAGTTTGGCTCAGTCAGTGCTCAGCAGAATCTTGTGCTATAGTAACAGGACTGACCAGAGTTATTCCTCCCTCCCATTCTAGGTGAAAGTGTCATGGCAAATGTTTTAAGGAGAATTTTGTCTTTCACATCTGGATTTGGTGAGAACCTTCTCTACTCTGGTGTCCTCCCTCCACCCTCTCTTATTTCCATTTAGAAAGGAACCATAAGGAGATGAGATCCTTGCAGGTGACTGTAACCTGAGAGCCATAAGCTTTGTGTTAGAAATCTGGTGTCCTAGATATAGGACATATATACTGATAATATGTACACACTTGTGAAAACAGAGAGAGAGACAATTAGCATATCTGAGTCCAACTCAACTCCGTGAACAAGATACTAATTTTTATTTATAGCCTTGTATGCATGTATGTGCATATATAATTCTAGCTCACCACAAATGAAATAGTTTTTATTTATAGATGTGTACAGCATGTTCATCTCCATGGAATCTCTGTATTGTTCCTCAACAAGACTGACAGCTGACACTTGACAAGGTGCTTTTGGATAGGTTTCCCAATATTTAAAACTAACAGCCAAACTCTCCACTTTTAAAGATGAAAATGGCAGATAATCAGGATGTAAATAATTTACAAAAAAACCCACCAGTACTGTGTCAATTTCAACTTTCTTCCTTAGACTAATAGGCTCTGGATTACAAACTCCACAGCTTGAAATTTGCCTTGCCTATTTTAAAAACTAATTGGAACTGAATACAAAAAGCAGACAGTCATCACTGAGGGCAAGAGTAGAAGATGATTATTATGTTTCTGAAGAAAAGCTGTGGCTGAGGGCTGGCTGCTCTGGAGAGCAAGAGCAAAACCTCTTAGCCCAGAGTGGGAACCCACCCTCCATGGGCAGTCAGGATCTTTAAGTGTCAGGTGGCAACCAAAGTTTTGAGGGTTATGTTTATATTGACCAGTACATTGGACTAGTAACATTCTAATCTGTACACAATTGCTCTCGGGTTGCTGTGTGCATCTGAGGTTCTTTGGCCCTGTACAACTTCAGGGGAGAAAATAATGTCCATGCTCTGTAGAAGTTGCAAGCAAATGGAGCTGAGAGTAGACAGGGAAACAAATAATTTATTCATTTTTTCTGCTTCCTGAACTAGCAGATTTGTAAACAGCTGGAGATCCCAATTTTATTTCAAGCTACACACATATTAAGATCAAAGCTATATTTCTGAAGTTTGGTTTATGAATTAACAATATTCTGAAAATAACAGTGAGCTTTGTTTTTAGGCTTAGCTATACTCAGGGTTTGTACCATTTCCTGCCCATGCCTGTCCTTAAATGTAAGTTTGGGTTTGGCTGCTCTAAACTGATTTGCATCCGTGTTGGGGGTAGCAAGTCAGTCCTGCCACTGAGTCAGCAAAACCTACTGCACACTTCCCTGCAGGACCAACAGCAGCCCTGGCAGAGGATATTTCAGGCAAATGCTCTTAGTCTGTCACAAATTACACTGGTCTAAAGCAGTTCACGTAAGCAGTAGTACTGAAAAATCACATTGTGTATGGTATCTGGGATTTGTTGCTTCAGAGACTATAGGGAACTCCTAACTCCAACCTCCACTTCTTCACAACTGGAAAAGTGAATGGGCACAGGGATGCACAGGCAAATCTGCTGTGCAAGCACAGGAACAGGGTTCCATGGATGTGACAGCATGAAAAATGAACTTGCTGTGTCTGAACTCCTCAGATATGGTATAATGTTTAGTAAGCTGCTCTCTCCTCCATGTCTGTTGCTTGCAGACAAGGATTCTCTTCCTGGCTTCCAGCACGGGTCTGCTTGCCATCAGCATGGCATCAGCAGAGAGAAACAAGCACAGCTTGGGGAAAAGATCACTGCCAGTCAGTGCTAACAAAACTCACTTTAAACCTTTCCTCTGTGCATTATTAAGGTCAGTGAGGCAGACTGTAAATAAGAGGCCTAATTTCCAACAGATCTTACCTGTGCCATTTCCTTGAAAGTTGGCAGTGTCAGGTGAGAGCTGGCAGATGTGACTGTGGCAGCAGAGGCTGTCCCTGCCAAATCCCCGGTGCAGCCTCTGTCAAAGGAGCTTCTCCTGCTATGACAGAGAAACGTTTGCCTGTGCCCCAGTCATCCCTGCTCACACCTGACTTCTCAGCAAGATCCCACCCTTTGGTTTAAATGAAAATGAACGGCCCCCCTGCCTTAGCCAGGATAGGTTTGTGTTACTGAGCTTCCACCCACGGCTCTACTGACACAAATGGAAGTGGAGATCTCGAGGGGTGGGAACAAGCAGGTAGGCACAGGGATACACAAGGCACCTCTCATTGCTATAAAGGAAACATTTGTGCAACTGGAACTCTTGGACTGACTGGGGTAAGCATGTGAGCCTTCAGCTGCTTTTGCAGTAGGCAGAGATGGAGGATGGAGCAAGGGGAGACTGGCACAGCAGGGGACACTAATGCCAGCTAAATCCACCATGCCTGGCATCTCGGAGCCCTTCCTCTGAGCCGTGCATGCACAGCATCGTTCAGTTCATCAGCCTTATTTCTCTGCTAGTGAGCACTTAGTGAGCAAATTCTATTCCACAGCCATTTGCCAGGATAGCGATCAGCTCTTTGAAAACAAAGGGTCAGATCTGGGAGCAGCACCTAAGAAAGGGTTTGTTCAGTGCAGTTGTAAAGAATCCTGATGTTCTAATTGAAACAAAAGCAAGGCAAGGTGGGGAATAAAGAGCAGAAAGCAAGAGGCAGTTGTTCAGGGGAGTGGGTGGGTCGCCTTGAGACAATTGTTTTTGTTTTTTTTCACCTGTAGCTGCTGGGTGGAGTGGATCTTGGTAGAGGAAGGGGCTGCTACAGCCAATTGTTCTGGTAATGCTGTGTCATCGCCACATTGGTTTGTATTCACAGTCTTGCAATCTACTGAAAACCAGAAACAATAGGAAAAATTCGTTCTGTATAGCAGTGCTAGTGTATGTATCTCTTGGAAAACAACTACAGAAAGCCTAGCTGGGATTTCCAAGTACAACTATTAATTATATGCCTTGTGCTTAACATTGATGAATTTCTTTGTGGTAGAAAAATATGTGCACATTTCTTCTAGGCATTAAAGCCTTTTCTCTTTGGTGGTGATAATTAAAAAACAAGGACAATATGACTGGCAGAATGCAGTGCTTTTTTTCTTTTTCTAAGAAGACATAATTTATAAATTAAAAGCACTATGTCTCAGCCAAGAACAAGCTGGTCTTCTGAACTATGGCATGAATGTCATCAATGAAAATGAAAGAGAAAAGATGAAAAGCATCTTCTTTTCCACTTAGAATGAGCATTTTGCCAGTGTATTCAAATTGCATAGAGAGGAGTTCATAACCCTTCCTCCCTCGTTGGGACAAGTGGCCAGGGAAATCCTGACTCCTTTTGAGAGCAGGAAGAGATCCAGACCATTGACATCCCAAAGATGAACAGAGGGAACAACCCAGGAGTGCCTGTGCTCATCTGGGCACCTCTTGTCTCTGTAAACAGACAGGAGGGTGGGTGAAGGACCTGCTAACAAGTAGAAACAAGTAAATAAGTTCTTAGAAATACACTTTGACTTGACAAGTTAGTAACCATCTAAAGGAGCCAGCGAGGAATGCTTTCCACTCTTGCTGTGGCCTGCACCCCACATAACATTAACACCTATCCAAAAGGTGGTTTAAGGATCTCTGCATTTCTTTTGCCACTAAAATGATTATTTCAGCCCTCCTGTCTGCCTCTTTCACCTCTTATCCTAATATTGGTGAGAGGCTGAACTGAGTCCAGCTTAAGCCATGAAGTAAAAGTAAAGATTTCAAACAGTTCAGGTCCCACTGAGCAGCCTTTACAAGGGAGCAACTGAGAAAACACAGGGAGTGGAAGGAGTGCAGATCTACATTTTTCAGTGGTAATCTGATCTTAGATCGATTTGAATAAATCATGGATTAATCCATTCTTAAACAGAGCCCAGTGTCTGAGAGTTGGATTCAGTTAATTACTTTCCATGTTAGCAAGGTGCATATTCTAAACTGATCAAGTTTAATGATACTAGAAGGGTTGGGCTGATTGGGGTTTTTTATATGAATATAATTTAAAAAAAAATTGTTAGTTTGTGAATTGACTTGTGTTGCACTCCTAGTTGCTCCAAAACTAATTTTAGTGTTGGAAGCTTGAAACCCTGACTGAATCTACAGCTTTACCTTTTGTTCTCAGTCCCTACAAAAGGAGGCTGCAGTTCTCATGTCTTGAGTTGATGGTTTAGGTGTTCCTGCTCTATTGTGGCCATGGAGGATGGAGCTGTACAGTTAATTCTCTCCTATAGTGTTTTTATCTGTTTTGATGACACTGTTATTCTACCTTCTGCTTGGCAGTAATTTAACAATCTCTTATCTGGAAACTAATGAAGAGTTGGGCTGGCTGATTTCTTTTCGATTAAAAGCAAAGCAAGCATGATACTGTTTTCAAAACTATGTCCCTAAACTTTAAAAACCTCAGTGAAAAACTGGCTTTTCTAAGACTTCTCCCCATTTTTATTCTCTTTCCCTGTTCTCTGTCCCTTGTTTCAAGATTTAATGTATTTTTGCCTGGGACAAAACTGGAGGGGGGGGAAGGGGAGGGAGAGGGAAGTACAGAGAGCTGGGAAATAAAACATCTTTTTCAACTCTCCCCACACAAGTACCTGTCCTTCCATCAGTGCAGGTTAGAACCAGCTGCAAATGCATTTCTGTGGCCCCAGTATGCCTGCACCGTGTGAGCACCTCTGCCCTCTTCTTGATATTTTTAGCCCTGCTTTTCTTTGGTGTATCTCTGCTCTTCCTGTGCACTAGAGGACAGCGTACCTTCCTCTGTGGTTCACCTGTTTTCACTGCCCTTTCCTGACCCCTGGCATTTTTTTCCTAGAGGCAGTAGGATGAATTTGACTGCTATTCAAGCTCCAGGCATGACAGTGCCATAAGTCTCTGATGACACTGGCTATCACAGGAACTGCTGAGAACGCTGCTCGTGTTTGAGAGGTCTGATTATGCAGTAGGTCCCTTCTTTTGTGTCCGTTTGCTGTGTACTAAGGGGGAGCTGAGCCAGAGAGGAGTTAATCTCAGCTCTTGGGCCATCAGAGCAGCCAGAGCCTGGATGGCAGCGTGTATTACCTGGGGCCATCCTCCCACTCGGCATCTCCATCCTGGTGATGCCTCCCTAATCCCCTTTGGTGCAGGGTGAGTTACCCCAGTACAGGGGGAAGGAAGCAGCATCTGCCTTGGTCTGCACTGCTGTGAGGAGCTGCTTGCTGATGGCAGCAGAGCTGTGTTCCCCTTACCCTGGGACAGCACAGGGAACTCGTGGTGGGTGACAGACAAAAGCCAGCAGTGAGTGACTGTGATCTGCCTTCTCCCAGTGGCACTGCTGGTGGCAGAGTGTGCCTCATTGCCCTGGAGGAGGAAGATGATGGGGTGCTGGGGAGTAACCCTAACCTTGCTGCTTGCTTTTTGGTATTTTTGTAACCTCCCTGAAGTATTGCTGATTTCTGAAATCTCTGGAGATATCTTGATTAAACACAGAAATAGTCTCAGATGTCCTAAGGCTGCCAGAAGAAAAATGAGATTATGAGGAAAGTCATGGTTTTGTTAGTAAAATACCTCCTCAAACTGATGACTTGTGTGTAATTGTTTAGGTGGTTGGAGTCTGCATAGATTTAGGGTACTGAGAGCCCAAAGCCATCAGACCTGTCAGGAATTTCTGACAGAGCTGCAGCTCTGCCTTTTTCCAGGACAAGAGGCTACAAATGCTTCTGGAAGCACTGTTCTGTTTGGGTACTTCATTTGTTTGTTTTTATATCTGATAGTGAATTCAAAATATGTACTTAGAGCAGGAAGTGTTCTCTCCAGGACTAAGAACACAGTTGCAAAGAAAATAAATAGGAAACATAATATGTAAGTTTTCATTCACTGTTCCTACAGAGAGGTCCTAGTATCTTTTGGGTGGCTTTTTTTTCTAGAAAATAATGGTTGAATTTTACTGTGAAGAACAAGAAGGCAGCTCTTCCACAGCAGCTGGATTATTTAGACTGCTTCTTTTAATTTCTGCGGTTGGATGAGCTGTTTTTTTAGGGTGCTTTAATGCAGTTTGTGCTAGAAAGAGTGACCTTGTTATGAGAAATACCTAGTAGACATTCAATATGCTGGCAGGACTAGCCTAGTAAAGTTAATGGCTTGAAAATTCAATTTGAAATGGTACTTTGATTTAAAAGAATTTATCTTTGCAGTAAATTGACATTTGAATAATGTGGTTAATTCTACTGACAGAAGTATTAGAAAGCAGTGGTGTTTATATATCATTCTCTTGTGGCTTCTAAGGTAGTTGTCTGGCACAATGCAAAAGGAAAAAAGAAAACAGAAGATAAAAGGAGAAATTGGACACTTGAAACTCAGCTGCAGGATTTCAGACTTCTCTTTCTTTTTTTTCCTTGGATTTACTAGATAAACTTCCACTGCAGATCTTTTATATTTGTCTGATAAACCATCAATTGACTTCACTTTGTTAGCGACCAATCCTGAAGTGTGGTTTGAATCTTTCAGGGATATGTGAGGAAATGTATAAGGATAATCAAAGATTCAGCTGGATTTGACCCATTTAAAGAACACGGAGACAACAGAAAACTGGAAAAATGCAATATAGTATCTGAATGCATTTAGACTTGTGAGATGCTGCTATGAGACTTCTCTGCTGTTCGAGCAGTGTTTCTGAGCACCAGTTTGCTACCTATAGAGCAGGTCTTCTTCTGTCTGTTTTTCCCTACTTAATGACTTTTTTTTTAAAAAAATCTGTATTTGAAAGACCCAGCAGGCTCCACCTGCCACACTGGCACAACCTGCTGGAACAGCAGCATTTCAGACTAAGTAATGCTTTTATAGGCAGTAGTCAGCAAAGTGCTTTTCTGAGCCAGCCTGCGACTCTGTGTGTGGGGCAGCAGACAGGAGGTCATGTGAACTTGCCTATGTTGAGCACAAACATGTCATAGCCAGCTCTAATCCTTAAGCCTGCTTTTGTTTTGAGGGTTCTTGTTTGCTGCAGGTATCTAAATTTAGCCATATTTTTGTCAGCTAGAACTTATGTTACAGAAAAGAATGCTAGCAAATCTTAGCAATGTCACACTTCATTAGTCATGCAAGCACTTAAAAGCAAGGTTAGAAACACAAAATTCTAGAGATTTGTGGAGGCAGTTGTTTAAAAATGCCACACTGAGCTTTTTAGGATTTACCTTCTGAAAATGGACCAAGTTAGAACATTAAATTTCATGAACAATGCGGCTTTCTTAAGTTTGGACAAGTAGTATTTAAATCCTGAAGAAAAGCTTCACTGGATGTGTATCCTTCTCTTTCTTTGCAACATTCACAAGTCCCCTCACATTCTCTTCCAGGTTCAAAGGCAGAAAATAGTATTTGCTGACAGCCTGTTTTCTGGTCTGGCTGCTTGGGTCCTGCAGAAAAGCTCGGGGTTCTCCCAGCACCCCATTCTGCACATCCTTTCCCCTTTGTGTGCTGCAGTGGGGCTGGCTCTGCTGCCCTGCCCTGCCCTGCCGGGGTGGCAGGGGGACACACGAGTCCCACACACGACACCTCTGACAGAGCCAGGGCCATTGTTTCTGTTGGTCAGACCTGTTGTTCAAGCAGCTGTATATAAAAATTTCATTTGCTTCTATTGATGTGCACTTCCTGCAGTGTGCTCTTGAAAAGAGAGAAGCTCCTCTCACCATTATGCTTTTTTTTATTATTATTTTTAATATAGCTGTGTGGAATTAACATTGGGTATTAAAAACAGAGGCTTTATTCCCTGGACTCTCTTTCCAATACCTTTTTTCTACTTTTCACCTTTGGCTACTTGAAAATTTGGTAAGAGAATGCCTTTAAAAATTACTTCTTGGTAAAAACATGCACAGAAAGTTCCAGTTACACGCCAAAAAAGCTGAGCTATTTTAATGTGATGTGGAAGTCTCATCCCTCTTGTGATAGTGCCATTCTGCAGCACTACTCTTGAGCATCCTGCAGGTGGGTCCAGTTTCCAGGCAGCCTTTGTGTCCTGGGATGCTTATCCTGGGAAAAGAGCCATCCCAGGCACCCAAGGGCAGTCTGCTGGCATGAGGTTTGTGACATGGATGCTCGGGACACTGCAACCCTCCTCCTTTGACCTGCACAGTGACCTGCCAGCTGCTGTCCTGGGGAGCTCCTTCTGCCAAGGGAGTGGCCGAGCAGAGGGATCCTCGGTGGAGCTGGGCTGGAGCAGCAGGGTGGAAGCTCTCCCTGACAGTGGGGCAGAGGGCAGGGACACACAACAGCGAGCTGGCACAGGATCCAGAGATGGCAGGGTGGCCCCACATCGCTGACTGAGCAGGGAGCAAACATGGATCCAAGGGAAAAATCGGCTGCTGTCACAGTCTGGTTTGCTGTGACCCTGAGCCCAGTCCAGCCAGAGGGAGTGTGGTAAAAATAGAGGGATGAGAATGATGGAGTTGCCTGAAGAATGAAGAACTTTAATGGATAAAATAACAAACATGGAAACTGCAAGATCCAGAGATGAGGGGGTGTGGTGAACATGAACAATATATAGGGGACCAATCACAAATGTGAACAATTAACACGACCTTGTATGTGACAGCTCTGAACCAACTGAGAACAAGAACCAGAAACATGACTATTCTAGAATAACTCCATTAACATACCAACTCCCATGGATACACTCTTCTCACAGTAACCTGACCAGCCATCTCCCTCTCAATATCCTGCTTCCCATGGTCTCAGGTTGATGCCTCCTGCATAAGCTATCGAGGCTAAACCACTATTTATCCCAGCCAGTTCTATTCCCACAATGTGAAGGAAGGTTAGGTTAGGAACTTGTTAGCTGTTGTCCTCTTCAAGCTGCATTTAACCAAAGGTCTGAGTGGAAAACGTCTGGATAAATCCCCATTTATCCACACTAGAATTGCTACAGAAATAATTCAGAGGAAACTAAGTACATAACCAACTATCCTGACTTTGTTGCACAGTTGTGAATTCCACCCAAGCAGTCTGCCCTCACAGCGTGACAATCAAGTGGTTTTACATCTACTGGAAACTTCAATAGTTCTCAAAGAAAAATTCAATTATTGTTACTACTGTTGTCTTCATTAGACTGGCAGTTGCAAAGTTATGTGGAAAGAGATTCACAGATTATTCTAAACCAGGACGTATTAGCAAGTTTTCAGGCCTAAAATGTTTCTATCTCCTGTCAGGAAGAATATTTGGTTTAGCATCCCATTGTAGGGGTTTGGGCATTGGTTTTTCCTTAAAACTTGAATAGCATCTCTATTTCTGTAGACTCAAAAACGTGTATTCTTTCATAAAAGAGCTTTTTTCATAGCACCTAGACAAACTGATATGAATTGTCCTGTCTCCAAATTGTATTACACATTACTAATAGTATTGAGGACTTGTCTACTTTTCTCTGGGCAGGGAAGACACTTTGTAGTTCCTATTTGTACAAAAAGCTATCTGTGTCAGTGCAGTGCTTTGTCCACAATATCACATTTCTAATTGAAACAATCCATTTTGGGTTATTGTTGAATAATAGGTGGGAAATGATCCACCTATTTTCACCAGAATTGTGTATTCTCAGTGGTGACGTATTTATTTATTTGATTTTACAAAATACCCAATTCTGAACTCATAAAATGTCTACCAATATAGGAGGCACTCAGGATTTCAAAAGATCTAAGGTTTCAGAAGCAGGAGTTTCTAGAGTTCTGTCTACAGACTCTACACAGAGTATAAAATAAAACTATAAAGGGTGTAAATACAGAATGATCACCTGGAAATAAAGGACATTTTGAAAGTCATGTTATTGGATTTGTGCCAAAGTCAGAAGTATCAAAAATAAAATCAAAATTGCCCTATTTCAAGTGGGTTTTTTCCTTTTTCACAGCCTTCTCTCCTTTCTACAGCTGCTAATTTTACAAGCTATTCTGCTTCCAGGAACAGTAAATGTGAACCATAAACATCAATGAGTTGCACTTAACATGGTTCCCAGAACAGATTTCTGAAGGCACCACAATGTGAAGTTGTGGGTAATTGAGGCCTCCAGGCATTCTTGTCCCTTGCTCTTTACCTGGTTACAGAACCTCCTCTTCTGATGCCAAATCCCATTAGGATACCCCAAAATGACAGATGGCCCTGCCTAACTGCCAGTTGGCACAGATGTGATCCTTGGTTTTGGATAAACAATAGGATTCTTTTTCACATGTAGTAACCTAAATTTTCCTGGACAGGTTATAGCTGCTCTGTGACAACAATGCAGGTTGCTCTGTATAAATTCAAGCAATGTGTATAAGTGTATGTAGAAACATTTCTGCAAAATTTCTGTGAAACAGAATTATAAATCTGGGCCCTGGAAAGCTGTACTAACATAAGACAAGGTGTGAATTTTAAACCACTCACTTTTCTAATGTAACTCCTCCTGCAGAGCATCTTGACCACTGAGTTCTGCTGTAGTTAAGCTGAAGAGAGAGGGTCAGTGTGAGAGAGAATGGCATGACAGTAGTGGCTGAAACACATCAGCATAACACAGGATACATTGCTCTCCAGACTGGCCCACAGGCTAATCTAAAAATGTGTATATGTTATTCAGATAGCTACTGGCAAATGTTTTATTAAACATTTTAAGTGTAAATGCATCCTCACAAAACGACTCGAGTAGACCATTTAACCTTCCTATTATACAGTTGGTAAACAATGAATATTAATATAAAGCAATCATTTCCATATCCAAGGATATGGTACCTTTCTGTTAAACCTATTCTGCATGACTTTTAGTATTGCTAGTAGTGACTTCTCTAGTTGAGAAGCAGCAAAACTGTAAGGTCTAGAGGAAGCACAGCACAGAGGGAAGGGCATCTTTAGAAGGCAAAAGAGTTCACCATCCATGGGTACAGGAGTGGTTCAGGGTGTTGATGCACTTTACTCCTGCTATCCATGTAGGATTTGATGGTTACTCTGGATCAGTGTTTATATCCAAGGCTGTTTGCTCATTGGAAGCACAATTGACCACATCTGTGTACCCAAATCCATATGCATTCCCAAAATCTCCAGTGAACCTGCATTCTCATTCTCAGTTCTGAGCCTGAGACAGGTCTGTTCAACTTTCAGAGATGTGAAGCCACCTTAACCCCTCCAGCTTCTCTGTTTGTCTCCACCTGAGCAATGAAAAATCAAAGAACTCAGACTTTGCTGCTTGCTTTGAAAATTTAGACGTTGTTATGCAAATTCCCAGGAGCATTTCTCAGTCTGCAGTCGCAGCACCTCTAGTGTTTCTGGAAATCGACTTGAATATTATTTTAACAATAACCATTAATCCTTTCAGTCTGCTTCCCCTGGGCTGCAAACAGCAGAATTGCTCCTCACAAACTGCCGTGTGACATCCTGCTTGTGCTGCCTGGGGACATTTGCTCTGAGCAGCAGATCTTGTTCCAGATTGGTGTGGAAAACTTAGCTGTAAGGGCAGTGACAAAAAAGCCATAGACCTAGTCAGGATGCTATGGAAGCTGAGGAAAATTTTCAGTCTGGGAGAATTCTGTGAAGTATTTGGTAACTCCTGGAGCCATTACTCAATATGTAATTTTAAGGTTTCTACCAATGCAGTGCACAATGATTAATTCACAAAAGGTTTCTAATTCCACCTTAGAATAATTTACAGCACTTGTGTTGGCATTCAGGTGAGATAGATGAACTTTTTATTTACTGAGAGAATCAAGTGTGGATTTCCCTCAAGTCTGAAAGGGAGGAAATTAGGACAGCATTAGGAGCTGATGGACAGCCAAAATTGTATTGGTTAGCTCTGCTGAGGAATTGTTTGGACTGAATCCTGCTCCCATGGGAGGAAGTGAGAAAATTTTAACATAATAAATCTTTGTCTCTGAAAAAAATAAAATTATCATATTATAAAAAAACCTGGAAAGCCTGTTCCAAAAACCGTTAAAACTTTGGTATGTTGCTGGTGGTGTTTCCATCATTGATGCAGTGAATTCTGGATATCCCCTTTGTCTTTCCTAGACATGACAAATATACTGATTTCATGCACAAGGTGAATGAAATATCCCCTAGAGAGGGTCAGTGAGTACCACTAAGTGTTGTACTTAGGTTATCCAGTGCCTGGGCCAGGAGACATCCACACATCCCAGCTCCAGTACAGGATGCTCCTTGCATTAGGGTCTTGGCATCCCCATTGTGTGTCTCTGACTATAAATTCTATTGTGTTTTCTTCTTCAAATGCTTCCTGGGTCATCTTGACAAGTTGTTCTATTTGTTAGAGCAGCTAAAAATATTTGTATCTGAGAATGGAAACTGTGCCTGTTCTCAGTGTGATGTGAGTCACTCCTTTGTGGAGCACTTGGGTGCCAGGCTCAGCATGCAGAGCTGTGCTCACCCCGTGGGGATGAGGCTGGGTCCACTCAGCAGAGTTTGGCCATCCAAAGCCCTTACATGTATGTACAGAGAGATTAAGGAAATTAATCAGAATAGCCATTGCAGTTAACACTGGGTTCTGACACAAGGAATTCCTTAATGCTTTTGTGCCTGGTTTTACTAGGCTCAGCTCCTTGGGCTTGCTCTAGGCTTGGCCTCAATGAAGATAACAGAGGGAAAGTGCTCACAGTTTCACCGTGGACCTGGCTGCTGTCTAGGGGCTGGGAAAAATGGAGCTGGGTGGGGAAACCTTTGGAAAACTCAAGTTGTGCAGGGCAGGCATGTCCCACCAGTCCCTGAAGGGCACCCACTGTAGCAGTGAGGCAAGCAGAGATGCCCTGTGGGAAGGGGATGTTAACTCCAGCACAAACCCCAGCTTTTACTGTAGTACAAACAACACACAGAATGCCCTTGCTCCTTTTCAGTTTATATCTCTATCATGAGAAATACCCACTTACTGGAATGGTTGTTATTTACTTATTTCCTAATTTTTTTTAGCAACTTCTTGCTTTGACATATTCAGCTAAATGAACAGGGAGAAACTTGCATTTGTTTACTTGTTCTTTTAGAGATAAAACACCTCTGTGCCTCAGTCTTTGAAATACTGTGAGTGATGGGTTTTGAAAGTGAATTTAGAAAATATTCTGAATTAAATATTTATGTTTAAGCTTTTACAAGGCAATCTGAATAAGCCTTTGGGTTTTTTTCCACAGCAGACTTAATTGTGCCTAGCCATATACATGAGTTTGATTCCCTAGGTATAAAAGCCTTCTGTTGTTTTTTGTGGAAAATTTAAGCCCTCTGTAATCTCTGTGCTAAGGTGTTGAGCTAGGATAAAATTAAGAGGGTTTTGCCCATGAATAACACTCCTAAAGTGTTACACTGTAGATGAGTCCAGAGTGCAAGTCTACCTGGCCGTAATCCCTGGTAGTTCAGAATAGGTTAAATGCACAATATTCTCACTAACAATCTTGTGCGGGTTGTGGTATTGACTGTTGCAGGCTTCTTGGTGCTGGGAGAGCGAGTGGAGAGGATGTAACCCGGGTCAGGAGACTGGCACAAGGGCTGAAGATGCTCTGCAGAGGGAGTGCAGCGGGCCAGAGAGGAACTGCACGTCCCTGCTGACAAAGCAAGAAAGAAATCTGTGCCGTTTTGCACTTCCCTGCCTGTGCTCAGAGAACAGAAGCGTGTGCTGGTGCTCAGGAGCAAGGAGAAGAAGTCAGGGAGCAGAGGCTAAAACTGTGCATTCTGCTGGGAGCAAGCAAGACTCCACTAGATGTCCTTCATGTTCACATAAATGGCACTGACAGATTTCACTGAAAGGGCTGAAAGGTGTTTGCAAGAGGTGAGGGCAGACACGGCAATGCATGGATCTATGAGCACCTCGGGGTTCCTTTCTGCACAAAGTGAATTCATCTATGGTAGTGAGTGGCTTGCTCAAAAATGGGACCTATGTCCCTGGAAAATTGTTTTACTTGGTTAAAACTACTCTTTAGATTGCTGAAACAAAAAAATAACCCTTTTGAGGGGCTGGTTATGCATTACAGGCATGTTTACGTGTTTAAAATGGCAGCTGGGTTTTTTTTAACATACTGCAGTTTATAATATATTATTGCTGATGTTGACTAAAGTCACTAGGAAATTAGTGTGCATGCCAGGAGTTTCCCACACACAATCTGATGGAAAGCTAATGTTCACTAAGTTTGTGGTGAAAGAAGAAGGAGTTAAGGTTCACAGTTCAGATGAGGAAGATGGCATCAGTGTCACTGAAGTAGATGATATTTAGAATTATTAATACTCATATTATTAGTAGTTATTAATAATCTCTTCTTTGGGATATAAGATGGGCATATTGTTCAGGCAGCTTGAGATGTCTGGCTGTGCTCCCAGGCCAGGGAAAGTGTTTGTGACCGAATGCCAAGTTGTAGGTGAAGAAGAGTCAGAGGGAACTGGTGACATTTACGTACTGAAAAACAAAATATTAGGCTTTTATTATTGGTTCTCTAGACGGGCTGTGGAGAGGCTGATGGTAAATATGGAATCCATTGATGCCCTGGGTAGTGCTAGTGAGGGGCTGTTGATGTTTAGCTTATGGATGTTGGGATGCATTAATGCTCAGAACATTAGTCATGGGAGTGAGCAGCTGGAAGCAGCAGTGCTCAGTGGAGAACAGATTGCTCCAGGAGGACAGAGAACACTGCTCCTGATCTGTTCTGTGCTGGACTGGTGCTCACGTCTCCTCCTTTCCACCCAGTTGCATTCTAGGCCTAACAGGAAAACTGAGCTTGGACAGGGAAGGGCAGAAATGGGAAGGGTGGAGAAGTCAGAGGAGAGAAAGTGGGAATTGCTGAGGGGTTGATTCTTGAGTCTGCTCAGTGTGCTACTAATTCTGTCAGTGTTCAGTTTCAGAGGTTTACCTGGCCTTTTAGTGCCATTTCTAACTACTGTGTGATCTTAGCAGAAATATAGGCAAATGCTTTTTTGCAGTTTCTCACTTGGCTATTTTGTGTCTTTTTTGGATGGGGAGGGATGAAGAATTTTAGCAGCCAACACATCTCAGCAATGAGCACAGACCAAGGCATTTGAGGTGATCTGCTGTTGAAATGCAAGGGCAAAATTAGTATCAGTTTTATCATGGCAAAGGTGTGTGATGAATTATACTTTCTAAGAAAGGACTTTATACACACTGGATTTCGAGTACTTTTGTACTTTATGCCTGTTGGTATTTAAAAATGATTGATTAATCTGACATCATGTGAAAAAGCTGTGTCTGTGCTGTTCCTCTGTTATGTTACAGGAACAGTATCTTAACCTGTTGGGATGTAGGGCAAGTGGCAGAGCTGCTGTGGCCATAGTCAACAGAAGAAAGTTGAAAAATAGACATGAGCTTCTAGTTGGTATAAAAAAGGCTTGGGGAATAGGACCTTAGAGTAAAGACAAGTTGAAGAAGATTGAGGGATGGATATGGTAAAACAAGAATTCAAACAGATGTGGCAATTTGTTTTACAACATAACCATAAAATGCCACTTAAAATGCCTCATTTGTATTCTGTGTCAATGTAATAGATGTAAATCTTTCAGGGAGTTACTAAATATACATTTCTGTTGGCAAGTGTAGAAATCATATGATCAATGGGAGAAAGTAGCAGGGATTTTGTGTTGTCAGGACAGCATGACTGAACTTTCTGGGCCTGGATCACCCAAACGAGCCCTCTATTTTAGGCCATTCATTCTGCCTCCCTTTTTGACATTTTATCACTTACAGCATTTAAACATCTCTTTTCATCTTGTAAGTCATAGTAACTGGTTAGTGACACATCTGCTTTGGGCACTCATTTGCTCACTATGGAGAGGTCCCATCCATCTCACACGGAGATGCTGAGGCTCTAAATAAACCCTTCTGCTCACTGATCTGCCTTAGGAAGTGTCTCCCTCCCTTTGAATGTGGGTATTGCTGCAAATGAAACCACTATTTGTCAGGATTAAGAGAAGCAAACAGTAAGATAAATTTCAGCTTTAAAAGGATTTGTCTGAAAAGACACAAGAGATATCAACAGTTACTAAGATTGCAGATTTTCTGAGCAATAACCCTGTAAAAACGTGTGACACCATCAGTGAGTCTCACAGTGGCTTGTCAAATCCACTTGTGGTTCTGCTTGAAATTAAACTTCCAAATGAATTCCAGACATTTCATGAAAAAGTGCTGTTGGTGAGGATTGCAGTCTTTCCAAAGAATTATTTTCAACATCCAGTTCTGTAGGGGAGCTTCCTCAATCTACTTGTAACAGGTTTCTCATTTAGTTCTCTCCCCTAGGAAGATTATGTTCTCTTAATTTTTGGCCCTTTTCCCCTGGAGCATTATACAAGAAGTGGCACAGTTTCACAGTGAAGTGAGGCTTACCTGTGTTACCTGTGCATTAGGAACCAGAGCCTTGCCATACCTGCTACTGGGGCCTGTCCTCTGCAGTCAAGGCAGGACACTGGTCCAGCATTCGATTCCTAATAAAAATCCTAACTAACTTCTGAGTTGTAAGATTCCCAAATCCTGCTTTTTCTAGGAAGTGAAAAGTTATTATTCCATGAATAGTTTAGAGCTGCTAAAAAGAAGTTAGCATCTGGAGAAGTATTGCACTGATTACCTTTTCCTAGGTTGTCCCTGAGTTTTAATCATTACAGTATTTAGCCACACTCCCTGACTCGGAAATAAGCATTGGTCTTCCTTGTGTTTGGACATAGATTTCTCTGTGTTGTGCTAATCTGCAACATTCTTAATTAATTGAACGGTCTTTACAACAGATATAATACTTTATTTGCTATTGTAGAGAAAGGTTAATTTTCTCCTTTGAAGCTGTCTGCCTAGTGGGGAGGAGGAGGCTCCCTTCATTGGCCATCTGTATGAAGCTTTACTTCAGTGGTCATTGGCTTAGAAGACCAGGATAAAAAGGGTCTGTTCATCTTTTAGGACCTGTAGATTTCCTGTTTGCTCATACTACACTCCAACCATTGACTTTTGAAGTCTCACTTAAGATTGTCACTCTGAGATCAAAACTTAGACCCGTTGTGAGAAAGTTGGTGTTTCTTTTTCCTATCCTCTCCCTACTTCCTGTTTTACCATGACTTATTGTGAAAGCCTCACATTCATCTCCCAGAGCTGTCAGTTTGAGAGTGCTGCTGTGAGGTGCTCCATCTCTGAGCACTGCCATGTGTATTTGTTTTCTTTCTGTTTCTGGAGGAGTGTGTATTTCTTGGATGTGCTTTCTGTATCTGGAGGAGTGTGTATGTGTAAACTGCTTTTGCTTTGCAGTGGTTGCCCACAAGTGCTGCTCAGGCACGTTCTCCAGCTGCTCTGCCTGGCTGGCAATGAAATACAGCAATGAAATAATGAACTGGTCATTTGCCTAGAAATCTAGGGGTGCAGGTATGTACTTCAGCAGAGTTTAAACCCATAGGTACTTCATCTGCCTGTAATCTCCTCTGATCTGCCTCTTGTTTTCTTGCTCCCTAGTCATTCCTTCCACTGATTCAATACTCTCAAAAAGATAACTCCTTTGCTTTCACATCTTCTCCTTTGTACATTCACTGTTTTTCAAGAGGCTGGTTTCCACCATTGCTCACAGGATATTTGGTCCTTGGGGCAGTTTGTGTAATGTCTCCCAGTGAACTCTTTCATCTTGTTGAACTACACTATCAAGATTTTTTTCTGATGCCAACTAATTCTCTAAATACTTAAGCTAGGTTATCTGCCAAGAGTGGTGTTAGCTGAAGAAGAATACTGCAAAACCTAGAAAATAAATCAAAATAGAGTTATCTTCTGAAAACCAGCACTAAATAAAACCTCATAGAGCTCCTCGTTTATTGCTTCTCATGACTTAGGAGCTTATTGATGTTAAAGGTGAAAGAGTCATTCTCCAGATATTTGTTGTGGTTGGGTTTCATTTTTTTTTGCCTCTAAATAACACAGCTAAAGGAGTTAATTCTTCAGTGATAATGTAAAGTGGAGTTGTTGTGACTGCAGGCTTAGGATTTGTTTTCACTGAGGTGTCCACAGGTGGCTGTATGTACAGTATTTGAGAATTGCTCTGAAGAATTACCAAGTTGTATATTTTAACAAGAACTTTCTTAGAATTTCAGCCTGAGTGTAACATATCCTGTTTTACTTGTATGCCTTTTCCAGACACCTTGCTAAAAATCTTCAGACAGAGTTCCACTGTCTGAAGTGGGTATAAATCTGTTTTGCAATTTCAATAACAAAGAGGAAGAGAGGAAGAGCATAGAAACAACAGATGAATATTTGTGGCAACACAGCTAGACTCTGGAGTTACAAACACCCTTCCTGGGGTTTTCTGGATGGTGTCAGGCAGGCTGATGTTCTCTGTGTGAACCTGTTCATGCAGCTTAGAAAATCTTTGGCAAATAACCATTATTTTTGCTGCACATATATGCAACTTCAAGCACCATGTGCTGCTTGATATGCAAAAATTATGCATAGACCTTGGATTCTACATGTTAAGTAGGAACTAGGGGTTTATCCAGCATTGCACACACTGATCAAATTGTACAAGTTTTATGAACTGTACTTTCAACTACAAACAACCTGTGTTTCCTCTGGTTTCCAATTTTGCCTCCTGTCTGAAAAAACCTCTATCAAGAATTAGGTCACTATTAGGTAAAGGATTTGACTACAAAAATTTCAGGGAATGAATCTGTGAGACTTCCAGACCTTACATACCACCCCACACACCTCCCAGACTCTCTTTGTATTTCCATCTCTCATGCAGCATGCAATGCACGGTGTAGGTGACTTCATCCTGGCCAGTACCTCAGACACCTTAGAATGATCACAAAGCACATCTAATGGCACTTGGCCCCTCCTTCCTTTGCTGGTCTGCTCCCCAGGCCCTTGGTCCTGCTATTACAAGAGAACATCTGTGGGAAAGGGTGTCAGAATTCACTCAGAATTTAGTGGACAAGATTGCAGCCCAGCACCATCAGTCAGGTGCAGCATTTCTGTGCTCTGACAAGAAGTGTGTCAGATTCAGGGAGGTCAGCAGAAATAATAAATAATGGTGGCCTTATGTGGTATCTCTGTGGCCTCAGAACTGTTGAAGGATTTGAGACCACCAGAGCCAAGTGCTGTGCTAGCAGCTTTTCTTTCCAGACTTTAGCAGAAGAGGAATGCAGGGGAACAGGGCACTTCCAGTGCCAATGGATGGGCAAACTCCAGCTTTTAGCTAAAGCTGCCTCAGTTCTTTATGGGATCAGCTTCTCTTAGCAGCCCACATTGGTACCCACAGTAATATATTTGAGTTGGTATTAGTATGTTATGTGTTTGAGCTGGAATTTCTGGGTTATGTTTGATTCAGTATTTGTGTTATATTTGAGTTGGTATTTATGTGTTAGTGCAGGGCTCATTGGGGGCTGCAAAGATAAGAGAGAGCCCAATAAGAAAGAAAAATCGAGCAGATTGGAGGAAATAAGTAAAAAGTAAACAGTATATTTTACTTTTGTCTTGTATGTAAATCTCTGGGAAATAAATGCAGTAGTCTCCTCTGTCCTTGTGTCTTACACTGAGAATTAGCCCAAAGCAAACTTAGCAGAGAAATCACATGTTGTTAGTATTTTCATATTTTTACTACTCCTGGAAAGACTGAAGGCTTGGGCAATATGAAGGAAGGAACAATGATGCATTCTGCTTTCCCCTGGCTAGATATTCCTCAGCAAGCTTAAATATATTGACCAGGCAATTATAGAGCAGAGACTACTCCAAACAGATGCCTTATTTTAACATTCCAACAATTATTCTGATTCTGATTCAAGTGACATTTAAATATATTAATCCTGAATTTTTATGCATTATTTTGCACACCACAAAAAGATGCAAGCACATATCCTGTAAACTGCAGATTTTATGTCATTAACTTTTGGGACATGTAGTAAATTGTTTTGCTTTCACCACAAAGCATCATTAGTTTGGTATCACTTTTTCACTAGTTGGTTTTAAAGCATATTCTTAATCTCAAGATGCATTTGATATGAAAACAAAATTGCTCCTGAGAAGCAGTATTAAAATGTGCTTCTTGGTGTTATGTGCTTTTCATCATCAAGAAACACACTGTTAATCTCAGGGAAATGTTAATCTTTGGGTGTACACCAACAGCAAATCTTTTTTCTAATTTCATACTTAAAGATAATAGGCTGATTCATATTGGAAGCAGTGAAGCCTGAAAGTGAAATAGGTTTAAATTTATAGTTAAGCAGAGTATTTTATGTTTTGTCTTGCTTTAAAGAAAGATTCATGGCTATTTACAAGTAATTGTGCTCACAGAGTAAGTAATTGACGTAGCTATATATCTTTTTCCCTGATTAGAGCTTTAGGGTTTTTTCCAAATCTTAAACCAAAAACAAGGTTTAAAAAAAACTAGAATCAGAAGGCTAAATGCAGAGACTGTATAAAAATGAACTGTCAGGAATCTATGAATAGTTTTTTGCAGAAATAAGTTATCAAGGAGTTCTCTCAACTATATTTGGCATTTTTGGAACAAGAGTGTTGGTGTTTTATTAAAGAACAGCTCCATGAAAAGGGAGGGTTTGTGGACCCTCAGCCTGGAATGTTCTTGAAATGAATATAAGGAATTTCAAAGGTGTACTAATGCTACTGTGGCAATATCCAAAAACCCATTATTTGAAAAAATGTTTTTGGAGCACACATCAACCAAAAAGCTGTAAATAATCTACAGGAATGCTGAACTGTCACAAAATTATTTATGATGAAAGTGAAGGTTATAAAATATTCATCTTTTTTTTATTCATGTAAGAGGGTAAAATTCAACAAGGGGAGCAGCATACCTACTTTCTATGTCTCCTGCTTACCTTCTTACTGCCTAATAATCCTGGGAAGAGGTGGACTGGGAGCATTCCAGTTACAGCTCTGAGCAGAATCTTATATCATTGTCTCAGACTCTCTCCAATTTGTTCTCAACCTGATAATTTGATCTACAAAGCAGGTGCTCCCCCTCAGCTACACAGACTATTAAAGACAGAATTACAGGTTCATCTTGATGAAGAAAGAGCCACGTTTTGGGGTAGGAGCTCATGTCTGGATGTGCAGTCCTGTGCTGTCCCCACTTTCCAGAACTTTGGGTCCAGTTAATAGGATGAAAAATAGGCATGAAAAACATGGAATATAAGGTCAGACTTCCGGGTGATACATAAGGCAGATCTCTCCAGGTACTGAAATATAGTGCAGATGCGGTTTGGTTTTTTTTGTCACAGACTGAATTCTTAATAGTTTATTCAACGGCTAAGCAGCAGCTGCTGTTACCATTTCAAGAGTGATGCCTTGTGCTTTAACTACTGTTCTGCTTCAGGTCCCTGCTCTTAGAGCTCACCACAGCTCTGTGTGAGCTCAGAAGCACCACAAGACATCCACAGGCTTTAGGGGCAGCAGTTCTCTCAGGAAGATGGGCTTGCAGGCGTATAAACTGACTTCTTATTTGTGACCCTTGAAAAGGTGTCAACACAGAGCATGTGTATGTGCTGTAAATTATTTTCAGGCTGGCCTAACAATGGGCATCAGGGCAGAGAGCAAAGGTGAAAAGACACCCAAAGGTGGAGGTTTGGATCAAGTCCACAGCTGAATGCTGAACAGTTTCTCTCTTCAACTAGTTCCAACATGGGGAAAAAACCTCCACACAAACAAAAAGAAGGCTCACTTGGATGTGTTCCTGTTTGTCTTACATTCCTTTTCTATGCCATTTTGCCCAGAACCTTGAATATGTTAAAGGAGACCACATGGGAAGAGAGGAAAGAGCATGGAGAAGGAGTAGAAAGGGCAAGAGCACTATCCAGTCCCTCCGATCTCGTTTACTTGCCAAAAAAAAAGGAATACCATCCGTTGTCAGGATGAGGATCAGGCTGCTGCAATCATTTATTCAACTGCCAGTGCTGTATTCAATTCTCTGGATGCCATCCTGAAATCATCTCCCAGACCCCAGCTGTAAACATAGTTACTAAATGCATACCTCATAAAAGCACTTCTAAATGCAAATGGCCCTGTTTTCTTTTGTGTGCACAAAGCCATTTGGTTGTGCATGTGGGTGTGCATCATATTCCATTTGTCTGTGATTGATAGACTGTCTTCCAGACCAGAAGGGTAAAAAGAAAAGTGGAAGTCAAAGCCTCTGATTTTTATTTCAGCAGTAGCCAGGCACATACATCTGTGTGCAGAATTTGGCACTCAGCAAATCTAACTTTTGCCAAACCAACAAGAGTAGCTGGTGTAACAAGGCTCTTGTGAAATGAAAACACACATGAACTAAGTATTTCACATCTCTATATGGGAAGTTATTTTTAGGGTTAATTTGGGTTATGCAGTTATATTGTGGGTGATTAATACAGGGTCTTTACCATGCAAATGGTGCTTGTAAGGAGCAGAAGCCAGCTGATTCCCTTGGGAAGTCTTAGTGGCCTGGGCACCACAAACACATGTGATGGCATGTTCCTGCAGCAGACCTCTTGGAATACAATCCCAAACACAAATCACTCTTGTGATAGGTTGCAGCCATGGGAGGAGTGTCAGTGACACACAGATGCTGACTAGATACTATGGTTTTTTTCCTGACTGTCGTGTCCATATTGTGTGTTGTTCTGTTGCCAAGGGATGTGCTTAACAGACATTATATGGAGGAAGATGTATTGATTGGAGCTGGTTATGCAGTATAGGGATGAAATTGCTTTTTCTAAAATGCTTCTTAGAAACTAACACGGGTGTTTAAGTCCTAGCTGTGCATTCCTAGCGGCAGACCTTGCAATTACAAAATGACTATTTCTGGAGCAGCATTAACTAACTTGTTATTATTCTTTGAAACATCATGATTTTTGTATGCTGCAGATTATTTTCATTTGTTTCCTGGTATTTGTGTCTGTAGATTGCACTCCCATTCTTTTCTCTATGGACGAAATGGCTAGAATTTATACAGGAAAGAGAACTAAGTGCCCTATGAATCAAAGATTTCAAATACTGTGTGCCTTATGATAAAATCAGAATTGGATACCCTCTTTTTTGTGTTTGATTGAAATAGCACTGAAGCATGTAGGATACTTATGAAAATTTTATGGGGAAGGCATAATATTACCAACTCTTCATTCCCTGGAAGACCAAGCTTGGTGAAAAGGGGGAACAGATTTTAACCCTCTCACAAACATTAAAAAACTATGCTTGTACTATAGGTCATTAGAGCATGAGGTTGATGACTTCCTGAAAGTATTGGTGAAAAATAAAAATTGGGTGGTTTTCACACAAAGCTCTTGAGGAAGGAGGGGAACCCTCTGTTTTCCTTTCCTAAGATAAATAAGGACATTCAATACCCACGCTGCCAAAAACTCCACAAGACATGGCAGAAATCTCTGAAACAGGGATTCAAGTCATGCATTTTTCTACAATTCATGTGAACACTGACAGCTGTACAGATGAAACTGGTCCTGCTTTGAAACATCGTTTTCTAGCAAAGAGAGAGGATATCTTAGATGAAAATGGAATTGATTCCTAAAGACTGTTTCAACAGATTTGCCAAAAATCTCTCAAAGATGAGTTCAGACCAAGAAATACTGCTAGCCACATAGTCTGTTCTTCCATGAGCTTGCTTCCTCCTTGGCACCGGTTTGGCTTGGAACCTCCTTCTAAAACTGAACTAGTGGCAAAATGTTTAAAAAGAAAGCATGGAAGAGAAGGAAAAATAGAAAACAGAGGAGCAAAGATAATGTCATCCTTGATTCGAAGATGTCTGCTTTTGTGAGCTTTACAGCTCATGTTTTTAATTTCAGATTGTTTCATTACAATGAGCATCTGAGCTCTGGGAGGCTCATGCCACCTTGGCCCTGTCTCACTAAGCTTTGTGTGTCAGTGCTGGAAGGTGCGTCACTGCACGGGCCACACGCACTTTGATGTCTTTACAGATACCTTTAGAGAAGCATAACAAGCACTTTCCTGAAACTACTTAAAAATTATTTCTGAACCAAAATTAAAGACCACCTCTTGAGGTGATAAGAAGAACGCCCAGCTGCTTTGTCTAGCATAAAGCAGCAAAGGGTGCATTACATTGAGGGTACAGGTGCTTTTAAATAATGATATCGGCTCTGAGAACCCATCTGCAGTCTTGGTCTGGTCACCCCCTGAAAGAGCAAATTATTCCTTGCTCTGCAGTATCAGATGTGGTCCTTGTCTTATTATTTTTGTAATAGTGCATGACCCATGTTATCTTTCTGCATCAATATCCCCTAGATAATGGCCATCTGTGCTTTAAAGGCTTTGTAGGTAAACTACAGCTATTTAATATTTTCTTTTATAGTCAGTCAGTCTTTTTGTGAAGGAGACCATAGTGATCGAGTGATACAGCCTAGCACTGCTTTGTCTGTTACATGATTGTAACGTTTCCATTTATATCACAGTGTCCTCTGTACTATTCAGATTCGGGAAAAGAAAAAAAAACCTACTGCAGAGTTAGATTTTCTGTTTGTAGAAATGCATTTGATAGCAGGGGGAGGGTTTCATAAAGTTCAATTTTGTAATAAAACCCGATTTCCTTTTCACATCAGAGCCACACTAGGACAAAGGAATTGCAACAGGTGTCTTTCACAGAGGGAACATAATTGTGAAGCTTGCTGGCATCCTGCTCGCTCAGTCTCTCCAGCACTGGCAGCTGGGTGAGGGGCTGCTCTTAGAGCAAAGGCTTTAGCTCAGCTGTGGTCGGATGTGTCCATAGCAAAGAAAGCAGCAACAAAGTGTGCAGGACTCTGGTCTGGGGTCCCTGTCCCATGACTGTCACTGTGTGCTGTCCCCTCTTCTACTGAGGGAGGTGCTGCTGATGAATTCCCACTGCCCCAGAGGGCAGCAGCTTCCTCAGGAGCTGGTTTTGGTTTGGCTATCACTCCATCATTGGCACAGGTTGCCTGAGCAGTGGGGGAGTCCCCATCCTGGAGGTATTGAAAAGTATAAATGTGACACTTAGGGATATGGTTTAGTGGTGGGTTAATGGCTGGATTCGATCATCTCAAAGGTCTTTTCCAACCTAAATGGTTCTCTGATTCTATCCCCATACAAATGCTCTAGAGTCACGCTTGCCATGCTCCAGTGTAATTGTGTAACAGAACAAACTTCCCTGAGGACAGGGAGGGGATGTCCCTGCCTCTGCTGAAGCAGGAGAGGGAAGAAAGGGCACTGCAGTACCACAGGGCTGACCAGAGCCAAGCCTCTGCATTCTCTGTGTGGGAGGGATGCTTCAGACAGCCTCTGGTTTGTGTCAGGACCCTGCACTTCCTCCTACCACCCGGAGTCCTCAGTGCTGGGCTTGTAAGAGGGACAGAAGAGTGAAACAAAAGGTTGATTCTCTCTCTTCCTCTAACTTTTGCCTTCCAAAGCACTCCTTATCACATTCCTCTTAAGAGGGTACGGCCTGACACCACAGCGAGATGGGCTGCTGTGATACTGCAGATTCAGAGCAGGTGAAGATCTGGATGACTTTCATCTTTGTAGCCAATGTGTAATTTCAAGAAAAGGGTACTCTGCCATGGATATTTGTACCTATATCACTAGCTCTTAGAACCTGTGTTGAAGCAGAGAAAGCACAGAAGTTGAAATAAAAAAATATCCTCAGTGCAATAGCTTGCTGGATAGCTGCTTGATTTTACCTGTATTCTGCATCTGAATAAGCAGCAATTTCAATATTTCCCTTTCCAAAAATGCCATTCTTGTTCTAGTGAAAAGCTTTCAGGTACTCACTCTAGGGAGCTGATTTGTAACAGTGACCTGAAGAACAGGGCTGTCCCAGCTAGACAGGGAATGTTCATTTCTCCAGCCATTTCTTCACTTGTTAGTACTAGTCCCAAATCTGAATTACTTAATTTCACGTTTTTATTTCTGGCTCCTAATGTGAAATGTTGAGGCTGCTATGCCCAGTGCCATGTCTGTAGCTGCCCTTTTGCTGATAAATTCTACTAGTCCAGAAAGAAGGAAATAGCACCAGTGTTTTGAAATCACCTGAAGACAAGGTGTCCTGCTGAGCACTGCATAATAGCAGAGAACAGCTCCTGGTGCTGTCTGATACTGTTTTCCCATGTTTAATAACCTCTGATTGTTGCTGTCATTTGTACAAGGCTTATAAAACCTGGTTTCTGTCTTCAAGTGCATGTGCATATCTCTTGTTATTGTCTGTATGTTTAGGTAATCGCTCATGTTGACAGAGAATTTCCCTTGTTCTTCGAGGTCAGAGACACTCCAGTAATTACATTAATATGAACAGTTTAAGAATGGCCAACAGCAAAACCATTTGCTTTCTTCAAATATACAGCTCATCTTCCAGCAACTTCAATAATCTCTGCTTACCTCTCTCATATGTTATGTCATAAATTTTTGCTGTCTCTGAGCTTTAAACTCTTGCATGCTTCATAATTCCTCGGATTGCATCCTTGGCAACAATTCTGACTTGCAGCCTGCCATTAGTTGTGTCGTCCAAGTATCTGAGATTAGGTGCAGTGTGTTGAGAAGTTGATGGAGCTGACAGTTCTAAACCCACTACCACCTTTCAGTAAGTCAGTAGGAAAAAACTCTGCTTTTTAAAATATGGTCTTCAATTAGTCTTCAATAATATGAATGTTGATAGGTTTTAGCAAGGTCTCAATTTATGCAGGTTGTTTGTAGCCCAGCATTACACTGGAAGTGTTACTGAATCACATGGCAAGTTTTTTTCTGTTGTGTTCTTCTAATTCAGGGCTTTTAATCCTTTTTTTAAAAATTATTTAATCAGACCTTTGTATAAATGACACCTCACAGAAACATTTTGTTCTAAACCCTTACTTCAGGTTAACAGTTGACTTTTCCATGTCAAGTGTCCCAGTTTCAAAAACCTGTGAACTCCTAAAAGCAATTTAGCACCATTGGACCAGTGACAGATTTAACTCTGGACAAATCCATGCTGAATTTGTTAATCTGTCAGATGGACTTTTCAATATAGAGCCTGCTCATTTTTTACAAATAAACACAGTGGTGCACGGGTACTTGCTCCCAGTTTATGCATCACGCTTACCCTTCTTATTTGTGCGTCCATACCCTTAATCTTCTGAAAATACTTTCTGAATGAATTTTTCTTTGTTTAATTTGTGGCTATTTTTCACATGCAGCCAGAAATTTCCTGCAGTGTTCCAGCTCCTAGGAGACTTCTGGCTCTAGACCAGGGATCCAGAGCTAAAAGGGGCTATAAAACCCAGGAGAGATGAGCAGTCTCTGCTCTCAGTTACAAATCACACGAAGAGTGCTCAAATTTAAAGATACAGACTGATGTTCAGAGGTGCATCAGGGAGGTTCGTTGACCGTAAGGCATCAGTTCATTACACCTTTGAAGCTGATCTAGTGACCTAAAAAATTACAGAAAATGTACTTTTTTCAGCCAGCACAGGAATATGCTGGGCCATTTGAGATCAGATTTACCATTTTCTTTCCCATCATCTACATTCAGAAAAGATGGGTTCTTTTAAGCAGAGAGAGGCTCATTGGGCTATTGCAGTAGAGGGCTACTTTGGACTCCAACCACTGATTTAAATGCATGCTACCTGCCAACAACTTCAAGGGGAGCTAATGGTTGTTTGTAGTCTAAGACAAACTCTGCCAAATAAATCCAATATTAACAGTTTGTCTCCTCCCACCAATTACTTCAAAGCAATTGGATGTTTTGAGACAAGTATTGAATTGTTATAAAAATGTCTCAATCTCTTAGTTCAGACTTTGACATATTCCATAGTGAGTTTATTTCTTTAGCCAGAAATATGGCATTGAGGATTCCACTCAGTACTTTCCCACTCAAGTTATAGATTTTCTGTCAGAAAAAATAAAATCATGCTTGTATACAGCTACATTTAAAACATATGGCTCTGCTTTGGCATCTGTTCTTTTTTCTATTTAAAGACTTGGAAGTGTATAATAAAAGAGACTATATTCTGTGACTATAGTTTTTGTTAGGGATTTTACACTGATATCACTACAGCCATTCTTTAAGAGCTGTAAAAATAGTTCTTCACTCTTTGGTCTCTGGATCATAGCTTCTTGGCAGGAGCTACATCATCTGAATTAAAATGTCTTCAATTAAACAGAAAAAAGACTAGACCTGGAAAAGGAATTCAAGTTTGTTGTAGAAATGCAGCATAATTAGGCTGAAGGTTTGCATAGCCACACACACAACTGGAGGCTCCTTTTGCACTTCTGAGCTTTCTAATGTGAAGATGAGTGGTGTTACAGCTGTAGTAGAGTAAAACACATACTGTCTTCAGTACCTACCTAGAGTAAATTTGGAGAGCAGAAAGGATGTCTGAAATTTGCATGTAACTTTTCTTTCTGAGCCATACACTTTGCTTCTCTGTCAAGTGTATCTGTTTTAAAATAAATTTGTTTTCCATTTTGATGCCATTTTTACTTTTCATGTTCCAGCTTCTGAGCTCTCAGATTGAGTGTTATAGTGTTATGGACACAAACATGGGAACAATCTTGATTGTTTGGCAGTATCTTCACACTCACTCGTCAAACACCAAGTGCCATCTGATTACTTTGACAAATCACAGCAAAGGATACAGTTTACAGTCGGATTATCAGGATCCACAGAGCAAACTATGTGCTAACATATTCATCGCCTTCAAACATGAATACATTTGAGGAAATAATGATCTTCACATTGATAATCTTTGAACTAAAGTAGGCTGAATTTAGTGAGTAAGTTACTCATGAATTATTTGTTCAGCTCTGAAAACAATGATGAATCTTTTAAAAGTAGCAGTGAATTTTTTGATTAATAGAGAGCCTTGAGAGCATCTGTTTAGAAGGTATCTGTATATTCATATTGATGGACTCTTTTTGCACTAGCAGGCTAATGAGAGAAATATAACTTCTACTGCCAAGAGAAAAATCCTCCCATTGAAGCTGTTGGGAGTCTGACCACTGATAAATAAAAACAATCCCCTCCAGGTCTGTGAGAAATGATGCTCACTTTTTAAAATTTCAAAGGTTTATTAAACCTTAACAAAATACAACAGAAGACTGAATAAGGAAAAATTAGAGCACTGAGAGTCTTTGTGACCAGCAATCATGTGCTCAGCTACAACATGGCTGCTCCCCTTTTATACCCCTGGTGTTGTATCAGGTAACCCTGGCTCCTCACAGTCTGTCAGTTCTTCTTCTTCTCAGCCCAGTGGTGGAAATTACTTTCTTACAACTTGATTGGAGGCCAGGTCTTGCCATGCCACACTTCTCAGTTACAAGTCTGCCCTCCTCCCAAATGCCCTGACTGCTGAGGCCCTCCAATGGCAACAAAACAAGGGGGAGGAGAACGAGGGCTATGGGGAGAGCAAATCGCAGTAACATAACTGCACATCAATAAAACTTCTCTTAACATACACAAAATATTCATCCCTTAACTGTGAGGGCCAACCATTGCATTAGCCATCCATAACAGGTTCCTGCATGATCTTAACAGTCTGAGCAGAGCACTGGCTAATGGTTGACACCCAATGACTGCAGTCATGTTTTTTTAATTTTTCTTTTACTGAGCCTTAATAATATTCTCTTTTTCTTTCTTGCAGCCTTCTGTTTCATACACATTCTCAAATCCCTTGTATATTTCTCCAGTTGTTTATTACAGCTGATTCAAGGAAAGTTTACATTAAATGACTATATATATATCTCAACATTTCACATATCTTTCACATTTTAAGATACTAAATAATGGTAGGGGTTTTTTAATGACAGCACAGCCTCAGGTTCTTAAATCAGCAATGTCACTTTATGGCTTTTAATTTGCGTTTTGGGCGTTTCAACCTGACGTCTTCTGAGCATGAGACACACGTAAGTGATCAGTCTAAAAATGTAGATTCATTTCTGTGACTTAGGGGAAAAAATAGTCATATAATAAATTCTTGGTACTCTGTCTTTCCTAGGGCATCTACAGTTTTTACCATCTGCTCATTTTGACTTCTGCCTTTTGGCCAACTGAAGTAGTCAGTTCCTTGAAACAGCAGAGATTTTCATTATATTAATGATTAAAGATTTTGATATGGGTGGAGACTTGGTAAACAAACATATCAAAAGTATTTTCTTTTTTTTTCTTTTCAAATGCTCTTTGATTTTTAGCTGTTTGTTGTTTCTACAAAACCTTCTCCACTTACTGCCCTTTATGGATGCACTGACTTAAAGAAGCTCCCTCACTTACTACTCCTCAGGGAAAATATATTTTTCTCTACTTTTGAAAGCTACTCAAGATGCTACTTTTTGTCTTTTGCCAAACAACTTCTTTAAGAGAAGTTAGAGGAGCATTTAGTGGGATGCAGACTAAGACCTTCACCACTCTCACTCCTTCTTTTTGCCTTGTAGGACAAAAGATCATAGTACAGCTGAAGGAGAAGGATGGAAAAGGAGGTTTGTGGTGGGAATTGCTCCATCTTACTGTCCAGGGAAAAGTCACATGTGTATGGAAGCTGTCTAATGATAGTGCCAGGGAAAGAGTAAAATAGAAACGTTTCCAAGGTCCAGGAAAGACTCCCAGTTTGAGGCCCAGAGAAGAGGATACTGTTCATATACTAAGAGTGAGACCCAAGTGGGAAGGTGGAAGGAACACAGACAGCCCAGACAAAGAATTGGAGGTGAGTTTTCTTTAGTCTGCTTTTTTAGTTTAGCCTTGCAAGGGTAGGATTTGGCTTTGGATAGAAGACTGCAATTACAGGAGCTTGTCTGAGACAGTGGAGGAAAAGTGGAGTAAGGGGAAGAAAGACACAAGAAATTGGTTTTTTAACAGGTCAGTTTTGGGCATGTAGAAACCTAGATAGAACAGTTAAATATTAAGGGTGAAAATCTGTTGATAAAATCTCTCCATGCCCAGTCCTACTTTGTCATGCTGACTGTGGCCCTAGCCAGTGTTTTATATAATATATCACCCTTGTTTTTAGTCAGAATGTCATTTAGTAGTTTAGTTAAAATGGAAACTTCAGAGCATTTTACCCCACAGACCACAGAACTCTTCCTTATGATTTTGTCAACAGTTGAAGAATAATGGGTTCAGTTATGTTTGAATAAACATAAAGCTGTTATTCCCTCAAATGACTTTATTCACAGTGAATATAATAAATCTGGTTCGCCCTTTTTATGCATTGTAGATCCCAATTCAGATATTGAAATTACCATTCTCTCACAGCTCATCTTTATGTGTGCATGCTGGGGAGCCAGTTTTACTAGGAGGAATATTTACAGAAAGAGAATTTTGGATTCATATCGATGTACATGTGGGAGCCAACTGCTGTTGTATTTCCATGAGGAGTTGCACCAAAAGCACTAAGCAGCTATTGTGTCATGAAAGCAAAACCTGTGATATACCTGAGAGATGTGAGTCAACATAAATTTACTGAGCAGGGAAATTATCTTATTTATGCTTCTTAATTAATTTTCTAGCTTTTTATTCCATAAAAATAGTATCAACATTGTTTTAAAATAAAGAGACTGGGGCCAATTTAATCACATTATTTTCTTAGTTCCAATTTTTTTTTTGTTTAGACAGCTACCATATAGACTTGTTTCAGAGGGAAAGAGATTCTCAAGCAAAAAGACTACGATTACAGAAGGGCATTTCTTTTGTCTCTTTTTTTCTGAAGAGGGAAACTGTTCTCACTTGAATCAAATCTTCCAATCTGGTCTCAAGTTAGTGTTCTTTTCTCTCAGTGATTTTCCTCTGCGAGCCTCTGTGTGCTTGTCAAAGCCAGGCTGCCTGTGCCAGCACCTGACTCGAGAGCCTGTGTGTCCCTTCTGGGGCTGTGCCTGGGCTGGTGGGGTCTGTCCCTGAGTGGCATTCCCCTTGTGTCACACAGCTTCCCGCTGCTTCAGAATCAGAAACAGTTTTGCTGTTTCTCATTTTTATAACTTTGATTGCATTTTGACAAAAAGAAAGGCATTCCCCTCGCTTGCTCGCACTTCTGTATCATGTGGCTTGCATCGAATTTCCTGAGGAGCTCTTTGCTTTAATCCAGGGTTTAACACTAGATCTTCTAATAGCAACTTTTTTCTCTGAGCTCAAGTGCTCTCTAAACATTTCTTTTGTTGCATGTGAGAGAATTGCAAGACATTTGTCACTCTAAAACCTGATATGTCTGTCTTTTTCTTCTAAAGCTTCAGTTAGATGTTAGCTAAGGGAATGTTGGAGGGAGGCTTCTGCTTCTTAAAGGAGAAACACTGACAGTGGAGCTAAAGGCTTCTGTTGGAATTCAGAGTGTGCCCCTTCCCTGACCAAAGCCAGAGCTGGGAGTGAGGTCTTGCTTCATTGGGGCTGCAGTCCTTACAAAAGTCCTTTGCAAAAGCAAAATCTCTCACAAAGCAGGGGAAGCTGAAGTGACACTGTTTCTCTGACATTACCGGCAACCCCTTCAGATTATACCAGGTCTGTTTCTTATTTTAGTTACCCTTGTGCTCTGAAGTGTTTTGAGGAGTATTTTTGGACCTTTTTGGAAATCGTGGGGAGTTTGGCACAAAGGCACTGTGTTTTTTCATGTTCAAACAGCCAGTGAAAGAAGGCCTCCAAAGCAATTTTGGAAAATGTGAGTGAAGAGCTGATACATTGACCCATGGGTTATGGTGGGGAGAAATGGCTGCTGTAATACACTGTGAAAAAACCTTTTTGCCTGCATGAGTAGTACTTTTTGCAAAACTAATGTAGACTTTAATAACCTGTAGGCTTTTGTGTGTCAAATTGCAAGCCTTAATAGCCTATTAAAAAGCTCTCAAGTCCTTAATTCATTAAGGTGCACATTCCGTTCTGTATAAGTACATGGAATACTGAGCTGTATATTGAATATACAAAGGAAGTTATGGTGGGCAAAGTAAAGTTCTTTTTCCCAGGCAGATTCTTGCACCAGAACCTGCAGAGCCCTGACCTGCTGGAGGTTCACCCTTTGGATTTATCTGCAGAAGGAATAGTTGCCCATTAGGGGGAACTGCTGTGCAGACAGGCAGTGGGCTACAAGGGGCATCAAGGCATCTCTCTATTGAGCAGAGGGAAAAAAAGGCTCTGACATGCTTTACAGATGATTTTTCCTAATCTTTTTTACAATGAAGTAGTAAAGAAATTGTCCGTATTAAAAGAAGATATGGAAAATATTTGAATATTGTGGTATCTTATAAAGGAGAAAGGGAGCCTTTCAAGTAGTTTTCGTGATGAAAACAAATTTCTGGGGCACCCAAACCTGGTTATTAAACGGTATGATAGAACCAACGTGGCACTTGTTTTGGTCCTATCTGTAGAACAATCAAATATGCCAGTGTATTTGTTGTATAATTCCCTTAGCAGCAGATAAATCAGGTTGACATTGACTTACATAGTAAAACATCAGCAGGGAAACAACAGGCAGGAAAGTGAGGCCCGTGAGATGTCGTGGGTCGCCCTGCAGCCCCTCATGCATGGATCACTGCCTGCCTTCCACAAACGTAGATACTTAAGCATGGGAGCCTCCTCTAATTAAATCTGCTCCTCCTCACCTACACACAGGAAATCTGCAGCTGCCAACGGGGCTGAGGAAACAGGAGTTGTCAATTACTCAGAGCAGTGGATTTGCATAATTTGGGTTTTTCATTCCTTTTCAACATCCGAGTTCCATTATCTGAACTGACTTGGGGTCAAATGCCTGAAGCATTTCATGCACCCTAGAGCAGTGTAAGGGCCATAGTTGTGATCCTTAGGGAAATATAAGTAACATACTCTCTGCAGACCAAGGAGATGTTTGTGACTTGCCACAGGACAAAGGGGAGAAGTATGGGATAAAAATCTGATGAACTCAGGGTTATGATTCATTTGTGCATTTCCCAGTGGCTGAAACAGCCCATGAACCACCTGAAACAGAGTTCCTGCTGCAGAGCAGGGAGGAGTCAAGGGACTTTCTGATTCTCTTCAATGTTGCAAGTGAGGTTTCTGCCCCTCTGACTCTGCTTTGTTGGTTCTCCTAGGGAATTCTCGTAGATAGGTATTTCCTTGTATCAATCAGAGGGAGAAAAAGCAAGCAATCTCTAAAGGAAAATACATAAGAAAAAAATCACAAGCATCACAACAGCTTTGCAAACAGAATGGCATAAAGCCTACCAAGCTGTCATATCAGTTCCTCCCCAGAGGAAATAACGGGAAAAAATTCAACATGGAACATTTTTACATCAGATAAGGGAATGTAGGGTAGAAATCAGAACCATTTTTTAAAGCAAGTGTATTCCAGGAAACTTGCAATATAAGTTCCAATAAAGCTCAAATGAAGCCCCAGTGAAACAGATTCCCTGTTTTACTTAATAAAATGTGGGAAGTGAACCTTGAGCTAAGGCAGCCGTTAAGTGATGCAGCATAGCTGAGGATCAGGCAGCCCAGAGGGATGTTGTGCAGCTCTGAGGGGAGGGGAAGGTTGCTGAAGAAGTGGTTAGAGGGTTTTTTTTTTATATGATGCATGGATGTGCCTTTGTAGAGAGAGGAAACAGATAGAGAGAAGATGTCTCCTTGGGCTGGGTACACACAGAGGGATTGGCGCCCTGAGTGCACTGTGACACGGGACTGGGAGGCTGGCAAATGAGTACAGAGCACTTAGAGTTGTGTATTTTCCCCACAACGTTACATCATGTTCCTTAAATTTATTACTTGTTCATACCTATCTGAAATTTCCCAAGTTAGGCATCTATTGCAGGGGAAAGGAGATAATCTTCAGGGTCTCCCAGTGCAGGAAAGACCTCATGGTGTCCCTGCAATGTGGGAATGTGTAGGCAGATTTGGAAGGGGCAGAAAGCTTCTGTTCCCTGTGACATGCCTCTGCCCAGCCCTGCAGCACCTCTGCAACTCTCAGGTGCACAGCCCAGAAGCCACTTAACTATGTTGAGAAATTCCAGGACAGGGGAGAAGCTGCAGCATAGCAAGGGCTGTGCCCTGCTTTGTCACCTGGTTTGAGAAGAAACAATATTCCTCTGCCCCAATCTCATGGTAACAAAGCAGCTTCATCTGTGCAATTCTACAAGGAAACATATAACAAACATATCCTCAGAAAGTTACACAAATGAGCTAAATGAACAAAAGAACTAGATCATATATTATACTGGCCCAATTAATTTTACTGAAGATTCAGGGACATGAACCCCTATGAGGTTACATCAGCAGCGTGCATTTGTGAGTAGATAATAAATTTGTGCAGGCTAGCAACTGGGGACAAAATTGCTTTTTAACATTTCTGCTGCAAAATAGGCTTTCTTATGTTGTGTCTTGTTGTTCTTATGCTCGTCCCTATCTCTAAGAAAAATTACTGGAACTTCTTTGTTCAAAACCTTCAAGAGTTAATGTGCTTACAGTGCTGGAGAGAAACTAAATGATGCCTAAAATGTTCCCTCAGTAAAGGGTCAGATCAACACACGCCTAAATGTTAAAACCTTGTTTAAAAATTAGTTTCAAGACACCTCTGGTAAAGAAAACTAGTATTAGAAGAGCTGTGTCCAAACGGATCCAGTGAACTGGTTTCTGTGGGAATGGTGATGTTTTCTGCTACAATCTAAGAGATTGCTGAGGAAAGGGGTACTTGATGTTTTCTTACATTAGGAAAAAAAATCATGATCTGGATTTCCAGATGCTGACTTTCTTAGTTGTAGTGTGTTATCTGCAACTGAAAGATGGTCCTTTTTTCATTTGGGCACACCATAGGCAATCTCATTTTATGCTTTTATGGATGTGTGGGAATCGGAGTCGAGGCTGTCAGGGATGTCCTTCTCTTCTGTGCAAACTTGAAAAATACAAAAGCTGTTTTCATATTCCTAAGTACATAATTTCAGATTTGGACAAAAAATTTACATCAGTAAACATGAATTTCAAACTCCAGTGGTAGTGGCAGCATTGTTCTTCTTTATCTACAGTATTTTCTTAATTTGTTATAGTAACTTTATCTAATGGCAGTAAACTACAGTGTCCAACTTAGAACTCAAGGCAGTTATAGTTTCCCTCAGCTAAAGACTGTCAGATATGAGAATAAATATGTGATAAGTGGCTTTTATCTATAATAAAATACAGATCTTAATTTTCTTGATTTTTATTTTAGTTTTGTAATTAAAAAGAAATAGTCTATTTAAATGAACTAATTTATGCTCTGTGCTGAATAGTGAATTATTCCACTACTGTTTGGCTTTTTATTGCAGAACAACTCAAAGGCCTTATATTATTTTACCTAGGAAATAACAAAAAGAAAAAAAAAAGGGGAGGGGCACATTTTTCACAGGAAAGACAACCAGTATTCAGCTCCTTCCATTTTTGTTGGCTTAGTAATATTTGTCTGGATCAGTTCTTCTGTGAGGATGTGTGAGAGCAGGGTAGGAGGCTAGTGAGAGATGTGGAAATGCAGAAGCTTAGGCAAGCATGGCAGTGAGAGCATGCAAAGCTCTAGGTCAATGGCTGGCAGATGGCTTATGAGCTGAGGAGGCTGCTGGCAGATGGTATTGACAGTGTGGACAAGACAAAGATTTTGGCTACAGAAAGGGAGCTTTGGAAAGATGCTAGAAGTTTATCTTTCCTGATAAGAATACTGTCCAATTTGGATGCACATCACATTTTTCTTGGGTCTTTCTTGGTTGTTTTTGTTTTGTTTTTTTTTTTTACCACAGAAAAGGTAGAGAGGCTTTGCTGCTTTAGGAAAGAAAGAGTGACTGAAACAGAGATTGTGAGGTCTGTTATTTGGTCTAGTTCCCAAATTCTGACCATTCAATAACAACAAAACCCCCTTACTATGTGTAATTGGCACGTAATTATTTGTGATTACTAGTCTGATTCCTCTGCTGCTCTCACTGTTACTGAACTAATTACGCCTCTTATGCAACATTAGCAAATTAAATCATTCCAATTATCCACATTTATATCCTTGTGCTTTCTCTACTGCCACAGTTCCTTCTCATCACCCTGTGTGACGGTGCCAGTCACACTTTCATTCGCAACCTACTTTCTTCGTAGGCAATTAGTGGGTGCTGGGGCTGGGCTGGCTGCGAGCCCCTTCCCAGCCAAGCAAGTGCCTAAAGCTGCTGCTCATGTTCCTATGGCTGGGGAGGGGGAGGAATGGGGGTGGATGGGGCACACAACTCTGTGTGTACCCCTAAACTCACATGTCTTAAAGGCAGAAAACTTGTAGCTCCCAGAGGGATTTAGAGAAAAGAGAATCCCTTCAAATGAAGCAAGAAATGGCTTAAAATGTCACTTTAGACACACGCAAAAGACAGTTACTACTCAGATTGGAGTTTGTTCCATTTAGGATGCCAAAATACAATGGGCAGTGAACTCTTGAAGAAGCTGAAAATATGGTAGGAAAGGACATGGTCTGCTGTAGATGTGTTTGTTAGCAATGAACCTCTGAGCTGGCTTGGCAGCAGTGAGAACAAGGGGTTCTAGAAAGAGCTCATACTTCTTTCTGGGCGTGAGAAGGCACCAACACAGCTGATGCTTCGTGAGGTGAGCGGTGGTTCTCCATTAGGGGCCTGACAGCCCTGGATTGTCCTGATGTGCCTCACCTGGGGCCTCCCCACCTTGTGCCCTTGGCCGTGAGGAGCCATTGCAGCTCAGCCTGGGCTCTTCAGAGCTGTGCCTTTGTGCAGCTCAGCCATCGCTGTGTCTCTGCCCGGGCATGGGTACTGCTGCTCTGCACCCTTCAGGGAGCAGCTGGCCCTCTCCCTTCTTGGACATGTGTAACAACGTGGCTTGAAGCCTCAAGCTGTGACCTGGATCCCAGCTCCTGTGGAGCTGAGTTGACTTTTTGGGAGTGAGGGCTCAGAGCTGGAATGGCCGCGTGTGGCCCTCAGCGCCAGGCCAGGCCTGCAGCCCCTTCCCAGGCTCTCCAAGCGGGAACTGGAGCTGCTGCTCCTGCTGGTGTGCTAACAGCTAAGGCAGCAGGCAGAGGTCTTTGCTTATTGCTCAAGAATAACCTCTGTGCTTCTCCATTCTCCCTCCTGAGTGAGGCATTGCTGTAGCTCTGATGTATTTACTACTTCATGCGTTGTAGGATATCAGCATTACTGTTTTCACGGGATTTGGGCTGCATTGCATACTTAGAATATTCACCTTCATAGTGTTGTGTGGAAAATCACACTATGAAAAACCAGGGTCCACAAAGAAGACAGAAGTTCTGCAACTTGGTTCGACTAAAGGAAGAGAGCCCCCTGGGCCACACCCATGTGGGTCTCAAGTTTTTGGAGGCCGTGGACTCTGTTTGTAGAGAACTCCTGGCTGCTTGTTGCCCTCATCTTTTCCTGTTGGCTGAGGTACCAGGAAGGTGCAACCTTCCCGAATCACCAGCACATATTCCCCCTTGAACATGTGTGGTCATTTTCCCCTTTCACACTGTCTGGGTTCTGCAGCACACTTGCACGATGTGATGTTCGTGCAGACCCTCACAGCCGTTCCTCAGTACCCGGTGGTTTTTCAGACCAGTGGTGAGCGAGCACATTAACACCCATTTCTCACACCGGTCTAATGGAACGTTACCATTCAAACCAGAAACTCCAAAGCAGAGATGGATCCTTGCTCTGTTGCCCAACAAATGCCTGTTGGGTCTGGGCAAGGAGCTTCTGTTCCTCTGTGGGGACAGCGACCGGCAGCTGCCAGCCCTGGCTTCACTCACCTGGCCGAGGCTGTACAGTGTGGTTTGGGGGTCGAGGATGGAAAGGAAAGATAATTATGGCACCTCTGGGTGTAACTTTTCTCTTTCACGTCAATATTTAATATGCTGTATCAAAACTACTGTCTGCTTACTAAGTATTTGACTGCAGAACAGCTCTTCTCTGTTGCAGAGGATTTACTGTTACCTGATTAGGCATCTGAATCATAAGGTGAACAGATGCTTTGAATATCTTGTTATATTTTTATTTCCTGCTGTAAAAAAATCTCCCTTTGTTACTGTAATATCTATTTCTGCTGATTTTCAGGCACAGCAAATTTAAATTACAAGCCAACAAAATATGTATTTTTAGCATTTATCCTTAGGAAAGGAGCATGATATACTCTCAATAGGAAGGCCTAAGTAGAAACATGAGGAGACAGAAGCATAAAATAACTTTTCAGCAAGAATCCAGTGAGGCCTAGGAAAGAAGTTGGTTTCCTTTGTCTAGGCCTTTTAGAACTTAGAAGAGACTAGAGAGCAAGTATCTGTTCAGGTTTGAGCTTAGAGTGAAGTAGGAAGATGGCAAGTACAGAGCACCTCTGCACCTTTCAGACTTTTCTGAATTACTTTTTTCTGTGTGCAGAGCTGAGGTGACAAGGGTTGGTAACTAGTCAGACAGAGGAGTTGTTCCCCTTCTTAATAAGTAAGAATCTTGCTTTATAGGAGGGCTAGAAGCAGATATTTAACTTATTTTGTTTGTCTTTATGATATTTCCTCAACCAGCAGTGCTAATACTGTGTGCTAATGACCTAATCTGGACTTCTTAGGACAGTGCTTGCCAGAACATCCAGCATTGCTGAGCTGTCATGGCAGGACTATATTGTAGAAAACCCCTAAATTCAGCAAAAATGTCTTTAGGAAAACCGGGCCATGTACTGTATTAGCACCCACTACAAGTCCATGGTGTTTGTCACTGCAGTGGAGATGGGTGCTGGATTCCAGAGCAACAAATTTACACGAGGAGTGGCTCAAACCACACCTGCCTTCATGGCAGTAGCAGTGAAGAGCTCTGTATGTTTGTGATGACAGGTGAAATTTAGGGTGGATGACCAATCTTGCGAGGATTTCTTCCAGATTCTCACATAAATTCATGTATGAATCTTCTGTTAATGAACAAGTGAGGAGTTTTCATCAGCCAAGTTAATTAGCTCTGCTAGCAGCCTGAGGAACTTCCTGGTTCCCTTAGCTTCCTCCTAGAAGAATGTAAATGATACAGAAGGAATTGCTTCTATGTCTTTATTTTTAAACTTGCTGCTTTCTGGCCTTTTGAATGTGGGCAGCAACTGCAGGATTTAGAAATTAGAGTGGTGAGGAACACTTGGAGGATTTCTGCTGAATGGTGCAGACTGTTTTAATGCCCTCTTTGTGTGGACTGCTTTGGATCTCTAGCAACTAGAAAGTCTGAACACAAGCTTGTCAATAATTAAATGCAAGCTAGATGAGTTTATGTGGTAATAATCTGCATCAACAGGTGAATTTCAGTCAGTACTTATTAATGGTGCTGTACAAGGTGAGTGATGTTTTCTTAATACTAGTAGCTAACCTTATATTGAGCATATCAGTGTTAGTAACAGCTGTTCTACTCTTCAATTTTCATCTGTTTAATGAAAGCTTCTGGCAGTTATAAAATGTTTTTGCCAGTGGTTCTGTGATGATTCGGTATTCTGCTTTTGAAAAAGTAAAGTTTTGAAGTTGCATACTTATTAAATTTACTGGTATCTTCCTGACAAAATATTCTTGGTGTTAACTGCACTTCTCAGGTACTGCAGTTCTGGAAGCACGATTACAATGTTTTGTGTGATTCTTCCATCCATTATCACCAACACCACCTACTTGTGCAGAGCTGTAGCAGTGGGTGTGATGCTGTCTGGTGCACATTATTGGCCTGCAGTTCTGTACACAGGAAGAAAATAAACATCCGACTTGCAATAATGTGGTTACACATTTTAATTTAATTTTGGGATTAATATTCAGATTGTTAATTCAGGAATGGTTTTTTAAAATGGGAAATTGCTCTCTCGTGGAGACATGCAGCTATTTCCCCTCATGGCATGTATGGCTGAGGTAAGATGGCAGCATTTGGTCAGCAGGGCACGCCATTCACAGTGTGCCAAAACCTCCTTACTTGGTCAAGATAGCATAGAATTTGGTGTAGACATCTGTTTGTGTCTCAGCCAGCTTAATTGCTGTGACCCTAATGAATCCTCTTTTCCAGTTCAAGGCAAGCTGAACCAAATAAAATACATGTGTCTTTCAGAATGACATGAGGGAGGAGAGCAGATGCTATCCTAGTGCAAGGGCTTATTTTATACTCTGAATGGGATATGATCAAAAAATTGCTGGTAGGTTTTCTCAGGCATAAAGCAATATTCATCAGTCCAGTCATGTTACCATATAATGTTACTGTACACACCAGAGATGATGGCAAATGCTCTGTAACTGATGCTAAAAGATGCAAATATTTGCTGTATTTTGTACACAGTGATGAAAAGTTGTGACAGGGACCAAAGACTCCTTTTATGATAGCAGCCATCTGGTAAAATAGAAAGGCACAATATTTGTGCAGGATGGCTTACAACTTTAAGGTAGGCTAAAATGCTGCCAGACTTGCTCTTGTTGCTCCTTTCTGATCAAGCAGAGTCCTGCACTGCTTTTTCTACACATCAGGATGACTGATAAGCCTCGGGTCACATTTGAACTGATATTAATTGGCCAATATATCTTTTTAATTAAATAATGAGTAGACTTTATTGAAGTTGTGTAAGGTTCTAAAATGTCTGCACTGAAGGGTTCCATCTTGCTCAAGGATGAATATATAGGTACTTGGTTGCTTCACTGCCTCGTGACCTTTGTTGTTTTAGAAAGGATGAGGGGGGGAAGTCCTTGTCTCTCAGATACTTCTCATTCCTGAATTCCTCAGAGCTCATCCAGCTTTCATTATTTTCTCTCTGGAATCCCTGTGTGAGCCTCTCAGCCCCTCTGTCTCGTTCACCTGGCAGCCTTCCTCTCCCATAGCCAGTGCAGGTTGCTGTGGTGGCACAGGTCCTTTGCTGGGCCCAAGGCAGGAGGCTGCTGCATGGGTGCTGTCCTGTCTGGACTACCTTTTCCCTAATGAGGCCAGTTATTCTGTGACAGGTGCACATATAATAGTTATTGCAGAGAAGAATTTAAATTACAAAACAACTTTAATTCCCTTACAGCTAACCTCAAAGGAGCACAAGCTTAAATAACCTTGGCTGCATAATGTATAAATAACCTGCACTGCAATACATAAACATATGAAGCTTATATTAAAGTTCAAATAGCCTTATTTCTTGCCTGTGATTGAGAAGCAGCAAAAAGACCAGGATCTCTTCATCAGACCATTAGTTTCTCTGGGGGGAAGGGACTGTTTCTTTATGCAGAGATTAATGTCTTTAGTGGCTATATAGTAAGTTCTGTCCATATTACCAAAACACAAAGCAAGTGGTAGCTTCCTTTAACCTAGTACAAGATGAGGATAAGATACCCATGATGACTAAATTACATCTGTCAGCTGTTCTTAATTCTGTTAAGCATGGAACCTGGGGTGTCTGCGTGGGAACAGCAGTTTTGGGTGAACTTTGTTAGACTCTCAGGTTGATGTAGCAGCAATCTTTTAACCTTTATTCCTATGGAGCACACCTCTGTAGTAACATGAAGTTGTTCTGAGATTCTGTACTACTGATGGCTGACACTCAGCCATATAGACACAACATACCAGTGTCTTTTGAATTGTAGATCTGATGAGATTGAACACATTCACCTCTCAGTTAAAGCAGACAAACAGCAGTGAAAATGGAGGAAAGTGAAAGATGGTATTTGCAATAGTAGTTGTGGGCTGCCACTAGAGACCTGCTGCAGGGAGATTATTTCCTTAATTTTTGTCCTGTGATTGTCTTTAAGCCAGGCTGGCTCTAAGACAGTGACAGACCAGCTGTTACTCAGAAGGGAAATCCTACAAAGCCTGGCTGGAGGCATATGACCTTTTCTTCTCAAATGTTGACATTATTTTGTGTTTTGTTATTTCAGACTTTGATTGCTAAGACAGGTTTGACATGAGCTTCCAGGCTGATATTCTCCTCAGCTCTACCTTAGGAATTCAGGGTCCCTCTGATGGCCTGTTAGAGGTCTCCACACAACAGCTATAGCTCCATTATTTCCAATTCAGCTAAACCAAAGAATCATGGCTTAGCTTTCCCTTTGGAATACAGGATGACTCAAGTCAGCCAACTCTGCCTTCAAAAAGTATTGCTTTAAGTGGTTGCAGCCTGAGGTAAATCATTCCCATGGGCAATCTGGTGGAGCCCCTGGAAGGGTTGCCAGTAGATTATCCAGTTTAATACCTCCTCCAGACCCCTGTCACATCCTGCATTTCCCCAAAACTGAGTGCCACTAAGGTTGTGTTGTCTCCCAGTCCTTTATTGAACCTGGGGTGAGTCAGCTCCCTGGGGCACGTACATTCCTTTCTGGCTGTGGCAGCCTGTTCAGGCGTTGTCTCAGTGATGAGAGGACGTGCAGTCCTGTTTGTGGGGCTGGCACAGCACCTGCCCTCCCCTTCGGGCGGGTACAGCCTTTGCATAAAGGATGAGGAGGCTGTCAAGACACTGGCACAACACCTTGCCCTGGCCTGTAGGTTTTGGCCAATCTTGCCTCTTATCTCCGTTATCTCAAGGCGTGTGGTATGTTCTCAGGGCAGCAGCCAGGCGTAGGGGACTTGTGGAGAGAAGAGGAACGAAGGAGGCTGGCGGTGATTCTGTGAGCTTCTGGTGTGCTGCCTTTGTTCTTTCTCTGCTTCAGGTTTGTCTGACAGCACTGGAAGAGATGCTTTTTTCCACAACTTTAACATCTGACTGGGTTTTGTAGCTTCTGGCTTGTGTTTCACTTAAATGTGCAAGTGTAATGGCTGAAAATATTGTGTGAATGATGTTAAATATTTCATAGTATATTGAAGTTTTGGGGAGATGCTGCAGTAATTACCAAGTGCTGAGAAAGTCAGAATCAACATACAAAACATCAGAAAAGCTGAAGGATGATTTTATAGAAGTTATACAAGACACAGCTAGAAATTAATGGCATTGTCTGGAGTGCATCAAATGTATTAATATTGCAATAAACCTTGATCAGCAGATTTTTATCTGGCCATCTTTTATGTTATACGTGTTCACAGTGGGAAGATTGGGACATGTTTCTACCGTAGCAGCCTTGTAGTATCTGCAGATAACAGAAGCTTCTTGGTGCTATTTGTATGTTTTCAATTCTATTGGCATAATCTGGTTCATTACATTCAAAAGTTTTTTTAAAAGCTAAGATACTGGGCAGAGCTGCAAAGATTTTCGATTTCATTCCATAGTCATTTTCTAAACTAGAGTGAGAAAGGAGCTTTCCAGAACTCTTTATTTTTATTCTGTTTATTTGAACTGCAAAGACCAGCGTAAAATATTATTTTGTAAATTCCATTCTTTACTCAGCTCTTACAAGAGAGGCAAATGTCCATCTGAATTCAGGACTGTTGGGCTGGTTGTACCACAAACATTTTTTGAATTTTAGAATTTTTTTTCAGAAGAGTTTCAGATACAAGAACTGCTTGAATTGCATTTTGATGCTAACTAATGTTTGCAATCTCTCAAATAACAGTGCTGTCATAAACTAGGATACTAGCTAGGTAACTCTTAGAAAAAAACTATGTTTCAGTAGATATTTCTTGTCCTTGAAACTAGTTAAAAGAGACAAAGATAAATATTTAGTTCTAACCACAAAATTATCACATTCTTTGTAAAGTATTCATAATGAAATTCTACTCAGAATTAGACTAAGATTTTCTGATAAAATCACAAATGGACTTGTGATAATAGACACTTGTGCAGTGGTACTAGTACATGGATTTTCTGGGAAAATAAGGAAACGAATATCTTGTGAAATTGACAGTTCTGGTTATGAAAATGGTAGTATTTTTCAAGGGTAGGTGTCTTATACCACAGGAAGTAAATGTCATATGTTTTCTAAATTCAGATTGCAATGTGAGATGTCTCTTTTCTAGTAATGGCAAATAAAGAAACTAGGACCACTGTGAAATGAATTAGTGTGTATTGCAGCAGTATCTCAGACAAAACTGAATTTTGCAGACCTTTAATTACTCGTTAGCTAGGTTCAAGATGGATCTGTATATAAGCTAAACAATAGATACAAAAGAGCATTATGCGGAACACAACATGCCTCTAACCATTGTTTGTTCCACTTGATTTGAAGTTCCACATAACAAGATGCCATTTGGACTGAGATTTACTGCATGCCTTACCTTTAGCAGTTATGCAGAATTTTTTTAATCATCTATAGTCATTACTCCAATTAGAAGTTAACTATTCCTAGGCTTTGATTTTTTTAAGAAATATATTTTAAAAAATGTATTTCATTATAGTAAATGGGAGTATAAACTCACTGCTCTTGGTGGCTGGAACTGAATAACTGTAGTCACTCTAAACACTTATGAGCACTGTTTATTAATTTCAGGCATAGCTTGAGCTATATCTGCTTTATGTATATGAGCATACATAGGTGTTTTGAAAGTCTCTTTCTATCTACATGATCTTTGAGTTAGGTTGGACCATTGGGCAGTTACTGGGCAGTGAGTGTGATGCCTGGAAAGGCTGACCTGGAACAGAGACTAGGCAGAGTAAAAGGAATAAAATAGGTATGAACCAAAGGTATGAAACAGCCCTATTGCTTTCTGTGATCAGTGGAGGTTTATTTGTGGAACAAATGGCACTGACAGTTCATCAGAACTTAAATTTGCAATCCACATTAGAAATTCAGTAATATCTTTCATCTGTACTTGCAAATATAAATTGCTCTCTGCAGAATGGCTTACATGAATTTCTGAGGAAACTGTCAGAAAGGGTATTACAGCATGTTTTCCAAGAGCTAAAATGGCTTCAAAAGAATCTGCCCCATAAGTTTATGGAGGAGCTGGAGCAGTGCTGCTTTGATTCTGTCCCAGCTTCTTCCAGCTTTTCTCACTCACTTGGTCTCAACATGCAGAACAACAGAGTGAGGGACTAGAAAAGCTTTGGTTGTGAGACTTTGATTCCCAGACAGGAGATGCAAAGCTCTCGTGGCTGCACAGCAGGACAGAAAGGACAGCTGGGCAGAAATAAGGAAACAAGTAAACTGTTGGAGTATGTTACAGCTGTAACTTGTCACAAACCATTGGAGTTGCTTATTCTCTTCTGTGCTCTCCACATTTGTGCATATCCTGTCATATTTCATCTCGGGTCTGTGATCAATAACAGCAGCATGGTATAAGTTTTCTTTTATTGCTGGAATGGGGGGAATAGATGCCTGTTGCTTTTTGTTGTGATACTGCTAGTGTCGAAGAATGAGCAGAGAAATGGTGAAATGCTTGTAGATTAGTGCTGGTCCTCTTTCCCCACTCCTAAAGAGGATGGTTTGGTGGGTTTGGGGCACTCTTTCAGCAACAGTAAAGCAAATAGGGGATCAGGAGCTTAAATTTCCACCTACTCAAGTAGGACTACTGAGCCATGTGCTATGTCATTGTAGACTTGAAAGGGTTTACTTGCATAACAGAATAGAAAGTAAAACAGGTTGTTTAATTGAAAGTAATCCATAGACACCTACAATGTATAAATCCAGGAATAACTGGGCTGTTAGAAGAAAGATCAAAGAGTGTTTTTCACCTTCACTGTTGGATTCATTATAAAAATGCATGATTCATTACACTTTAAGTGTCACGTGCATCTACTGAACTTGCAGATTAAGCAGACATCAATTTTAAAAAAGAGTCTATATTTTATCAACAAAAAGTATCAAGTTGTACCAACTTTGGAATATTAACTAAAAAAGATCTCTTGCTTAGATCTGATAAAAAATTATGAAAACATAATTGTGTTATGCTTCATATAAACTATTTGGACCCATGTGTAACAAGGGTCCCTGCTTTGAGCACCTTGCTTTCACAAATGCTAGTACAAGGAGAGGCAGGTCTTCTTCAGCAGGTGGCATTTGCACAGATGGTGAAGTACAATTCTCTTGATACTGGTTATGTGTTAGCCCCTGTATTGCCTGCAAGTTGTTGTTTCAAGCCAGGTCACAGCCCCTGCACAGTGAGAAACCAAACATGGAAGTTGTGACTATTAGCCCTGTTAACCTAGAAAGGAGAACAGACATGACCGTTTTCACTATCATAACAGTCTGTGAAGAAATTATTAAAAAAATAAAATCTGCCATTTGTTTCCTTGTTTGTTGCCTGGCAAACACTGTCAAGGGATGGTTAGAGGATGCCCACTCATCAGTACAAGAAGGTGATAAATGTCAGATAATATTTTGTACATATTTCCCTTGTAAAACTTTGCTTTAATGTATATATGCTTGTTTTTAAATTAGATGCATTGAAACACACAATTTCTGTCCCTCAGCCGATTTCTGTGTTTCATGAGACATAAATGTATAGAGTTTTATGATGGGAATTCTTTGTGGATACACAACCTGAAGTGTATCAGCATGATGGAAATAGCAGAAGGGAATATTGTCCTGCTTGTAATCAGTCAAATTTGGGCAGTCTTTAAAGGCATAGCTGTGTCCAGTTGTATTAACTTAAAGGGAAAAACTGCGATGTTAAGGAGCCTGTGAGGTTTTCAGAGTAGCAATGGCTGAGTTTGAAGAGCTACAGTTTGTTCCCCCTCCCTCAGGCCCTGTGGGCACTGTGGGTCGGGTCCAGGTCTCCAGCTAAGGGCAGCCCTCTCTGAGCTGTGAGCTGCTGCTGGGCACTTGCCACTGCTCAGGATTTGATCAGCACATGCCTATTCCTGACAACATCCTGCTCCTGACAGTCCCCTTGCCGTGTTCCTGATGCTCTGGAGAGAACCACGATGTGTCCTTGCCAGCATGGCTGTTGGATCTGACTGCATTCCTTGGGTTTGACCCAAGGAGGAGGGCAAAGGCAGTGCCAGATAGGACTTTCTGACTGGTACACTCAGATTTTTGTAAGGTGCAAATTAATACCTTTTCTAGCAGCTGTTGATAAAGTGGTTCTCAAGGAAGTGCTAACTGTGGGCATAGCTCAATCCGGAGGGGAAAAAAATAAATTTGAAAGTGCCTTATATGAGTTGTCTCCTGCATTTAGAAATAGGCAGGGTAAGGTAACTTATCCTTTAATGGATAAGTTAACATGTTCGTGGAAAACTTCTACACAGCACATTGGGAAAGAGGAGTATCGCAATTGACTCAAGAGACAAGACACCACAGGCTGGGTTTCAAAGATATGCAGTATTTAATTACTGTCCTGATAGCGACATAATCACAGTATCCATCCAGTGCTCAGGGAAACCAGTTCTGTTTTTAACAGTGTTCAGGGAGGTCTGGACCAGGATACAATCTATGCCTGTGTTTGTGTTTGCTTAACAATAATATTTTTGAAGTGTGACTAAATAACATTAGATATTTACATCCTGTCTCTTACCTGGAAAATTAATGTAACTGCTGAAAATCAATTTAAAGCAGATAGCTGCTTTGACTGATCAAACCCACAGAAATGTCAAAAGCTGCATGTCTTTCCACATTGTTGCAAGGCCTACGGTTTTGGTGATGAATTCCTCTCTGGAAATGAAGCTCAGCTTCCTTGTTAGGGTATCTCCTGTCACTGAGTGACAGGGTGCTATAATGGACATGGGCACATGAAACATTGAGAGAGAAGGCAGGGTGTGTGTTACAGTGCATTGGTTACTCTGCAGCACTTGCTGTGTGTGTCCTTATCCTGCACAGCCCCTGATGGACCAGGTTTCCTGCTGGGGAAGAGCCCACACCAGTTCCAGAGAGTTCCATTCTCCAGCCACACCAGAGAGCCCCAAGTGCTGTAAGTTCACAGCCAGGCTGACTTTGCAATAGTTCATTTGCATGCTGAGTCTTGCTTTCTGGTATTTGCAACAGAAATGCTTTTTGAATTTCAGAGGAAATAAATGTTAGATACTCAGTTACACTGGGACAATGTTTCAAAAAATTCTTTAAAAATAATTAAGCACTATATAACTTTGGGGAATTGTAAGACTGACAGATGTGCTGAAAAGTATCCACAATGTCTTGGTGTATGCATGCTAATATATTTCGATGTCTTTATCTTTAATCTATTCTCACTTTTCTTGCCTCTGTTGCACCCTTTCCTCCCTTCCCCTTGAATAGGAGCTTTGCTGTGCTAGCAAACAATAAAACTTGTTCTTTGTGAGAGGAGAATATTTTCCTTTTGTGCAAGATAACATCCTTATATGCTGGCCCTTCTGCTTGTGCCCTGAGGGGTTACTGGAAGGGGTTCCCAGAAGTGAGATGTCTCCAGTAGCAAAGGAGCTTTCAGACCCACCGTTGTGGTCACTTAGTAAATTCAGCTGAGAAACCTGACTATTGAGGCAGTACATCATCATGGTGCAGGTGCAATTGTATGCCAAACTCAGTAAAAATATTTTGCATATTAAAAATTGTTTTTAAACTTATTTCAAGGCAATTCATTTTTGTTTTCTGATGGAAATATACTGTCTAGTTAGCAAGAATTTAAAGGAACATGTTTTGCTTTGCTCTTTGCTATCATAAAGCACATTAGAACCTGCAGGACTTCTAGGGCATGTGTCTAATCTATAAAAGGGTTATCTGATGTAGAAAAATCCATTGAGTTTGTTCCTGCTTTCTTTTTATTACAGGTAATCTTCCAGTCACATGATGTGAACTAAAGTGGTTAGAGGATTTCTTCCAGTTGAGAAAGATGCCAGCCACTCAATGAATTCTGTTTCTTTGAGCAGATTTTAAGTTAAGGATAGATGTAACAAAGATCAATTTTATTGTCCAAGCGGGACTTCATGCACAGCACATTCAAACACAAAGAAATTTTCTGATATCATTAGGGAACAGTGCTGGTCTTGGTCTTTACAATGTAGCCATCAGCAGTCAAGTTGTAACCAGTATTATGGTCCAGGACTCGATTTATTTTCTTTTTGTGTTCACTCTAATACTTTCCTGTCTATTTTAGAGATCTTTTCTGCACTCAGTTCTCAAAATAATTGTGTATCTGAAGTAAACAGGCATCATAACCACCAGAACACAATCTGAAGGGATAATTATCAAGAGGAGAAGAATCCTCAGAAGTACAGGGAGCTCCAGAGCAGCCAAACCAAGCTGTGCTGACCTTGGAGCAGGGAAGGTGCTGTTGGGGCAAACACCTCATGGGATAACTGAGCATTGCCACAGACCACTGATGCTCAGAGGCCTCCCATGTCAGTTATGTTGGGATGTGGAATCATTGCTGTGTGTGCTGTGGCTCCTTTGGCTGGCAGGATGACAACTGCAACAGACTGTCAATATCATGTGCTCAGCTTTACTTTTTTCCCTTAGGGTATTGCATGTTTAGCTCAGCTGGTAAAGCCCAGCACATCTTTACTTGATCTCTGTTTGTCCCCATAACTACATGTGCTCAGTAGGCTGCTTTTGGACTAGTGCTCTCCAGCTGTATTGCTCCTTTTACTACAAATAACTGCTGCAGCAAGGAATCAATGTTTCATTCTGGTAGTTAAAAATAGCTTTATAGAACACATATTTAATTATTTTCTTTTCTTTGGCTGCTTGCCAGTACTCTGCCAATAGACATCATTGGGCTGTGACACTCTCTGATTTTTTATATTTAATTTTGGGTCCTACCTGAGGGGAAATGATTACTTTGTACTTAGCAGACAAGACAGCAATACTTGTTCTTCCTTTGTTATACTTATCATGGGTCCAGTTTGAGTTATAATAATCATACTTCGTTTCTAATTCACAGCTGCCTGGTGAGTTGAATCTTCATCTTTCAGTCTCTTTTTGTTGGTGCCGTCACTTCTCCTGATGTCTCCCATGCACCATAATTTATTTGTGAGTTTAAATGCTATTTCATATCATCACACTGCATCATTCTGTGTTACTTTCCTCTCCTGGAGACCTTCTTCTTGCAGTACAGAGTGTGGTAGGTTTTTGTATTTGCCATTACTGTGCATTGACCAGCTGATTCTAGACTGGGTTTTGTCTTCATTGTTTTCAGTCCAAGTGTGACCCTTTAATCAGGCTTAATAGATAGTCTGCTCTTTTATTGTTAATCTTCCTGTAATCCATAACTGATGGCCACTGCTAAAATTGGTGATGTTAAAGGAGAACATGCAGAATATGTAATCGTTGTCTTTTAACAACTGTGGTTTTCTCTCTGCTTCTTCCTGTATCTACTGTTAAGTCTGCTGTGGATTTTGATTTTTATAACTAAATAGTGTTCCTGCTTCTCAACCATGGGATAAAATAGTTTGAAATCACATCAGATTTGTCCCTCTAATGGGGACAAGGCACTTGAAGGGTCAAAGACTCCTAGTTTACTGTTTGGATTGCAAATACTCAGGAAAATGTGTTTTCATTAATATTCATGGAACACTCTCATTCTGCAAACACTTGTGTGAACAGTATTTGTCAGAATCTACTTATTATACCTAAGCCTCCAGTAGAAGTTTAACATCCTAGGCCAGCATTTCTTTCAAGGCTGTAACAGGTTATTCATTTCGTCAAGCAGGCTGTTTGCAACACTTTGTGTTTAACTGCATGTCAGCCATAGGAAATCACGGATAAGCTACAAGATTGGCTTCTCCATGGGAATTCATGTCGGCTTGCACACAACTTCTTTAGCTAACTCTATTACTGTACAGTTATTATCAAGTAGATATATGTGGTGCTGACAGCTCCTGACAGGAGAATGCCTTATTACATAAAGTTTGCAAAGAAAAACCTTACAACATGACAATCTTTTATGCCCAGAAAGCTACATATTGGACAAGAATCCACATAATTAATATTAATTGTAATAAAGTGTGACAATCAAGAAAAAAATAACATAAGTCTGCTCGTAAGTTAATACCTCAATAGAGTGGAAGAAATAGAGCCAGCCAGAGATGGATGATGGAAGAACACTGGTGCTTGAATAATTCATGGAAAAGCACTGTATACTGCATGTGAGGTCTGGAGCCTTTTAAAGGCCTATGAATTAGATGATGAAATCCACTCAGTTCAGGTAAGTAAGAGAGGAGAATGGGGAATTCATATGTGATGTAGCATAAACTATTAATAAGAGTTAAAAGGTCATGTACTTCCCATGTCAAGTGTGAATGATCAGGAGCAAAAATTGCCAAAAGATGTATATAATTTTTAAGGAAACAAAAGCAAATATGACCTTTGTAAAAGCTTTGATAATTTGAAGATTTGTTAGCTGCATATTTTTGGCATTTAAGGAACCCTAGACTATTCCATTTTGTGAACAATATGTACAGTGGGTATTAAAACAGAGTATGAAGTCTGCAGGAGCAGGAGGTGAACAGCACTGTTATGTAGTTTGGGCTATAATGAACAGCACTGTTACATAGTTTGGGCTATAATTGGAAGTGAGTGTGAGAAGATAAATTCTTTTATGCATCACATCACTTGTGGGAACGTTTTGACCTCATGTAATATTGCTTCAGTAAATTATGGCCATGCTCTTTAAAAAGATAAGCTGAAAACAAGGAGGTGATATTATGGATGACAGAGTGGTAAAGATGTTTTGTGCTGAATGAGGATTCTGCTACAGATGTGAACAAGGGTGTTTCTGGGGAAAACATAGTTCGGTAGAGAAACCATTTGACCTGAAAGAAAAAAATGATTGAATTTATAGGTTTGCCAGCAGGATTTAATAAACTTGAAATCTGTTTGCTTTCCAAAGTCAGTTTCTTTGACTATTAGCCTTGTCAGTGATCAGCCAGGCCTGTCCTCCCTTCTGTGGCTATGCAAAGGTGTATCTCATGTTTACAATGATGGATGTTTCTGGGCAGTCCCTTTTCATTTACTCGAACAGAACAAATCAAATATTGCAATGCCTAAGTGGGAGAGAGAGTTTTTGGTTATTGTTTTGCCTATGCAGTTATCAGTCTACCAATTTTCTCTTGGCCAGTGAAGCTGTTGATTATTTTGTTCTTAACAAGAAAGTAGAAAGAGGAATATTAGGTTTGAGGAGAGAAAGGGTAAGCAAGTAAACTCTGGGCTGCAGAACACATCTGTGCAGGTCTGAGACTGGCATTGCTTCCAGCTCTGCAGCATGAGGCTCTTATGAGGAACAGGCCTTTGAAGGCCCATTTCTTTGAGATCATTGCAGGACAGTTCTTTTCCAGTACATTCATTCAAGAGCATCTGCCTTGCTGGCAAAAGCCAGAAACAGGAATCCATTCTTAGGAACAGTAAGAACACAGAGTAGTCTGTGGCAGTGGGTACACCTTGGGGAATGAGGTACTGCAGTTCTGATCATCCTCTGTCAGATATTTGGATAGTAAACAGAGTTGATTTTGCACTGCCTTCTCTTTCTTGTTTCTGATGTGACAGATTTGTGTTAATGTATATAGTTGCACCATAGAGGTTGTCACAGGGAAGTGAGAAGTTCTGGCAGCTGAGTAAAGGGTGTTTGGGAACTATCAGTGTTGGGAATGGTGTGGGAAATAATTTGGAAGCTGGGTTTGAGTATGTTGTTTCTGCCTTCAATGCTGAAAGAGCAAACAATATAGTTTCATCTTGCAATTCAACTGAATTGTATGAGTAGTTGACACTCTGCATTACTATTGTTTTGACTTTCAGCAAATAAAGTTGTGTGGAATGGGTTCTCACACAATTAGAATTTTCTTGGTTATCTCTAACTACAAGAATTAAGGGTAAAATTCTTCTGTTCTCTCATCTGGGGTTGTAGCCGAGTGGGAGCAGTGCCTTGGTGGTCTGCCTGTTACAACACCTTGAAACAATACAGCAAAATGTTCCTTTCAGCAGAAGAACTTGTTCCTACAGAAAGCGAAAATCAACATTGCAAATACATAGATCCTTTAGCTGTGTACTGCACTAGCTGGGAAATAGGGGCAAAGCGTTTAGAAGCTGGTTTATTTTCCAGCAAGTATTTGTATTTGAGAAGCATTTATGACAAGTAGTAAAATCTTTTACTGCATCATATTCAGCATTTTGCTGTGGTCATTTCCACTAAGAAGCTGGAACTTCAATGTATACAGAAATAGTACATCTACAAAACAGGGAATCTATCCTTGTCTGTGGAGTTGGGTAGGTGTCCGTAATTATGGCAAGGTGATCACTGGAAACACATCAGATGTGATTGTAAGAGCAGATGGGAAAAGGCACTTAGCTGAAGAAAATCTGTTGCTGTAAGTGAAGTGTTTCAGGAACACACTTTAATCCTAGCTTTTGGTGGAGTTAAGCTTTTGAATAACCAATAGGAGTTGGCTGGCAAGATGGTCTTTTATACGTGTATATGCTAATGTAAATGTCATAATGCAAATTTAAGCATTCAAGAACATTATGTGGATTTGGGAAAATCCCTAAAATTTTAATTCCATAAGCAAAATATTATTTGGCAGCACATGACAGAAATAATCCTTCTCCCAGATGTTTCATACTGTTGCAGTTGAGACTAGTTGCATGGTTGTCTTCAAGACGGCTCTAAAATAACACAAAAGCTTCTTGGAATATGAAGCAACTCAATCATACAATGAAGCGAAGATCCACGTCTGAATTCTTAATATTGCTCAGTCTTCTGGGGAAATACAATGGGGAACAGAGTCTTCACCAAGAGTCAAGTATGTCAGCTAGAGGACAAAGTCAAGAAAAGTCTTGTAACCCAAGAAGGGAGAAGTCACCTTCTGCACACTTACATGGATGCCATGGTGGACTGTGTGCCTGTGTTCAGGCTGGGTGCTGACAGCTGACTTGGGCGCTCTGTGGCTGGCACAGAGGAGTCTGAATATTCAGACTCTTTGTTGAGCATTAAGATTTCCTCACTTGGTTACATGCCTGTCTTGCCAGTGAGTTCAAATGTAGTTAAATTGCCAGGTACTGAACAAAATGTACAGAAATACTTGGAAATGTGTTTGATGCATTGTTGCGAGAGGTGCGTATTCTCCATTTCTGTTTCTTTAGAAATTGCAAGGAATCTTCAGGTAGAGAAATGCTTTTTCAAAGTAATTAAGTTTAAATGTTTGCTTTTATTGACCTATGTTTTGGTGTCATAAGCTGAACTCCATAAGGAGTGTGTGTTGCTGTGTGGGTGACTGAGCACAGACTGCCCAGAGAGAGTTTAGAGTCTCCCTCTCTGGAGATATTCCAGGACTGTCTGGATGCAATCCTGTGCCACGTGCTCTGGGATGACTGTTGGAACCAGGAGGTTGCACTAGATGACCCACTGTGGTCCATTCCAATCTTACCCCTTCTTTAGTAAATTATGGCTATGGATGATTCAGTGTTCATCAATGATCAAGATCATTCTTTACTGTTGCTTTTGTCATTGGGAGCTCAGGTGTGTAGGTTTTATTAAAAAAAGCTGTATGAAGAGAGCTTTATCCTTCCTCCATCCAGGACATGCAGCGAATGCCTTTCAGACTCATTGAGCTGCTTTTTCTCAAGCTGCAGTGAAGGCTATGACTGTTCCCTCTGTACTTCTGAGGTGGCTTTGCAGATGCACTGCTGCCACTGCAGAGCTCTTCTGCATTTGGGGGGATGCAGCAGTTGGACAGACAGATGGACAGACAGACAGCTGTGGCCTTAGCAGCCCATGTGTCCATCCTGCACAAAGCAGAGCATGCAGGAATCTGTCCCTGCCAGGTCACACCTGCATACAGCCTGCTTAGGTGGACATCTATAAAGTGCTGAATTTGGTTTATTTTCCCCAGAAGTAATTGAGAATTAATTTCCATGTACTTTGCAAAATAAACAATGACGTGCTTGTAAAAAAGTATGTTTTACAAGCTCTAAGAGAAAGTTACCAGGCCACCCCTGAAACTGGTCCCAATTTGGTCACTGACCCATGGTGTGGGACTGCCAGGGCAAAGTGACAACTCTGTATCTTCCATGGCCATTCCCCCCTGTGAGGAGCAGTGCTGGGTCCTCCCTGTGCATCATGGCCTTGCCAAGTGCTTCTGTAGGACTATTTTATGTAGCTGTGGGGTGTGTGTTCCTGACGTGCAGTGCTCAGTTACCTGGTTTTCCATAGCTAATCATGGCTCTCCTGTGGTTTCAGTAAGGACCTGTTTAACAACCCCATGATAACAGTTGCCCTAGGAAAAAGGCACAGAGTGACAAAGAGAGATCTATGCACGTGTGGGGGTGACACTAGCTGTAACCTGCATGTCAACATCAGTGACAGCTTTCAAATGAGTTGTCTTGCTTACAGCTCTCTTTAGCTACCTGCTTTCCTGTAAACACGCTGCTGTTTTTTCCCAGTTGCAGGGTAAATCAGCTCTGGCATCATCTGTGCACGTGCAAGAGGGGATTTTCTCTATGGCAAGAGTCTTGTTAAAGTTGGAAATTGTCCCTGTGGACCAACACATCCTTCTGTGAGCAGATTTCTCCTGGAATGCTGAGGATTTGTTTACGGTGAGTACAGTTGTTATAAGTGAAAAATATGAAATAGAAGGATATGAAAATAAGACCACAGGCTGGAAATTAAGAGAGGTAGGACTTTCTATATTGTTTTACATAGTGTATATTTTCTGACTTTGCTTTTCAGCAATATATAATTGTAAGTATTGCAAATTTTAAAATTTGCTCCATTACCCACTGGGTGGGGGAGAAGGACATCTTGTTCTCAATGTGGTTTAATGGTACAAAGCCCAACAAATTCACTGTCACATGCAGCACATTTTTCTCCTCATTCTTTCTGCCCTGGAGTTACCCTTAATTGTTTAATGTGTTGTCATGCTGCAGTGCCTTGTACAATAGCTTTGCTTGGCTGCCTACTTGAATGGGGAGCAAAGGGAAGGAGGAGGATGGATTCCCCCTCCTGCATCTCAGTCCAGCAGTGGAGAGTCCTTGTTAGGTGTGTTTGAGTTTAGGGGGAGTGGAGCAGAGTTGAGAGTGTGCTACAGCTTTGTGGGATTAGCAGGGGCTTGAGGGGCCCAATTTAATTGAGTGTTCTGGCTGTACTGCTTCTAATTGCTTTACAATTATGGATACAGACAATATCTGCTATCTAAAACTAGAGTGAATTTCGTATTTCAGATTTTGTGATATTGACCAGTAATAAAATAAAAATACAAGTGGAGGGAGAGGACCCTTATAAATTGATGTTTGGTCATATAATAGTTACCATAAGGGAGGGCTGAATATAAGAAGCTTAGAGTGAGGCTGGACCTATTCCAAACACTTTTTACACTCATGAAAAATTTAAGGAAATAGCGTGTTGGGCACTTTCAACTTGAATTATGAAAAAATAAATTGTAAAATCAGAGTGTCTGGCTGAAATCTCTTGGACTCTTAACAGTAACATACCTTTATGTATGTCTAATGTAGTATGCAGTTACATGGGTTTTATTTTACACAGAAGCTAGAAAAGTATGGCTTTCTTTTTTTGAAAACACTGTTAGATAAGAAGCTTGGTTTGAATTTAATGACATTCTATGAGGCAATTTTTCCCATGTCCTAATGCTAAATGGAGGAAAAGAGGCAACATTTTATTTTCCTTCATAACTTTATGATGCAGTGTACATGTTAGGCAGTCCCCTTACATCCTCCCTCAGTAACATGCCCAGCCTTTTACTCTCTTGTTAACCCCCCTTTAATTGTGGAAAGACACAAGTACCCAGAATGGGAAACTAACTCAAGCTGTTCACCTCACTTTTGACTTCTGACAATGCTTCACACTCCTGTTGAACCTTCCAGAAGGGGATCTCCACATGCTCACAACCATTAACAAATTTAACCTGCCAGCTGCCTTGGTAGGTGAGCACTGTGTTCATAGTCTGCCCCTTCAAATGGGGAAACCCAGAGACACAATTTCTGCTTTATTGCCTGAAAAAGCACTTTGCAGAACATACGGAAGGATGTGCTTGCCTGGGGGAGATTAGAGCATAAAAACAACCACAACAGAACAAATGGATGGGGGAGACAAAAGAGATTGGGGGAATGAAAAGGAGAGAAGGGCTGCAGGCCCATGTGGTCACTTCAAGAGTGATATGCAAATATTTGTGCTATGGCTGTGGATTTCATTTTGTAAGGCTTGAGATTTCTCTGTATCACGTTCAGAGTTAAAACCCAAGGACAGCAGGACAGAGAAGGATAATGGACACAGGTCAAGGGATGTTAAACAACATGTAATTCAAACTGGTGGGAAGAAGGCAGTTGAAAAGTGGTTCATCTACCACAGACAACGAAATAAGCCTAAAAAAGGCTGGCACGAGTGAGACTTGGCTGACTTGGGTGCAGCTGTGCACAAGCCAGAGGTGTTTGCCAGCACAGTGCTGTCTGCCCCTGAGGAGCACTAACCTGGGGAACAGAACCAAGCAGCTCCAATAGCTCTACCTCAAACCACCTTTCATGCATTTCCTGACTAATCAGCCTTGGGTGATGCATGTATCCCAGATGCTTTTTTTGAGGAAAAGGGAATGTTCTTTCTTTGAGATGATGTTAGGAAGATTCTTTTCCACTGTGGTTTTTCTTCTTACCTTTTTTCATGCACAGCATCTTATTAGAAGACAGGAAGCCTTCAACGCTGAAGAGAGGGCTGTGGCATCAACATGTATTATTCAGGATTTTAGAAATTGCTATTACTGTGTTTCATTTTATATCTAGATATATACTGCTGTTAAAAATGAAAGAGATTGGTAGACCTTCATCTGTAGGATGAGTTTTGTAAAAAGTTGCATGCAGAGAAGGGCAAAATAGAGTTTGACTACTGCGTGCTAGAAACTGTTGGCTATATTTTGATTAATATTTGTCACTAGCTCCACTTAATGTCAAATACTTATTCAGCTTATGATTTAAAGTCATATAAGGCACTGCATAATTGTAAGTAGGAGACATTTGTGCATCTGATATTTAAATGGAATATGTGTACTTTGCATTCCAGAGCATCCCTAAGCGCTGCTGTTAGAATTGTCATTTTAAAAATATGTTTTGTCCTGCTTTTAGAACCCATTTAATCTTTTCCCCATTAATCTGCTTTCCCTAAACCTTTCTCTAATTCTTCTGAAGGATCCCCCACCTACTGTGCAGGCTACACAACACAGTGAATCTAATCATGTCTGGAATTATCATTTTTATCAGTTTAATCCATATTTTTCTGTTATTTGCTTTACAAAGCCTTAGACATTTTATGCACTGTGGTAAGTAATGGAGCAATTGTGGTGGTTAGTGTATTTTCAAAAAAACAGTGACAATACAGTTAAAATAATAAATTTAGATTATTTTCTGGAATGCAGTATTAGTGTTCCATGGAAGTTAAGCTTGTTCCTTAGAATCATGGAATATATTTTTAACTTGAAATTGTAGATGAGTCAAGAAATGTCCCTGTGTTTGTTCAAGCAATCGTTCTCAATTTTCCTGATCAACACTAGCATGTTCTTGATTGCACACTCAGCGTTCTAATACCTTTCTGAATTTCTTCACATACCTTTTTTCCTAAGCAGTCTTATATTTATATTTTCCTGAATGCTTTTATGAAATAATTGCAGCTAAGATAGCAAATATTTTCTTTATGCTATGATTTCCTATCATTAAGTGCAGTTGATTTGAAGAGAGCAGTAGTTAACTCAAGCAGGTGCTTTTTGTGGAGCTCATGTGAATTTACTGTGGTCTAAAAAGAGAATTTTGTTTGGTGTTTCATTCTCTTACTCCTGTCACCTCTATTGCTTAGGGTCATAGGTAGGTGCTGGTACTGGCAAGGTCCTCATCAAACAGAATCTCCCAGCAATACCCTGCACTAATGTGGAAGAAATGTTTTGCCATTGATGTTCAGGAGCAAACTAGATGACTTCATGCAGATGCCATAAGTGAATAGCTGTGGAGGTGCCATCCTGGTTTTCAGGTTTGATCCTTTCCTTCATTTATGTCAGAGCTGCTTTTTCTCTCCTTCTCCTGCCCTTCACTTTTTGTTTTGCTGTGAAGCTCTGGGATGCTTGGCAACAGCTTAGCTGCTTGTGTACGTAAAGGTCTGGTAGTGCTACATTGGTAAGGCTGTTCTGTAAAAATGTCATTTAGCACAATTTTTGCATAAACTCTCAGACTGTAAAACATTTGCAGAAGAGCTATGGTTTGTAGTATTTTCATTCAAAGCAGGACATTAAGGCTCCAACCACATTTCATTATGCATTTGAATAACATTTTTCAATTTAAAGCTCTCTCTCTAACCACGAGCACTAAATTAATACTAGATTCTCTCTCTGCCTAGTGGGAACACTAAATAGATAAATAAAAATCATTGCAGGATAATTGTAGGTGCTGTGGGCTGAAAGCCAAACCAGGCCAATTCAGCCTTTGAGCCCTGTCTGTCTGTCTGCTTTTCTTTTTCCTTGCCCATCAAAATAGGGTATTCAATTATAATCTTTTTTCTGCATACAGTGGCCCAGAGGCATTATTAATCTCAGTGCATTTGGAGAGTGAGTGAAAAGACTAAAGGTTTGGGGGGGAATCTCTCCCCCCTGTAGCTGTATTCATCACTTAGGGTCTTTGTCAAAAATGTACTTTTCTTTCTCCCTCCCCCCATTCCTTGGAGCATAAGCTGGAATTGACTCCAGAAGTTAAAGGACAATGGAAGCATTAGCTCAGGGATTATGAATCTTCTTGTGCAAGGTGGGGGCTGGGGGGAGAAGGTAGAGGCATACACTGGCAGGATAGAAATTTAAAATTTGTGGCTAGAGCAGTGCGTACCACTACATAAGAAAAAGCAATAGTGCAATCTCTATTCACATGAAGCTTTTCAGGTACCTGAAAAGAATATGCAAAACCTGTTTCTGAAGCTGGTACATAAATACTTGGGTTGCAAGTTTAAGTATCTAAAGAATAATATTGTGTATTAGTGTGTTTTCCAATGAAAGAGCAATCTCTGGTAGCTTGTGAGTTTATGTAATTGATTAAATCCAAGTCCTCTGGATAGTTTCTATAAATTATTTGTGGCTGATTTTAGTTTGTTTATTTTTCCTTTTTTTTAGACAATGAGCACTTACCCATAATATTCCCATGGCGACTTGAAGGTTTGGAGAAACTGAATATTATGGGTGGAATACAAGGGATTTTGGTGGCAGTTAGCTGTGTGTGTAGCCATAAACTCGAATCAGGTGTTCAGCATTGTCAAGCTATTCAACGTGGTTTTCGAGGCAGTTTTCTGCAACAGGAGGGGCTTGGATCAGCCATGGACCACAATGAGGCAATGAGCCAAGTCACTAAGTCATAATCTCTATTTGATGTAGGTTAATGATGAATTTTAGATGCCCAAACTATCAAATTGATAAACGTTGTTCTCTCCTAGTGACGACACTAAATTTTGGTGCTTTCACTTTGGTAGTCAAAGCTGATTTGTGCACAGCAAATTAAAGACCATTATTGCTTCCTCTGTTTCAATGCTGTAGTTACACAGAGTTACTTACAGAGCTTTTCCCAGTCTTCCCACGTGGGTCTGGCACAGACTCTTTGATTACTGTACTCTTTAAAGCAGAGTAATGTGTTTATTTTCTTTCTATGATATCAGATCTTTTCCAAAGGCTTAGGTGCCAAAATATTGTTTTAAATGCCTGGGCATATCTAAGTAGGAATTTTAGAAGTAAGTCTGGTATGTGGCCTAATTATATATCTCAGTGATGCCTGCCTTTCTTATATCCTACTGACCTAATGAAAAAAGATGAGAAATTATTTTAATGACAAATTTTAAAATGGCCCTACCTTCCCTTCCTCATATTTCCCTATTGCTAGAACTTCTTCAATGACTACTCAAAATTTTAAAAAAGCAAAACAACAAAAACGAACTAAGTTATCTGGTAGAGTATTTTTTAAAAGAAACAAAAAAATTTCCCCAAATAAACCAAGCCTCCAAACTTGCAGAATTCCTCAGTGGAAGACTTCACGCCTGCCTACTGGTAAACTGGTATTTTTCAGAATCTGATTTAACCTGGATAATGCTTTAACAGTGTCTTCCAGCATAAAAGCTTTAACATTTCACATCAGGACCTTGATTTACTTACCATCTGCTCAGAGGTCTGTCATCAACAGAGATGATTTCTAGCTCCCTTCAGATAACTGGCGTTTGGCAGAGCTCTGCTAAACAGTCTCTAACCTTGAAGACAAGGAGTATATGATAACCCATGCATATCAGTTAACTTTTAAGTGACTTAATAGTCTCTTTTCTTAAATAAATCTGCCAAATACTTCAGTTTGGTCCTGGTTTCCCCTGAATTTTCCTTTTTTATTCTTTAAGTCAATAAAAATCAATGAGTCCTGGAGACAGTGAAGAAATTATTTTTTCTGTTTTATCTTTATTTGCCATGACCATCCTGAAACTTGCTTTTCTTTTTGTCTATATTTTTTTTATGATCATTCCAGTGCTGTTCCAACAGAAGAGTTGATCTGGAGGTATATGTATTTGTGGCAAAATAACAGAAATCTATTAATAACAAGTTTGATGTTTCAGGAAGTTAGTAATACATTTCTTAGGCTGTTGACTTAATGTAGCATTACTCACTAAATTTATAGAGCAAAAAATATATTTCTGTAGATGCATTGGCATACTTAAGAGCCTGCTTAGATTTAGGTTTAGATGTTAAGACAAGTTCAGCAATATTTGCTATATATATCAGACTTAAGCATGTATACAAGAGTTGCTATTAGATCAGGGCCAACAACTTTTGTGAAGTTACTCTTTTAATTTAATAGGTAATTGTAGAAGTTTGAAACTACATCATCCAAAATTACAGCAGCTCTTGAAGCAGTGGGGATTCTGCTAACAAATAATGTTAGGGTGCACAGCAGACTGGCCAGCTACCAGGTGATGCCTCTCTCAATGTACTGGACTGATTACAGGACTCTACTCTCCTGCCTCATCTTTTAAACAGGCACTGGCCAAACCCCTTGGCCACTTGAAGGACAATTGCTGGAACCTTTGTCTTCATGGACAAATTCTTCTCAGCAAAAATTCCTTTAGCCTCATCTCATCAAAAACTGTCAAAAATAGGTCAACTTTGCTTCCTTGTGTCAAAAGAAGCACCAAGAAGTCAGAGATGACAGTGGTGTGAGCCATACTTTGGGACAGGGAGGCACATCCCAGTAGGCATCCTGCATCCAGAGCAAGGGGCTGTGTATTTGCTCCGTGGTTGAGGGTTTGCATTCAATACAGTTTTTGGGGAGGAGGACTTAAAAGGCTGGTTGGGAATTCTACCACAAACGATTCTTCAGTCTTTACTTCTAAAGCATCTGAGTTACAAAAGGAGACTTGTAATGCTTAATTTGTCAAAACACTCTGCAGTAATTTCTTGGATAGTTTGGTTATCAATTTTAATGGCATTATGCCTGATGTGCTTTGTTTTCTCTATCTAAGATGAAAAACTGAATAGCAGAACTCTGAATGGTGTCCAGGTGCAGCAACACCTTTCTGTATTGCCTTTCAAATTCCTGACTGTGCACTAGGACTGCAATTAATTTATAATAAGGTTTGGCACAAGCCACCGTAATTTGGCTCTGAAAGAGCCAAAATTAGCTTAGCCATGATTAGCCTATGAATGTTTCTATACTGCTTGTGATTGACAGGAGTCCTGTGGACTTTGTACTACAAATAGATGTGATTTATCCCTCAATGAAAGTTGCTTTGTTTACTTTTAGGCACGTTAAAAATAAGAAAAATCACTCTGCAAATGTGTTGTTCTTGAAACCCTGATGCTTGTTGATTAGTGCCCAGGCAGTATTCACAGCATCTGTTTGTATTGTAAACCTCTGTCAGCTCTGCCTGTGCACATGTTCCTTTTTGTTCATGGCTGTCTATGAGAACAGGCTGGGAACATCCTCTGGGTGTACAAGGAGGGCCATTTGCTATGCATGAGATGAGTTTCTGTGCCCCAAAGTGCCTTGTGCCCCAGGTCAAAACCAGTGTGTTTTTTCACTTGAAGGTATTTAATCTAATTATGTATCAAAAAGCTAGAAAGGTTATATATTTCCACTGAAATTGTAGTTTTCTGGTTTGGCTCTAGTGTAGCATGCATCAAGAATTTATTGTGACCAAATTTGGCATGTTCTTGGTGGGATTTTCAGGAGATTTAGCATCTCTGTGGCACTGACCTACAATGGAAGAGCTAGAAAGATTAATTCTGAGATTCTGAAACATGAGCTTGGAGGAAGTTGGAAAGAAAACAATATACCATGACCAAACTTACTTCTCTTTGAGATTAGTAGTTCATTGGCACTAGAACGTGGATTTTTAGAATGTGTATTTAGCTATATTTCTGTCCTTGTTTCCTTCCACTATTTAATTTTCTTCTTCTGCAGCTCTGTTCCATGCTCTATTTTTTTTTTTTTTATTGTGCTCCACGGAACTCACCTCTGTGTCAATTTTCAGGCAATCTCTCGATCTTACTTTGACCTTCTGCCAGGTATCTCCTCTGTTTCCAAACATCACCTGCACTAATACATTAAATTGCTCTGACAGTCTTTTGAGCATGTGTTACACTGAAAGATCTGTATATGAAAACCTCTCCAAATGCTGTATTTTAAATAGAAAAATCTCTCTTATGATATACAACTAAGGCTTCTAGAGAGAAGGTTGGTCTGGTTACCACATTGTCAGCCCTTCTGGACTGGTGAAGCAGCACCAACATTTTCATCTGCAAATGCCTGAAAGAATGAAAGAAAGATCATTTTAAGTGGACAGAAATTTGTTTCTGCTTGCTGATCCTCGTCTGGCCTGTGATTCTTTAAGTCATTCATGGATGGCATAAATTAGAATAACCTAAAGGAGCCAGGATAAATTAGGGCAACCTGTCTTGGAAGAAGGAGCTGAAACCAGGGACGTGACACCACTACATTTTCCCATTCCCATGCTGAGTGGTGCTCTGGCACAGAGAGAGAGTCTTCCCTCTTCTCTTTTTTCATTATAATAATTTTAGGTGCCTGAGATTTCCACATCATAATTATTTTAGTGTGCAGTATTCTTTTGATACACTTTTGTATTTAATTCTCTAAATAGCCAGTCTTTTCCTTAAATATCCTGGCTATATTTCCTTGATTTACTTTCTCATTTAAGACTGTAATGATCTCTGGAGCTGCCAGAAATATTAGATGATTCTGTTAAACATTTGGAAACTGTCCCAGTTTCTGCTTCACCTTCAGAGGGGGTGATCTTCTGTTTAAAGTCCTCCATTGATCTTCTGTCTTTCAAAACTTCTCCAAAATGCATGAGAGCAGACTGCAAACGTAAATCAGGCTTAAAGAAAATGTATTCTGCTATCCTCACTTAAAGTAGGTAAGTAGAAGGTAATGCAGTCTGGTCATGAACTACCAGCTAAATGAAAGGGCCTGGATCTTTTGTCATCCCCTCTGTTACCCTGGATCCAAAATCTCACAGCTCCACTCGCAGCATGATTTCTGTCTGGAGATTTACTCTTGGAGCACACAGATACACTGAACTTGTGCTAATTCAATCTGATTGGGTTTTTTGTTAAATAGGTAGTCTTTCTTTTTCTTTTTTTCCAAGTAATTTGTACAGATCTCAATCCTGTGCGCTATTTTCAGCTTCTGGGAAGCCACTTGCATATAACAAATATTTAAATATTTTTAATATTTACATAAACTTTGGGAAAACTCTCCTCATTCAGAAAGCAGATGAAATCCTGCAAGATATATTTTGTGCTTAAAAGTGGGCCCATCTTCCTATGAATATTTTGAATGTTTTGATGGGTTTTTGTGTCATTTAATATATTTTCAGTGTGATCAAAATCTATCCAGAAAACATAGTTCTATCCTATCAAAAATATAGCCTATAACATGGCAATTTTGCATTTGCCATGTCCTCCTCTCTAGAAAAAGATTAGGTAAGCGAGTCTCTCCACTGCTTCTGGCTAAGGAACTTCAGTGCTAATCCCTGTGTGCCTTAGGGATGACAGGAGAAAAGACTTCAAATAATGTTGATTCTTGATCAAACTTGATTTTAATGAAAGTGTCTTTTAAAAAAGAGTATGTAATTGACCTGTCTTTGTTCTGCCTAATGTGATTGAGAGGAGAATTAAATAATAACTGACAGACACATCACTTTTTAAGCATACAGAAACAGCTACTGTCAAATATGCAAACACAGAAGAGAAGGAAAAGCCTCACACTGCTCTGTAGTTTCAGCTGAGATGAATTACATCAATAGATCTCCTGCAATTCTAAATCTGTTTCAAAGAGTGTTTTCAGTATAATAAAAATATACTTTCTTACTACAATTCTGAATGTCAGGAGTGGCTGGGAACAAGTCTGACTAGAATAACAAATTGTCACTAGTCAACTTTCTAGTGGGTGTCAGTGGGCACCAAGCCTATTATGCTGCAGGAAATTTTCACTGCAAATGTGTTAAGAGGCCCTTTGAGTCCTCCTGGCTTGCTCAGTGTTCCTTGCTATGCACACCAGTGTGCTATGCTTTACTAACAGGACCACACTGTACAGAGCTGAAGATGTAAACAAGAAAAAATACAAGCAGGGAATTATGAAAACAAATTTTGAGGTAGATGTCTTGCTGGAGTTCTCGCTGTTGCTTTATCAAATAATGAAAAACATTTAAAGCATGTTATAATTAATTAGGAGGTACACGGGCCAGGAGAATTCTCTTTATCAAACAAGGAACCAGACCCAGAAGAAATAAGGTTTGGAGCACCTTCTGGGAAATGATCTGGCATTCTGGGGACAGGAAGCTGCAACTAGCAACCAGTGCTACAAAAACCCTGTGGTGAACTTGGAAAGGCTAACTGGCAATCAGAGGTTCAGGTTTGATAAATATTCTCAATACAGCCAATCGCCTTGGGTTGCAGTGCAGGATGTAACCAAAAGTATGTATTCTATCAGCATCTCTTAAAAACCAGCTGGGGCAGTGTTCTTTATCTTTTCCACAGCCCATCCTCCAGGAGATATCTCCTGTTAATGGGCCATGGAGTCCCAGTGCATGGCTGATAAAATTCCATCATCCCATTGGGAGATGCTCCACCCAGAGGAGCCAAGCCTTTCCTGCCTAGATAAAATCTGAGACTTGGAACACCAGGGCAGCCTTTTTCCACTGACTTCCAGAGGAAAACCAAACCCTTTAACATCATCACTGGACCTTCAGAGGAAAACTCTTCTACAGGTTCACTGCTCCAACAGAACCACATCTGTCACTGCAGGAGGATGCAGCCACCATTTAATGGGACTGCTACCAACACCCTGACTGACTAATGGCGTTCAGCTTGGATTCTGACTCTGTCAGTGTTTCGGTTTTTTGTATTGCTGTATTTTTATTTTAATTTTCCTAGTAAAGATTTTTTTTCCCTATTCCCATATTTTTGCCTGAGAGCTCCTTAATTTCAAAATTATAATAATTTGGAGGGAGGGGGGTTTACATTTTCTATTTCAAGAGAGGCTCCTGCCTTCCTTAGCAGACACGTGTCTTTCAGACCAAGACACCAAAATATAGGTATGTGTGTGTGTATTTCTTAATTCACCTTACAGTTCTGGAGAAATTGTGTTGCTGGGTTTAACAGAATGAATACTAATAATGTCATATCATTTGAGAGCCAGAAGTAGCTAAAAACTTGTCTAGGACAATGAGTATTAACTCTAGATTCTTTAGATGGAAATAGGTGAAGCTTGAGTTGAGCAATACTTAATTTATATGAGTAAATGAAGCATTAGTTTAATTATCAGAGTAAATGTGAGTAACATTTCATCTGTAAGGGGTGCAATGAGTCTCCCATTATATGAAGTGCCATTGGCTATTTATCTTGGTTGGCAACAGAGAGGGTAGAAAATAATCCAAATCCTGCAGTTGGAAGTGAATACAGAAAACAAAATCATGGCTAATAAAACACAGAAATCAGTAATTTGAGTGAAATAGCCCACCATAAAATCAATTTTAACACCATGAGCTGCCAGAAAGTGTGGGTATTTTTCAGCTTCAATTTTGAGAAGATAAACCTCATTCATCCTGGGAGGTGTGGTACAGTAGGTCTTAGGAGCTTCTAGTAGCCATATTTTGCTTCAAGCAGCTTTTGAGCACTGCTGGGAAAAGAGAGGGTGTGATATGTCCCATAAAGTACAGGATTTCTCTAAGGATTCAACTAGTTCGTTCCAATTAAACTTGCCAGCTAAAAGGCAGTGACCATAATTTGTGCCCTAAGTAAACGGAACAATTTTATAATCAATTCATTGACCGTGTTGCCACTGATGGAAAGGCTTTACAGTCGGCACAATATGTTCAAATCATCTCTTTCTCACAAAAAACAGAGCAGGAGGCTGTGCCTGCTGGAGGTTGTGCAGAGCCCTGTTGTGCAAGGCAGTCAATAAAGAATTACAGTAATCTAATCCTGAAGAAAGACAAAAGTGTAAATGGCCTTTCCAAGGGCTTCCTGAGATGGAAGTGACAACTGCTTGGCAGTGGCCTTTGCAAACGGTACAGAGATGATGTAGTGGAGATGAAATGCTTCTCTGTGGTCTAACATGACTCTCTAATATTTCCATCTCCCAAAGAAAGCATTTGATTGCAAACCTCAGAAATATATGGTGGAGGAATAATCTCCTTTGAGCTTCACAGCCAAGAAGCAGCATGATTGCCTTGTTCAAGGAAAGTTTGATATGGAATTGAACATCCACCAAAAATGCCACTGCTGATGTTTTTCAGTCTGTGTCTGTAGGAATTATGTGGCTTCCAGACAGAAATATGAGAAATAAGTTTAGCGCTGTCCCTTATGAGTAGGGTTTTGCTTTTGCCTGCAAAGAACTTACCTTTTTCATAGAATAAGCATGTCCCTAGAATATAAGACTTGCATTGGAGTCTGACAGAAAGTGATTACCTTTCCCATTATCAAATATAGCAGAAGAATCTTCTTTTTGATCCAGATCTTCCTGTGTTACTTTACGTGTCCCCTGGGCTTGCTATCTGAACCCCAATGGAGCCTTGCAAGTGAGAAGCTGGAATCTGTGAACATGCCAAAGCTGTTTACAAGCTCCTATGGATATCAGAGAACAGATCAAAACAGATCAAAATTCAGTTGTGCATACACTTGAATTTCAGATCAATTTCTTAAGGTGCTGCTTCTGCTAAGCAGCAAATTCAAGTATTCAAATGAATTGTGAGGAGATCTTGCCAAGGAGACAAGGATGGGCCTGTTTCAAAGGGCACATGGCAGCTGTGGACACAAGCAGTGGATGTTAGAGTCCAGTATTTCATTTTTTATAAGAACTTTGTGTTCCCGGGGTCTGCTTTTTCCTCAGCTTTGCCTTATATTCAAAAATAATCAAGCAGATATACAAAGATACTCCTACAAGATAAATTTTGTAATTTTTAATTGTGTGCTCCCTAAGTTTTGATGAAAAAACACCTTTCTGTATCTTTCCTCTTGACTCCTTTTGAGAGGAAGCAAGAGGAGAGCGGCGTCTCTGACTTGGGATCAGAATACAGCGCTCCTTTTCAAAGCCTTCTGCTCAGAGAAACAGTGAAAGTTGCAGGGATCAAAAGGGTGGGAAAAGGGTGCAGCTGAGATTATCCTTGATCTGTGACAAACTCTATTGTGAAAATGAGACAACTTGGAACTTCAAGGCTGAACCAGAAATAGGAGACATGGAATGAAGCTGAGATGGAAAAAATACTCCAGGAGAATGAAACGCATTAAAGATAACTGGGGAAGGAAGGAGGGACAGTGATAAATGGTGAATGACAAAAGAAATTATAAAAAATAAAGGCTAAACCAGAAAGACCAAAAAGGATATAGAGTGAAGTTCATTTTCTTGATAATAACAGGAGTAATTAAACTGTATTGAAATTAGGAAGAAGCATAAATTCTTAACATTATCTAGAAAATAATTTTTTCAATCCAGAAATTCATTACAGTTTTGCTGGCTCTTGTTCTTTGTGCACTCTTGTGGTGCCTGTTTGCTTATTTAGTTGTACATGTGCATAGGGATGTGTTTCTACTACTACCAATTTTAATTGAAGAAAAGCACTGGTAATGTTGTAGAGATAATTTGTAAAAATAACTTTGAAAACAAGGCAAAAATGAGAATGTCTTTCAAGTTTGAAGATTACATGGCAAGTAAGGCAGGAGTTAGACTAATGGAATAAAAACCTACGTTTTTTTTTGTATCTGGTAGGAATCTCATGAAAAAGCACTGTGTGTTATTGTATAATCAAAGGCTATGATGTTTTCTCATGAAGGAGGAAGAGTAAACAGATGACTTTTTATTCTTTTTTTCTGATGTTTCTTTATTTTCCCAAACTGACGTTCTTAGTTTGACCTGCTTGTTTCTTTCCTCCTTTTTTCCCCCCTGCTTTTTTGGTTCTCTTGGGGGATTTATTTTTTTGTTATCTTTTTGGTGTTACAGCCATATTTTTTAATGAAAATGGAGTGTGGCATTTTACAATAGCTGAAAATTCCTACTTGACCTCAAGGTAAGCATTTACTAAAATAGAATTTGGAGACTCCTTTAAAAACTCATTCTGAAGGAGCTGCTGTAAATAAGTGCTTCTTTGTAGCATTAACAAACCAAATACTGAACTATTAAGGACTTTGAAAAGAAAGCTGGTTATAAACTGCCAGTGAAATTTATTATTTTTCTGAAAACCAGTTTATTTGCCTCAGTTTGCTCAGAGTAGGTCAAGTAACACCAAGAAGTGTGAATTCAATTACATAGATATGTGTAGAGTCATGTCATTGTGGCATAATAAGCAAGTAAATCTGAAAAAAACCCACCCTTATCTAAGTTATGTTGATATAAAATGTGTATCAACATGTAAATATTTAAGATACAATTAAGGAGTTTGTGAAAATCTGAAGAGAGCTTTAAAACCAAAAGGATGATAAAACATATAAATAAAATTATTTGTATGGTTCAAGATTTTCTCGGACTGCTTTCTGTAGGCCTGATTTTGGAAGTCATTATTCCTTGTTATAGTGACTGAGAAGATTTTCTTAGAAGACTAATCAGTAAAAAAGTCTTTCAGGGATTCTCTTGTCTATACTGTAGGAAAATCACATGGAATTTAATTTTGCAAGAAGGAATATAAGATGAAACTATGATAATAAGGGAGTAGAACAAATAAAATTCTTGCTATATATGCTCCTTAAAATCCAAAAATGAATACATTTGGGCGTGATCTAAAGTCTGCTCTTATATGAAGAGTCTGGTATGTTTTCCAGTCTGTGAAAGTTATGGTTTGGAAATGTTTTTGCACAGGGAAAAAGAAATATTAATGTCTTAGGGTAAGAATGGGAGAAGTTTTGTATTTTTCTGAGGCTCTTTGAAGAATGTCTTAGACGAATTGTGATGTTTGCATTCCAGTTCTGAAAATACAGAAAGTCTTAGTTCTTGCCACGTGTCTTTTAACTGGATGCACTCAAATAATTCTCTTTGGGATCACAGCAATACCTCTTTTTTGAGTCAAAAGAATTTCCATCCAAGTTTTTCCACTACAGAACAGGATGAGCTGTACAAATTATGCAATTGTAGAAGTTTATCTGTTCAGTTTATTTGTCTCTGGTTTTAGAAAGAGAAAGGAATTTAGCTTGCAGTTAAGGATAAATTAGTGGAGAACTGTCATGACCCCTCTTACTGTATATTGCATTAGTTTCCTTAAAACATGCTGAGTCTGGTACATGAAAATCCCTTTTCTGCTTTTAAAGAATTCTCCAGTTCTGTAAGCACACAGTGTCTTTATGTTCATTTATTTAGTAGTAGCAGAGAGTTCTTCCTTCCTTGAAGGCTTGGTCCCAGTCTCTTTTTCTGCAGCTGGACTGAGTGTGTGCAATGTATCAGTTCAGGGTAACAGCTATACCATTTCTGCTTTCCTTACACTCTCAATTGTAGTAAAAAAATTGTGAATAAATGTAGCAAGAGGTCTGGGCAGTATTTGTTCAGCATTCAGTCAGGACTTAAATAAAAAAATAGAAGCCTTTGCGAATCTTAATGAACATAAGTATCAGTAAAGGTGCATTTTGTGTTTCTGGAATAATCGGTCAGACATATTTATACCTTTTGTTGGTGTTAGTTATTGTTCTGGTTTGTAACACAGCTATTCCTGGAATAACATCACCCAAAAAAGGCCATAATGAAAAGGCAAAATTCCAGGGAAAGTTTAATAAAGATCATTTCCTGGTGAAAATATCTGGTCAAGAACCCTGAGAATTATGGATGAAGTGGACAGTGAAATGTCAGGGGTATGTGTGCTGAGAAATCAAATGTTGCAAGCACAGGTTGTGGCTGACAGCTTTGGAACTCTTCCTGGTTGTATGGGAAGAGCAGCCGAGCTCATTTACCTCGCTCACAGACCAACCCTTTCTGACAATTTTCATGTCAGTGGAAGTTTGAAATTAGTAAGATGGGAGCTGAGACAAGGCCTTTGTGTTTGTCAGTCTTTCCACCTCAAGCTTTAGGCCGAAACAATTGTGAAACACTGCCAAGGCTGATGTGTTTCATTTGGATTGCCTCTGTGCCCCGGGAGAAACACCCACAGGTCAGTGGTTCCTTGCAGCACTTTACCTTTGCCTCGGCACCTGCTTTTACAGACGTGATAAACTGCACTTTTGTGCATCATTTTCAGGGAGACTGATACATCTGGTTTCTAAAAAGTTGAGCCTTTTAATTCTCTGCAGTTCAGAAAAAGGGAAGTTATGCAGTCTCTCAGTCTCCCACTGTTTCTCTGGTACCTTTCCCAGTTTTGTTTTGTGTCAGTTTGGTTTTTTCCCGCCGAGACTTACGGTAGTTGTAAAAATGTGTGGCAGCTGAGCTTTTTCATCAAGCATCTGTTGGGAACAGAACTCAATCGGATGAGAAACATGAATGGCCCAACCAGATGCACCAAACTCTTAGTATTTTCCTCCAGGCCTGAAAACTCTGCTGACATTTCCCTAAATACAGCTAAAACCTAGGCAATCTTCTTATTTTGACAAGAAACTTGATTTAAGTTTTAATTTAAAAACTATTTGATTTTTTGAGAGTGCCTGTAATTAATACTATTTGTCTGACATTTCAAATACTTTGCTCACTGTAATTTTCTCAAGTGAAAGAGCTTTAAAGCACCAAGACTATAAATTAGATCTTGTTTTATACTATAAATATTGAGGTGTGAAAGTTCTTCCTAACATAGCTTTTAGAAACTTCTTTTGTATGTCAAAAAGTAGCATCGATAGATAGCTTGAGTCATAAAAAATGCTGAGCATCATACTTTTAAGCACAGGAGTTTTCATTATAAATGATAAATTGATTTCTTTTATAAATCATATAAACTTCTGTTGGGCATTCTCAAATTAATTATTTTCCACTGCAACACAAAGCAGTAAAAAAACCCAAAGACTTTCTCAGATCCTAGTGTATCTGTAATTCTTGTCTGAGCCTGGCAGTGCACCCTTATACCAGTGGCTGCTGAAAAGTTGCAGGAAGCTTCTAGGCCATGGTGACATCTGAACAACTTCAGCAGGAGCAGCCAAATCTTTTGGCTGTGAAGATGTTGTTTAGGAGCTGCAATCACAAGGTCAGAGATGGAAACATTTACTGGATTGAAATTGTATAGAACTTACGAGGAGCTAAACTGGAAGTTTTGAGTGTGTTAGCTGTCTCATGACAGTTCCCCAAATATTGGAGAGCAATGAGTTGAAGCTGGGCCATTTAATTTAAAAGTAGAGCTAAGCAGTTAAACTAGTCAAGGGCATGTTCATTAGATGTGAGCAGAATTTTCCTCTGCTCACTGTGACCCTCCTGGGATGGACTCAATTACGGTCACACCCACACTGGTTATGGGTGTAATTCTGGGAGGTTAATTTGCATCTAAACTGGAAAGTTTCTCTGCCCTGGAGTGTGCCCCTGTAGATTCCCAGCTAGAATCAGTGCTCCGTGGGGCTGTCATTGTGTTCCTCAGCATCTCTGCTTCCCCTGTGTATGCTGCAGCTGGTTTTGTGAAATGCTGGGAGAAAGTGTCTCCTGGATTCCAGCTTCTCTTGGATTTTAACTTCAACAGAAGCTGGGAATACAGGAGAATGGGGACACCACTGTCTGTCATAGAGAAGCAAGTTCTTAATTTGCTGCTGAAAAGGCACTGTCTTCCAACTCAGTTTCTGCTTATTAAGAGTTCAGCAAGACCTGAAAGGTCCTGTCACAATGATCATTTTAGTTGTTTTCAAACATGGAAATAAAGATTGAGATTTGTACACTGGAGATCATGTGTGATGGTGCCAGTCAGCCAACTCGTGTTGGTGGAAGAAATGTCTGTCCATGAGCTGCTTTAGGTGTGGGAAGCACAGCCTGATTATGCTACAGGATGGACATTTTTGGTCTTGGTGGTCAGGGATGGAAAATCTGTGCATGTTCTGGATGCCTTTCCCTAGAAGGGCAGGTATCAGTGGCAGTGGTATTTGCACCTTGGTTCATGTCACTTTAGCAAGCCCTCTACCTAATCAAGTCTGTTCACAGCCTCTAGGATAGGAACCTGTGTAGGGATGTAACTATTACCTTACAGACTCACACCATTCTCTTCCCCACTTGTCCTCTGCTGGGTTCAACAGCACTAGTTGTAAATGTATGAGAATAAGGTAGATACATTTACAACTTCTGCTCTTGAAAAAGATGTGGACCTTAACTGGAGGAGGAATTAGAACTGTCCTAAAACTTTTGTGAGAGCTCTAACTGCTGAGCTATTAGATGAAGAAAGAGCTTTTCCTGCAGTTTTTTATTAAAGACAGGTGTACCCTCTGGTTTATGGTAGACAAAGCCTTTGTATTGGAAGTTGAGAGAGTGGGGGCAGCAGTCTCCCTGCAGTGAGGATTTGCTCACTTGGTGTCTGCATCCTTAAGACATCTCTGCTGCTCTGTGTGAACCTCATCTCTGCCTAACCCTCCTTCTGCATTGAGCAGGAGCCCTGGGCACCAAACTGGGCCCTGGGAATTGTTTTAAGCCTTGCTTGACTGTGAGTTAGACATTGTGAAGCTCAGTGTCATTGTGCAGAAACCTTTCCGTGAATTCTCTTCCAAAAGCTCATGAGTGCTTTTGAAAATACTTATTTTTTTTTTCTAAGCCTAATTTTCAAAGGTGATACAGGGAGCCTCTACTGAAAAGGGACTAGAGCTTCATGATGTGCAGACAATCAGCACTATCCAAAAATAATTCTCAGGTTGTGCTCCAGTGTAACCATTCTCAGTATTACTATGTTATATTCTGTCTTGATATGACCTCTGCAAGTAGTCTTTATTCTCATATTCCCATTTCATACATTGTAGCAGTGCCTTTGAGATAAAATTCAGATAAATCAGTAGAAAAATCTGTGTTCTGACTAAAGGAAATATAATTTAAATTTGTCAGAAAACTAAATACTCGGAACATGTCCTTGAAAAACAAGTTTCAGGACAACCCAAGCAAAGTTTTTAGATTTACATAAGCCTGGGTGATATTTATGAAGATGTGTAACTCTCTCTGATTGAAAACCTGACTAAATATCAAACATCATTTGTATCTCTAGGTGCATAATGTAGCCCAGTTGATATAAGGTCATTGTCTACAGTCTATTTTCCTGTGTCATTTTAGTGGAGCTGAGATGGGTGCAAACTAAGAGTTTACAGGTGTTTTATCAGTGAGCAGAGATAACAGTGAAAACTGAAAAATGCAGTAAAATGAGTGGTTTATGAAGATTACTAGAATCTAGGAAGTGGCATTTAGTTTTTTATTTGTTATTCAGTAAATTCCTCTCTCCCTTTATGAAGACCAACCCTTCCATCTTCCCCTTAGAGGCTTCCCTAAGGCTCCAGTACAGAATGCAGTTCGGTTTGCCTCTTCTGGTTCTTTAATGCTGTATGGAAACTTGAAACAGATCATTTTTCCTTTCTGGGAATGCTCACAGATTAGTATATGGCTGTTATTCTAGTTTGTGTTTGCTTATTTTATCACATCATATAAAAGACCCTGACCAGAAAAGATGAAAAGCTTCCAAATCACTTATATGGAGAAATAAGTTGAGAAAGCTCCATTTTTAGCTTGTGCAGCATAATTAAACACAGCAATCAGTTTAAACATGAACACAGAAACAACACAGAAGACTTGATACTCAGTATTGAAGCATCCATCATTCTGTACATCCATTGCCCTTTGCTTTGTTAGACCCCCTTAAGTTCCAAGCTTGATTTGAAATTGCCCTTCAAAGTCTGTAGCTTGAGTATCTTTCTTCCTAATGAAACTATAGAGATGTGCCCAAGTTAGTTCATCCAGAAACTGCCCTTTCTGGAGTTAAAGGAAGGGAGGTAATGCAAAGACTGCCAATTTTCCTTTTTACCCATTTTAAGAGTCTAGAACTGTGGCTCTTGGTCCATAAATTAGAACTGTGAGAAACATTCCAGCAAATGACCAAATGTAAATGCTCATCTGTGAATAAAGCCAGTGGCAGTGTGGACCCATTTAGGAATCTACAGGGCTACCTGGGGGTACCTGCAGAAATGTATCAATTCTCTTTGTCCTTCCAGTGAATGGAGAGCATGTTGCCATTTGTGGGTTCCATAGCACTTTGTGAACTGCACACCAATCTGATCTTTTCTTCTTTTTGGAAAGCCAAATGCTTTAGCTATTTTCTCAAACATTTAGAGGTTTTGCTTTTCAGAATGTTCATCAATTGCTGCTAGTACAGTTAGACACAGGCAGTGCAAACACCAAACTCCTAGTCTTGCTTGGCTGAGCTGGCAGAGCAGTGTATGAACTGCTTGCATTGGGAACCTCCTGGGATAAAGAAAGTAGCAGTGACCAAACACTGAAATATCCGGGATTCTGCAGAGGGAGTGGCACTAAAATTGAAAGCATTAAACACAATCTTGCTTAAATATGAAATAGCTGCACACTAACCCCTTCTGCTTCCTGGCAAGAATAATAATGCTGCTCTAATTCAGAGCGAAATTAAAATCAAACAAAACAAATTCTCTGTAACCAAAAGCAAGTCGGTGGCAGGGATGAGTCAGGACTGAAGTTTTGAAATTATAAAGTGGATTTTATGCAGGAGTCTCTCTCCGTTTCCCTGTTGCCAGAGAGGGTTCATAGGCAAGAGACTTAATGGGTTAGGCAGACAACTTGTTGCTGACTAAGTCACAAAGAGCTGATTCCTTTTCTGCATTTTGGAAGGCTTGCATGCTCTCTGAATATTTTAGACCGGTGGCGTGCCTTGAACTCTTTTCCTAAAAGGAATTTTTTCCAGAGCTTTTGACAAATTTGGGGTAAATCACTTGCTTATTTGAGTAACTAACTCATTTTCTTCTTTCTGCCTTCTTATAGGTAAAGCACACTATTCTGTTAGCTGCAATATTAGTTTCCCCCCCAGTAGCAGGGAGACCTTGGGTCAGAGTCATCAAGAGGGATAACAGGTATTTTCAGATATTGCATACTAATGAATACCTGGCTCTTATTTGTTATTTATCTACACCAGAAATTTAATGAATACCTTGAAAGCTATTTATTGAATTCCGTATTTGTGGACAACAGTGTGTCACAAAGTGCAGATCACTGAATGCCATGATCAAGTTTCTCTATGTATGCAGTTAAATATAAAAATTAGTTTATTTCAATTATACATGTCCTTGTTCATTCTGCTGTTTGCCTTAATGGCTTTCTGCCACAATTTAAGCCCTTTAGAAGGTGGGCATAGTGTGAATTCAAGATAGTCACAAATCAAGGAGCATGTGGATAAAAGCTTAAATATATGCTACTACTACTTTGTAGTGTCGTACATATGAGGAGGAATGAGGATTCTGAAAAAGCTGACATGTATCATGGTTAAGTGATTTCTGATATGACAGGCTCCTCTATCAGGAGACTGCTACAGCTCCTATGCTTTGGCAGCGTTGAGGTGCCTCCCAAAATTCCCCAGCTGTAGGTCAAGTCCTGCTTTTTGAAACCCTGAGCATGGAGATGTGAAGAGCTGAAGCTATTGTGAGTTTGTGGCTCTGGTGACTGGGCAGCTCTTCCAAACCAAGGTTTTTTGTTTTTTTTTTTTTTTATTTAAAGCAGGAACAGAGCAAAGCAAAAGGGCCAGGGCAGAGGGGGAAAGGTGGTGAGTGCAGTGGCAGGGCTGTGATAACATCCCTGGGTTTGCCAGCTCCCTGCTCTACCCTCCTCAGAGGCTCACACAGGTTGCTGCATCTGTGTCACTCTGCCTGACAAGAACCAGAGGGATATTGTTTAACTCTTTGTGGTTATTTTGATGTCTTGCTTCCTGGTACTGGCAAAACAAGTACTGTAACTTGGCTTAGGCCTCCTTGGAGCTAATTCTGAAAGCATGAAATCATTCCACATATGTTTTCAACAAGGGGCTTGTTTTGAGCCTCTGTGTTGTTTCTTCTGCTTTGCTGATGGTCCAGAAACCAAAGCACCAAGTCCATGCAGTGAGCAGTTTGATTACACAGTGTCTGGAAACTTATTTCAGGGTGAACATAGAGAGGCTTGGTGTTGTCATGACTTCTTCCAGCTCTCCTCTTGATAGTTCCATAGATGCTGTCAAGGGAACAGAATTGCTATCACTTGACCACTCAAAAAAGACAGCTTAGTTTTCCAAAAGTGAAGTAGTTTATTGTAATTCTGTGACCACTGGTACCACTCAGTTTCTTGAGCTTGAATCAAAACTTCAAAAAGAGGGACATTTAAAAAGAAAAAACCTGACAGACCTTATATTTTAGGGGTTTTTTTTCCCCTTTTTTTTTCTAGGGAGGAAGCTTTACTAATTTAAAAATATTGTGGTTTAATAGTCCGTTTTCAATCCAGAATATTAAAGACCCTATTCCTGGTATTTATGAGGTCTGAGTTCAGCAAAACACTTGGGCATGTATCATGTAAAGCATTTTATTTGTTTTACTCTTCGTTAGTTATGTGCTTTTCCAAGTTTTATTTCTCCAAGCCCCCAGTCTTTTCATGTCTAAATCTGTGTAAATCCATTGACACTGAGTTTTTTGCTTTCTGGATGTTCTGCTTGCCCATGAAGTCTGAGGTGTACATTCTATTAATTGTGTGTAGCCAAAAAGGGCACATAACTCTAATTACCTGATACAGAAAGTCTTGACTAAATGTGTGGAGGCCCTGTGTCTGTGTGTGCAGTCCAGAGTGTACACAAATTTACTTGTAAAAGGATTGTATGCAAGCATGGTAATTTACACAAGCATTCTGTCTTTGAGTATTAAAAATAATAATGAGCTTTTAAAAAACATTGCTGGAAAATTTTTCTGACCGTTTCATAACTATTCACCTCCCCCATCCCTTCCTCTCTCAGGGGAAAGCATTTGGAGAGTTGGATTCTTAAAAATCTCACATCCCCAGACTGAAATTCTGCAGAAAAATCTACTGTGGTCATCAGTACATTCAACTGGGGAAAAAACAGAGCCGAGCTATTTATTTATCTTTAATTATAAGTGGTTAAACAAGGAGAATAGACTTACAGTTCCTACTGAACTTAAAAAGACTCTGCTTTGTGCCAACTAAAAATTAATTAGTAAGGAATTTTTAATTTCAGCATCCTAGGCCAAGAATCTATTCCTTGATAGAGATGTCCCCATGGAATAGAGTTATGAGATGAGATTAGAAGGAATGTAAACTTTGTATCACATGAAACTTCTCCTCTGAGCACCGATGCAAAGGGCATTCCTAAATTTTTTTTTGGTGTTGGAACATAAGCTCAGAGCTGACCAGATGGGGGCCCAACATGCCAGATGAAAGGACACAAGATGACATAATATAGCTGGAAGATTTTGAGGTGGAAAGGTATTAACGGCTTTTTAATCTGAAGTAAGAAATTGCTCTCCTGGATTTGTGAACCTGAAATGATATAATAACTAATACCATTCATTTTGGAAAATCATCACATGCTGCTGCTTGCCTCATGTCTGCTTGATGGAGAGGGGCATAAAGTACTTGTGTCCTATCAATTGTTTCTTATTCATTAAACCTCTAAGGTGTGGATACAAAGTAGGGAAAGCTTAAAATTCCCAGTGGGAAACACTGGGTGATCATTAGGTATAAAGTATTTCAGGTTGACGGCTTTTGTTTTTTGTGAGAAATAGAAATCTTTTGGCTCTCAAAGTCTAAACCAATTGATTTCAAACAATTTATCAGACAAATCTTACAGCATTAGGGAAAAAAGAGAGTTTAAATATAATATTTGTTAGTAGTACAGTTTTACATTCAAACAATCAAAAATTCTAAAGTAGAGCTGCTGTGTTGTTCTTGCCTGTTTGTATTGATTTATGAAAAGCCACAAACATTAGTAATGAACTTTAAAGTGAACTACTTCTTGTCCCTTTGAAAATTCTTCTCTGATCTCTCGGTTCCTTTTGGTAATTGAAAATCACAATGAAGACCTTGTAAAGCTGTGAGTCTCAGTGGAGGGGAGGCACAGCAGTAGTGTTCACTGGTACACGTACCAGGAAAATATCAAGGCATTAGAAAGGTTGCAGAAAATGGAAAAAAACATGTATTAGTGTAAAGCTAGCACTGTAAATATTTAATTATTTCTATCTCTCCTTGAGTTGGAGGCAAATGATTGCCATCATGTTAAGGTGCTAACTAGCACATTGTGAAATCTGTGTGGATTACTTTGGGTGAGTAGTGGCAGGCTTGAAGGGATGAAACACGGTGGAAACTGCAGAAAGAATCTGGGAAATGTCCTGTGGACCTCGTTAATCTGTCCATAGGGCAACATTGCCATGAAGTATGAGGAAAATAAATTCTCTTTTCTGTAAGCAAGCTGATTTTCATGTTAGTTATTCACTACCTAGGATTTTACTTTCATAATTTTTTTTAATAATCTTCGGTAGTTTTGCCTGAGTTTCTGCCTTATGTGATTTTCAAATGGTAGTTAAACCTCTACAATAGCAACAAGGATTGCCATGAGGAATTATGAAAGAATCCTACATATTATAGAAGGTACTAAAGAGAGAAATGTAACAAAAAATTTACTCTAAGTGACAAGCTGAAATGGAAGAGTACTCTAAGAATCTATGGAGTACAGCAGGTTTTACTTTTGCTTTAAACTTCAAAATAACTGTGTGGGTTATCATGAAGTCTCTCAGTCACAAGATTCAAACCTCAACTACTAAAACAAACTTTGTGTAGGAAAGAGCTTTCTATTTTTACATGGAACCTCAGGCATTTTTTTCCTAAATGAGAGCATATAGTGTGTGCAAATACATTTGTGAGGATATTTTACATAGCCTGTTTTTGCTTTTAGATAATGGCTTTATTTTAAAGAAAAATGGTAACTCTTTCAAAAAGGAAAAGAGGAGAGATGCATTAGCAGTCTCAGTTAGGGCTGCTTTCATAGGCCTGGAGAGATTCAGAAATGGAGAGCTGGGATTTTTCCTTGCTAGGCTTACTAAAGCTGAAATTTGATTTGAGAATGGTTGAGGCTCCTAGTTTGAGATACTGAGAGTCTCTCTTGTGGCTGTTCCTGAGCAACCTGTGTGCACTTTTCTACTTGATATCATGTGTAAAAATCCCCATGTTCACTGTACAAAGGCAACCAGCTCTCTAGAGATGTACCCAAAATGGAGTGACCTTTTTGGCTAGAAAAATCCATGGTTGGATCAATTTAATGAACTCTAATTTCTGATTGATTTATTCAACTGAAGAAGAAGAAATTGGAAAATATGCAAGACCTTGATGTTCCTTTTTAAATATGTTTCAGGAATTTGTTTTGGGTCTTGTTGGTTTTGTTTGGTTATTTACAGAATATATTGTTTTACTTTGAAACATATGTCAACACCATTTTTATGAGCTAGTTAAAAAAATCAAGGCACAAAACACATTTTCATTTCAAGTCTAGTTAAATATTTTGTTTGGTTATAAGGTAATTACTTTTCATCAGACGAAAAAAAGCTGGAAAAATTGCAAGGCTTCTTTTGAGTTTCGGTGCTTTATAGAACATGAAGACAACTCCAGCAACAACCAAATTTATTTTTACAGTATCAGAACTGTCAGTTGTGAAAGCTAAATAGTTCTGCCCTCCTCCCTCTTATCTCCAAACACAGAGAAAAACATCTCTTCTGTCTTACTATGCCTTTGTTCCATTAACACACTGGTATATATTCACTATGAAATTCCTCTTCCAAGGATTCCTTTTTTCAACATAATACTTGAAGCTTCATATTAATCTTTCTAGTTTGTATAAAATATATAAAATTTTGGACTTACTATTATAAAAGACACAAGCTTTTCTACCGTGGAGCTTGAAGCCCTCAAACAGTTAAAGCAGGCAGCAGAATATATGTTTTCTTTAATGCAAGCTGACCTTTGCATGCAGTAGACAGCATTCCATTTTCCTTGAAATAAAAATATTTTACTAGATACAGTGTTTAAATAAATCAAATGAGGCTTCAAATTATGTAAAACCTGACCATTTTAAATAAAATTACTACTTTCTCTTCTGCATTTCTGGCATAATTCAGTTTTAATGCTCATCTAAGCTGTAATGTCTCTGCTGTGTGTTTGGGCTGCTTGATTATACTGATGGGTTGTGTAGTTTTTTTGTTACACATACAATGAAGGTAATTTTCATGTTTCTAAGCTAGAAGATCAAGTTCTGTGACCTGGAGAAAAAGAAGGCAAATCAGAATGGGTACAGGTGCAGTTCCTTGCTGCTGCAATGGGAAACCTGGGAGAGCTTTCTAGCACCTGTTCAGAATGTTTGTGAGATGGCTGGGCTGGGATGGAGTGGGAAGGACAGATAGTTTGTACAATAACTTCCCCACCTTTTGGAAGGTGTCCTGTGGAAAATGGTGATGTTACTGGTGGAAATTCATTGGGAGAATGACAGATGTACGAAGGCACATACAAAATTACCATCTAGACAGTAGGAATTTTTTTAAATCAAGGACAAGCTATTTTTTTCTCCTTGCTTTAACGTGCTTTTAACCTATTGTTACTTTTAGAGAGGCACGTCTTTTTGCACAAATGTGAGTTATCAGTCTGATATGGATAAATTCTATAATAAATGTGGTATTTAAGGAAACAGATCTTGAGTAAAAACACAGTGAAGAAGGTAGTACTGAAGCAAGAGCTAATTAGAAATCAACCACACCCACTTTGGATGTGGGTGAAGTGATCCAAGGTTTCAGAAATGGCATCTCATTTACTCATCTTCACTGAAAAAATCTTCCATTTTCTTGAGAACAAAAATGTAATTCTGGATCAGATTTTTCTCTTCCCTGTTTGCCTTCAGCTCTCCAGAGAATATGGGCAGGCTGAGTTGTTCCTCTAATTCAATTAGCTTAGCTTTGTGGGAGGAAGAAGTCTGCAAGCCTATGAAAAGCAGGAAAATTCTTCACCTGGCTGAAGGAAAATATTCAATGTTTTTTTAAACTATCTGCAGGAAAACAGCAGCAAAAACAGCTTGCTGAGACAGGTGGGTTCTCTGGGCCTTTTACCTTAATTCAATCACAGAAAGTCTTGAATTCTTAAAATCTGACCTGTGCTGCTCTTTACCTCAGGAGATGCTGATCGTGGATATTGTGCAGTACAGATAAGCACAAAAGATTCTTTACTTTCTATGTTGTGTGCTTCTCCACTTTCAGAAACAGAAAATCCAATAAGGAACGAATCCAAATGGCAGGAGAGGAAAAGTGGAAATGGAGGCTTTAACAAACAATGAAAAGCAGCTCATAGTTTACACAATGAGTTTACAGCAAGGAAGAAGGAGATTGCACTGAATCTGTGCTGTGCTAGCTGATTAACAAATGCTCCTCAGTCTTTAAAACAAACAAAATTATGTCTGTGAGTGCAAATTCCAGCTGAACTGTTTGATGAGCTTTCCACTTTGCTTAGAGATAAAGTTGTGGGAAAGGGTCCACTGAAGCTGCATCCAGTCTAAGTGCCTGCAGCAGTTGTCTTATTTCTTTCCTATTATTTTTAATTTTGTTTTCATCTAGGATATGAGAGAATGCTGTTTGATTTAATTACTGTCAAATATTCAGGTTCCATACCTGTAGTTTACCAGTCTGCCTGTTTTTGCTGAAGCTTAATGGGTTGCATAATTTTGAGGAGGTTGCTGTATGTGTTTCCAGTGGAGGCAGTTTCTTGTCCTACTGTAAAATTTAATTAACTAAAGTTTTGTAAGCATTTAAAAGATATGCCACAGAATGTAGTTACAAAGAATAGATGTATGTATTTTAAACTCTTCTTTGAATATAGGTATATAAGCACGATGACATCAGAACTGTACTGAAGACCTACTCGGTGTCCTATGCCTTGCTTGACTCTGATACTCTTCTGAACGTCTTCAATCAATGATTTTTTAAATTTATTTTTTCCTGCAAAGACATAAAAACCACAGGGATATGTCCAATGGAAGTAAAAGTGCTTTACTCTTAGCAACTTGTTGTAGAGGAGGAACAGCTGTATCTCTGCCATGTTATTCAAGCTTTGCCCTCATGGTTATTCATCTCTGCACCAGTATTTTCTCTACCACTGCTAGACTGGAGCTAACAAAGCTTTCTAGGAGGGCTTGACAGGCCCCTTTGACATGTGTGTGCTGCAGTCAGGGGTAGCTCAGACCCCAGAACGTGTTTAAGAGTCTAGATGATGCTCTTAGTCATAGGATTTAGTTTTAGTCCTGTCCTGTGAGGAGCAGGAAATTGGACTTGGTCATCCTTATGGGTCCCTTCCAGCTCGAGATATTCTATGGTTTCATGTAACTCCTGGGTCAGGAATGTACTTTGGCATTCTTTTTGGAGGGAGGTATTTGAACAGCTGGATTAGTTATGTGTGTAGAAGACCCTTAGTGGCTGAGGTTCAAAGTGGGTTTGCACATTAATGGGCAGTGAATGCTGGCAGGATGGTGTGGTGCTCTTCTTGTGTGAGCTGTGGTTTGTTGCACAGAGTTGTGTGCCCTCTACCTCGTGCCTGTCCTGCCAAAGAACTGCTTTCTGTGTGTCTGGTTGCTGCATGAATTGCAGCTCTTCTTCCACTTCCTCTGCCACTGAAAAGGTGTCCAGATGATCTTTATACCTCCTCTACTCCAGAATCATGTAAGATTTATGTGACTTTTTAAATTAGAATTTTTAAAACTATTAATCATTCTATCTACATGAAATCAGCTAATCAATAGGAGATGTTTGGTGATAGTTGTCCCTTTTTGTTCCATTACTGATACTTCTGGTAGGATCTGTTGCAGGTAATATCTACAGTAATTTCTAAAGCCCTCTTTCATCTAACTAAACATTTATCCTCAAGTTTCTCAGCATACCTGTCTTTGCTGCTAATGCCATCTCACTTGTTGAAACAAGCTTAATGATCGAAGTTAATGAACCATCTTGGTAGGGATTGGAAGCTAGAAATAGACTGAAGAACGAGGAAGACCTTTTCTATGCCCAGGAAATGTCTTAGCAGAATAGGTTCACAGAGAGGGAGTTTTGGACAAAAGTCGTGGTGGTTTTCATGCATTATATAAATCTCAAGTGAACTGTCACCTGTCACCCTATTTCCTTTGCTCATGGTGCTTTCACTTTGTGGACATTCTATCTTTTTGCTAGAACAAAGCTTTGTCTTTTTGCTTGTGTAGGTGCTCCTAGATTGTGGCCTCTACAAACAAGCTACAGATTTGCCCTGCTTTAGCTGGTTCTAATTGCTGGTGATTTATGAGAGAGATGTTGTGAAACAACATAAAATTAATTTTTCTTCTCCATTAATTCAGATGTTCTAAGCATTTGGGCTTACTCCTGTGATTTCTCCTCCCTCACAATTTACTTTGAAAACCAAAGGTCTGTGTTGTCCTGTTGTAGCCATCAGTGTTTCCTTCTCCTTTCTCTTCTAAGTAAATTAAGAAATTGTTTAGATTTGGAAAATAGGGGAAAAGATGGACTAAATGACAACTGTGTAACAAAGGTAGATGTACAAAATATCAGCAACCTTTAGCAGATAAAAGGAGAAAAAACCCACTCTACACTCTCTGATTATTTGAAGTAGCTGCAATACTAAAACCAGTCCTGCAAAACACGTGAATAATCCTTACTGTGGCAAGTAGTCCAATTGTTCTCAGCACCGGTGAAAGGCAGTGGTCTGGCAGCTTTGAGGAATGAAATTCTTTTTTTTATTAGCCGGGCAAGTTTCCCAACAAACATTGCCTGGTCAGCCTGCTTAAACCCCAATTTGAAGAGGGAGGGATAAGCTTTTTCTCAGGCTAACAGGCAGTTTGGTTTCCAAAGATCGCATAATTCTTACTTATATTTGGAGGCTGTCAATTAGCAAAAAGTAAAGGGAGAGACTTTGCAGGAAATTGCAGCTCTAATCCACCAGACTTGCATCAGAGAAGGACCACCTTGCTGCCCTCTGCAGATTCTGGAGAGACCATGCCCAAAGCCTGTGCCCCCTGCCTGTGCCAGTGTATGTTCCGAGGGTGCTCACAGTCTCCACGTTAGTCCTGGAGAGGAACCTGTGCTCCCCTTCCACCTGTCCTGATTCCCTTGTCCATTTCCACTCGCTTTCTTTCTCAGGCTGCTCTCTAGGAACAGCTTCCATCCAGCTTGAGACCCTTTTAATTGATGCTGGTGAAAAACCTGCTAGCTTTTTTGTGCTCCCAGGCCTGCCCTAACCCAGTACTTATTCACAAAGAACAAGACTTGGTTTTACTCAGTGGGCAAAGTCTGTAAGCCCAGCTCTGACCACCTCAAATTTATTCATGCTCTGAAAGTGAATGCAGAATAATTCTTTACTGTTACTCTGTCTTCTGCAATCGCTTCCCACTCCTCTCAGACGGAAGCAGACAACAGATAATCAGAACTATTGTGGTGTTTGTTTCCTAGACACGGGTAATTGGAACTTCAGGACTTCCAGATCAACTGACCCAAGATTCTACCCTTCCACCAAAAGAACTATCAGCAGTGCAAGATGTAATCCAGTTTGTGGACAGGTGCCAGGGGCAAGTGGGACTCATGGTAAGTTTCACAGCTGTTTGAGCAGACACCGTTTGTGGGAGAGTAGTGCAGCACTGGTGATTATACTGCAGAATGTGGAATTGCCCAGGGTTTACCTAGAAGTTTCATCAGGTACCACCAGCACCAGCAGTGTTGAAAGCCGTAGCAGCAGTCCTGGTTGGCAGAAGGTGGCATATCAGCTGCTTGCACATGATCCAGTGCCATTTGGAAAAAGCTTGAACCGCTTTTAGTAAAAATATCATGATTTGGTCTGCTCGGGATATGCTTCTATCAGAGCAGTCAAAGCAGGCAGCTTTAGCACCTTCTGTGCAGGAGGCAGTAGGGCTGCATGAAACACGGCCTCTGTTGTACAGGGGTGATGTGTTCTCCAGGGTGTGTTTGTGGCAGCTGTTACTGGATTTTAACATCAGGTAGTGGACAAGGAGTTGACCATTACTGAGACTGTGAACTGCACAAGGGTGCTTGCAGAAGTCAGACCAGATCTGGAGGTTTTCTGGCACCTTGCTAGGCACCTTTTGTTCTATGTCAAAGCGCACTTCATTGAAAGAGAGGTACTGTCTGAAATTTTGCCTTTTCCGGCTGCGTGGCTGCTAAACATGTGGGTCTTGAGACGCTTAATACAGCTGGCATCTTCTGATGCGGCTTCAGCTGAAACAGTCATGGGGGAGGGAAGACAGCCCTGCGTGGAAGCTCTTCCCGCTGGTACCGGGGCTGCAGAGGGGAGCACCTCGCGGGCGCGCTGGCCCCGTTGGCCGGGCCCCAGCATCGCGCCGAGCCGTCGGTGCCGGCCCGGGCGGAGGTCGGGCTGGCTCCCCGCCCGCCCTGGGCAATGGCAGCACCTTCTGCGGCCCCGGCCCCGCTCGGGGGCCGCGGGGATCCCGCGGCCGTCGCTCCTCCCGGAGCCGCGGGCTTCCTCGGCGGGCGCGGGTCCCGCAGCCGGGCCGAGGCCGCGCCGGAGGGCGGCGGTGCCGGGCGTGGGGCGCGGGGCTGGCGGCGGAGCGCGGGGGGTGCGGGGGCGGGGGGGTGTGCAGCTCTCGCTAGCGCTGCTTGTGGTCACAGCCAGGCAAGCTCACATCCCATCTGGATCACGCTCGCTCTCTCCCTTCTGCTTTCCTACCATAGAGTTGCGCTGGAAACAGAAGATAGAGGGAGTGTAGGAGCTCGCCATCTCCAAGCGATCTACATTGGGAAAAACATGGAGTCGGCTCCGGCAGCCCCCGATCCAGCAGCCAGTGAGCCGGGCAGCAGCGTCTCCGAGGCGGCCGCCGGCGCCAGGGACACCCCGGTGAACCTGGAGCCTGCCCGGAAAAGCGATGCGCCGGCTCCCGTCCGCAGGCAGAGCTACTCCAGCAGCAGCAGAGGTAGGGAGACTTGGGGAAGGGGGAGGGGGCCGGGGGAGTGGGATCGGGGGGTGGGTGGGAATAGGAAGAGGGGGGTAAGAGAGAAGGGGGAAATGCAGCAATTTAATCCCCTGGTTTATTGCTCGTGCTTGTTGAAGCCGCGCACGCAAAGAAGCCGGGCTTCTACCCCCTGCAAAACCTTGCAAACTTTTATAGCTTCTTTTAATTGCTGCAGGAGGAGGGACAAACGCAATGAAAATATTGAGCGGTGTTTGGTGCTTTCCTGTCTGTCTCGTTTATTGCCTGTGGTATCCGGATGGGTACTGTGCCCCTGAAATTACATAATTTTATAAATATATAAAGCAACAGCGGGAGTATTGGGATTCAAGGGAACAAACTTTTAAAGCTGCAGTGTCCTTCCTCCCCCCTCTTTTTTCTCCCCCTCGTCTGTCTCCTTTTGACAGTTTCTCAACTGGTGTGCTGTGGCTTGTTGTGAATGGGGGATCTGTGATTAAACAGGAGATTTGCGGTCTGCGGGTGACTTATTCACTCTGTTGTGCGCTGTTTTCCCTTAATTCATTTAAGTGTATCTTAAAAATTATTTCATCGCGGAGTGGATGACCTCGTAGCTGCTCTTGTTGAAGGTGCACAACTTCGCAGAGGGTCTCCGTGCGCCCGAGGATTCTCTTACCGCTGCCCGCCGGCCCCCGAATAAACAAACCGCTGCAAACAAACGAGTCCCCCCCTTTTCTGCCGCCAGCTGTCAAAGCCCTCCTGCCTCAGGTTGCGTGTCGGAGTCGTGCGGGTCAGCCCAGGGCTGTTGAAGTTTGGCGTCAGCCGCGCCAGCGCCCGAGCCGCGCCGGCGGCGGGAGAGCTGCGCGCTGCCGGGCGGAGCGGTGCGGAGCCGTGCGGGGCCGTGCGGGGCCGTGCGGGGCCGTGCGGGGCGGGCTGCTCCCGCCGCGCCACCGACAGCGGCCCAGCTTCAAACGCCGCCGGAGTTTGCCGAGACGTGCGAGAGGGAGGAGGCTGCGGCTTTAATTACTTGTAAATAATTTATGAAGCGTTGCTCCTACAAGAGGGGGAGCGCGCTAGAGAGGCATCGCTCGGTAAAATCCCTCGGTGATGGGTAAAAATGAATTAAATAACGCTATGTATTGAAAGAAATGACGGGCGGAGAAAAGTACGTGCCCGGCGGGAGCGCAGCCCCCTCGGCGGTAGCCGGCGGGGCTGGGGCAGAGATGCCCGGCCGCCGGCGGTGGGGAGACCGTCTCTCCTCGGACGGAGGGGGTTTGGGTTGTAGATTGGAATATGGCTGATCATGTGTTGGCTTGTGTTTTACAGTATTTTTCCCCTTTTGGCCACACCCCCCCTTCCCAGGCAGCTTCCCACTCAGGGAATCCGCGTACAGTAAAAGCCATCGAGATGTCACACGCCGAAACATTTAATTAGAGACGATTTGCGAGCAGGGAGCGCGCCGTTCGGCGGATGCCGAGGCGAGGAGGAGCGGGCTCGGCCGGAGGAGGCCGGGTGGCCACGGGCGTGTGCGCAGGGAGCGTTTGGCTGCGCGGGGTATATTTAGAGCTTGCGAGAGTGGATTTGGAATGCAAGCGCCTTATGTAACGAGGTTAATCAGAAACACTGGAGAAAATTTCCTTAATTTGTCGGGGAGTTTTCTGGATGTTTGCGGAGCCGGCCGTAGTTCGTGGGTGTTACACAACGCCCCCCCCTCCCGGCTCTCCGGCTCAGCGCTCCGGCGGCGCAGGCAGATGGTGCTGCCGGGGAGCGGGGCCGGCGGGAGGGAGCCGGCAGCCGGCTACGCCGCGTTTGGGGAGGGGGCAACTTTGGGATCCCATAAATTATGTAACACTCGGCTGTCGCTTCTGTATGGATGCGAAAAGGAGAGGGGGGTGCTGGGAAGCCTGGGCAGCTCCGGCGGTGAGGGTGTTTTCTTGGCGGTCCCGAATTGTTTAGGCTCTGGTACTGCTAACCTGCTGACCCACATGTCCCTCCTCTCCCGGGGCTCGTTGGGGAAGGAGCAGGGGGCCAGGCACTCGAGGCACACGCCGCCACTCGCCCGGGCTCCCAGTCGCCGCACGCAGGCAGGCACTGCGTTATGTAACAGTCTGAGTGGGAAAGCGAAGGTCAGTGATGGAGGCATCCCCGGCAACACAATGGCCAAAGCCCTGCGCGCCGGGGCTTTGCAGGCTGTAAAGAGAAATAAAGCTCACGGCAGTAATTGGCGTGTGGTTTGGAAGGGCTTGGGAAGGGAGAGGGGAGAAGGAAAAGGAGAGTGGCAGGGATTTGGAGGGGGGGGAAAAATGTGTTTGGGTTTTTTCGGATGATGTAATGGAGCTGGCAGAAAATACAAGTCTACTCCTAGAGTGCAAACAGTAAGAGAATTGTAGCTGGCATTCTGTGCTAATGTTGCATAAATTAGTGTATTGGAAGTAAATTGACCTATACAATACACACCAGCTGATTGTGCCTTTCTAATAGTTAAAACTTGGAGATACAGAACCACACAGGAAAACGTGACAATGACAACATTTTGGCTTCCTTGAAGTCAGGACTTGATGGATGGATTAGGTGTTAGGGGTCCCTGTAGACTTGTAGGTTTGTGGGTTTTATTTTTTTTTTTTTTTTCTTTTTAAGCTATTGAAATATCACTTGATTTCTTGCCTTTTTTGTTTTTAATAGAGTCCTTTATATCTTATGGCAACAATGTGACCTTAATGTGTGACTAGTATAGGTGAAATTATTTTTAGAACTCTTACCTTATAAGCTCATATGTTCAGCTGTGTATTGATTTCAAAAATTTACTTGTTTGGGTCACAATTCTGCCATGTCTTGTAAGCAGGCAGCTCTGGAGTCTCATGTGAGCTGTGTGGAGGATAGAGACAAATACATCGATATTTAGGTATATGTACACATTTATACACCTCTCTAACTGTAAAAATCCTTATTTTTGACTCGGCAAATGCTACAAATATTTGTTTCATAGCCTTAATTTTCATAGCTGCACACACTGCAAAGCTGCTTTGATATGTCTGGGTTTATAATAACCAGTGTACATAGAGAATAAAGAAAATAAAATCAAAGAGAGGTCTGTTGATGGAGAAGTGAAGAAAGTTTGCTGTGGAATAAATTCTTAAGTGAAGCTCTATCTATTATAATATTATCTTTTCAAAATACTTTACTGCTTGATACGCAAACCTGTCTGTACCGCCAGATCCTTACATAACTTGGTTTTTATTTTGCAGAGGTTATGCTGGTTTTGTGTAGAATACTTAACTTGAAAATGTAAATTCCGAGTTACCAAAAGCACTTTTCAAATGGGGAGTTATGTGATATATTTAGTATATGGGGGCATGCATGCATACTTGCATACTTCAAAAAATTCCCTGCAGCCTGATATTAAAACGGATTGTTAGGAAATTGTCACCATACTGGAAAAAGTAGGAAATGGATAAAAAGCCTGGTTTTCCCCCAGAGGGAAGTTTTTACTCCTGACAGTAGTTGTTAAAATTTTCTGAAGACCAGTCACTGACCAGCAGGTTGAATTTCAGTCTGAGTGTGTATGTGTGTGTGTTCTGCAACAAGGGTTTGTGGTTTGCCATGCTTGGTAGAAGGAATGCTTCCCTCACCAGCTCTGGCCCTGGACTGTGGCTATTATTGACATTTATTTCACTTTGCAGCTTTGACCTCCATGGAGTTCTACCCATGCTGCACTTTAAGGCTTGATGTTCTGTTAGTCCCCCTAGAAATAGTTGTAATTGAATAAACTTTATTTTAGTAAAGAACTACTGTCACGTTAAAAAGCAAAGTACATAAAAAGCTTTTACATTTGCTAAAAAATGCTTAGTTTGTTTAGAACTGAGCTCTTGGTTTCAGAGTTAAGTCAAGAGAGGATGTCTTGCTGAAAAATATTTGAGACAGCTCTTACATCATTGGATGATGCTATGTGCAAATATGTTTATGATGCTTAATATTTAATAATTGAAAACTGCAGCTATGTAGGTACTTGTTTTTCTTTTCTTTCTGTTGAGGTTCTGAGTGTATTTGCTGTTTTCCAGAACCATTTGAAGTTTCTTATCATGTCGTCTGTTTATCCTGATCCTGTCTCTACTCGTAGATTGTGGCATGTTGCTTTTGTGCTTTTTTAAAAATTTGGATGATGCTCCACAAGTAGGGATGTAACATCATTAATAGTGACAACAATAGGTTTGTGGTGTTCTTTTCTTTAGATGCGCCTTTTTTTTCCCCCCTAGATTTTCTCTATTTCTGGATTTAGGCTATTCTACTGAGCATAGTCACAATACCAAATTTTGTGTGGTGTTTTCAGGAGGACTCTGAATTTTGTAAATTTGGATGCTTTCTGTAGATTCTTTGGGATCCCTTTGTCATCATTGAGGACTATTCTGCATGCACCACTGATTTAGTCCTATTTTGGTAGATGATATGTGCTTTGAATCCTTCAAAGTACAGCATTGTTTTAAACGTTTGTAGCATAGGAGCAATAATAGCAGCAGTATGTTGTTCTCCTAGGAACAATGCAGTTCTCTTATTTCAATAAACCCTAACCTATTCTCTTATTTTATTTGCTTGAGAAACATCTCAGGAGCTCATAAACCAGTATGTAAATACTGTTATCATTCAACCAAATGCTGTAATTTTACTAAATAAAGAACACAGTTTGTAATGGAGATTAATGGGCTGTATGACAATTTCAGTTTTGGGTATAGCACTGCATCTGAATGGAAAAGGCAATTCCAGCTTTGGGGGGTTGTCTTTTTTTTTTTTTTTTTTCCTTTTTTCCTTCTGATATTTGTTTTTAAGCTACAAAAATATGTGTTGGTGAAAATCTTAAATTACACAGTCGATTTTGTTGGATTTAGTCTGAGAGCTATCCCAGTGCAAAGGGGAAAAATCTCAACCTTGTTTTAAATGACTGTGATATCTGTATCACTCTTGAAATTAATTTGTGAATAGGTGATCCATTCTTCACTGAAATATTTTTAAAAGCGTGTTTTCAGTGACAGGCAATTATAGGAAGAGACATTTAAAAAGTGAAAAAAAATTAAAATTCAGAGTATATCTAAATGCACTGGCAAGTGTGGGTGCTGTGTAGCTTCAGGATTGTTTACAGGCTCTGTGCTTCTCGCTGCTGCTCGGGGAGCAGAGGGGCTGCAGTGGCAGCTGCAGCTGCTGTCACACAGCTGTGGCAGCCAGGGAAAGGCAAAGGGGAATGCTGGGCTCAGGTAGTTTACAGGAGCTGTCAAAATGCAACAATTCACTTGACTCAGGGCCTTCTATTGCCGTGCTGCAAGGCAGTTTGCACCCCTTCAGCTCCCTGTCCATCCTCGACATTTTGGCAAGAGGCTGCTTGTCATCCCAGGGCCTTTGAGTGGGATGCTGGAGTGGGAGCAGTGTCTGCTTCTCAAGAAAAGCTGAATTATTTTTCTCTGTCACACTTTTACTGGACCTGAGCTATGGAGGTAGTTTTCTGTGGCTTTGGCAAAAGAGGAAGTTCTAGTGGGTAAAGGGTTGAAGAAGCTTCCAGAGTGTGTGGAAGTATCCACACTTCATATGCAGATTTCTACTGTCTTGTTTTCTTGACACTTTTTTTTCAAGTATCTTGTGTTTCACCTATTGCTGAGGCTGTCTTTGTAGCCATGATAATAATTTCTGGAAATGTACTTTATAGAGCTGTTGATTTTATATATACTCACATCTGGCAGACAGGTGACACATCCTTACCTGCAAAGATTCTTACAGATATGTGGAGGAGGGCCCTGCAGAGCAGAGTCAGAATCCCCTAATGTCACTAGATCCGTGTTGCACATTTGATGTCATAAAAAGATCACACTTGGGTTTTAGGGTTGTTACGAATTTTTTTTTTTGTCCCAATGTTCTGATAGAAGGATCCTCTACAGCTTTGTTGTCAGATGATCAGAAATCTTCTTTTCACTTATAAGTACTTGTGTTCATGATCAGTTAGCTCACTTGCTTCTTTAAATGTTTTCTATAAAACCTCCTTGGACTGAAAATGAAGAGCCTGGTATTTCATTTTGTGAACCAACAGTGAGCTCTGTTCTATGACTCACAGTTTAGCACTTCAGCATATCTGTTGTAGATGGTCTGTGCTGATAGAAATATGAGAACAACTTGGGCTGTGTGTCATGAGGAGTTAATTGTCTAATTTCTTGAATGTAAAGGTTGTGAATTTTTCTTCATACCATTATCTGAAGTCTCATCTAGATATGTTTCATTCTTGGCAACAACTGAGCTCTTCAGAGACTAAGTGTATTGGGGTGTGTGTTTTCATGACGAAATTGTGGGGCTTATTTTACAGCAGTTGAATCTTATAGTTTAGCCTCATTGCACTGTTCATTTGGAAGGATCCCCAGGTGTTTTAAACACTATTGGGAACCATTTTGCTTATTACTGAAATCCAGCCATTTCTTGTGTGGAATCTGACAGCTGTTTAATGGTGCTCAGCCATGCTAAGCAGATCAGAACGGAAAGTGAAGAATACCATACCTGATTGAAACACTCAGAGGGATTTTGGATACAGATAATATAATTATCTGCATTGGAATTGGGTCAAACAGCTCTATTCCTGTAGAAAATTACTAGATATTTTCAGTGGCAGTGTATGGTCAAGAAATTGGTTTGAAATACCTTCCTGAAAATGATACCACCAGCAGTGAGATAATTGAAGATCCTGCTGCTTACCCTATTGTGATCACCAGTTGCAGAATGATCAATGTTTTTAGGTATTTCTGGATGTATTAATTGTTTGGTTCCATGCTGGTATGTGAAATCTTAAAAACCAGGGGGGATGCCTGGGATGTTGCAAGTCTTGCTTTAGTAAAGCAAATTTCTTTACTGGTGAATTCCTTAAATAGTGAGTTGCTGTCCGTGAAATGTACTCATATTTCCAGAGGTTTTAAAAATGGTTCTGGGGGATCTCTTGACACTAAGCCAGTAGGGAATGGGGGAGGTGGGTGTCAAGCCTTGTCTTGTGAGGATGTTGATGACTGTGGGGAAAATACAGCTCTTTTCCATTTGTCTTCAATTTCACTTCCCATGTAATCTGTCAGAACAGAGAATAAACAGAAGATCTGCAAAGGAACAGAAGTCAAAATTCATGATCAACTGAATGTACATAAATGTCCTAGTAATAATGACCAACTGCAGAGTCTTTCATTTGTAATTTAATCTAATAATTTCTATGGACTTCTAAAGGAGCACACTATGAAGCTGGCAACTTCTGAGAAATTGCTGCGCTGTTACAAACAGTGTTTGAGCTGGCATTATAACAGCATGATAGATTGTGAGATGGAGAACAAAGTTAGTGTGGAAACTGAGCTGAGAGAAATTGCCAGCAGAATATGAGAAAGCAGAGTTGGACTGTGATAACCTCCCTTGTAGAATCAAATTAAACCGTTTTTAAAGGCTTTGTTGATTTTTAGTTTGTAGTTGTACCATGTATTTACTTCACATGGGTGCAGGAGATTAATGAGGCAGGTGTAGTGATCATGGGATGAAAAACTGTGGTGCTGCTGTTCTTTTTAAATGTTTCATTTCATACAGCATTTACAGCATTAATTAGCAATATGTCTGTGTGCTTTAGTTCTGCAACTGTTCAAATGTATTGAAAGTGTTTAATATGCAGAGGCAATGGAAATTGTAACTTCTGGAAGGAGGTTGGACAGAGAAGCCCCTCTCATTTTATTTTATTTTATTTTATTTTATTTTATTTTATTTTATTTTATTTTATTTTATTTTATTTTATTTTATTTTATTTTATTTTATTTTATTTACACTTATAAATATCTTTTAAAATGGCATGCTTGTCCAGAGAGGTGGTTTGTGTGAAGAATGAGGAATATACACCCAGAAACTCTGCAGCTAGTTTTGAAAATATGTCTGAAAGAAACCAGAAGGAAAAATAAAAATCGAACCCCAGAAGTAGATCATATAGCCAAATGCTGTTGAGTGTGTATCCAATAGCACTGCCAGCTCCTTACCTGTGAGAGAGGAGTTTTTTCCATAGTTATATAGAAGTGTATGCCATGCACTTCTGAAATAAATATATATGTAAAACTGTAGACACCATGGGGAAGATTTAAATTATGTATTAGTAGAGCTTGGCCTGACTGCTTTGGCAGTGAAGCAAGGTCTGTTAGATACAGTCAAGGATAAAACCAAGGCCAAGACTTGTGAAATACTGATTATAGGGTTTATTTTATTCCTGTAGTGGAATTACGAGAATACTTTAAAGTAGGATTTCCTCTCATAGTTTCCCTTCAAATGTAAGGGTAGGAAAGAATGCCTTTTTATGAACTAATAGATGATTTTGCCAAAGTCTGTACCAAATGTAAATCAGAGGCCTCTGCTGCATTACATCTTTTAACTAAGGGCAGAAAGGTAAGGTTTAAACTATTTCTTTATAAGAAGTCTTGAAATTTGATAAGACAGGCTAAAGTACAGCTTTTGCTAATACTTTACTTGAACTAAAAAAAACCCTGTCAGCATAAAGCATCTCCTAAATCCTGTGTATATTAAAAATAAAATAAAATGAAACCAATCTTAAAGGAAACTAGGGCATATCAAAAACCTCTCTGTGAGTCCTGCTTCATTTGTGTAATTTTCAAGAGGAGTTGTTTAGTCATTTGTGTTGTCATTATAGAAGTTAGGAAAGGGTCCTTTACTGCCTGGGTTGTTAGAGAGGCCTTTTAAAAATTCTAATGAAGTGAGAACTGTTGACATCTTCTGTGGAGTCAGAGTGCTTCTGAGATAATACAGGAAAATCAGTTAGAGCACAAAAGCAACTCTTTCCAGGATAGATGCTTGGAGGAATAATGGACAAAACCATGTATAGTGGTGATGTATTTTCAGTCCCGTAGCAAATCTTGCCAGTCCATCAATAGCCAGGCAGGCTTTACACTCTGAGAGCCTTTAAAAAAACAAAACCACTGAGTTGTTTCTAGAGATTTAATTTCCACTCAGCACTCAATATTTGTAATTTTCTGCTGGAATCAGGTGTATTTTTACGAAGTGATCTGATTTTCATGAGTGTGAATCTGCCAGAGATCAGTTTAGATCAGTCATGTGTTGACAGCATGAAAGCCACCCTTGACTATTAGAAGTGTTCTGCTCTACTGGCAGAAGTCTGGATCCTGTGACAGTTTGTGTGTGTTTAATACTTTAATACTAAGCGTTGTGGATGATTCTGTTGATGGCAGTGACAGTACTTCAGTGCAGGGTAAAACTAGGTGTGCATGTGTAGTAAAGATCAAGAGGGAGCTGCAAGTAATCAAGAACTGCGCTGGGAAATGGTTTAAGAAAAATAAGAAATTTTGGCACCAATAGAAATGACTCTGGATAAAAGATGAATTAACTGTAGTTTTCACAGTAGGTAGGGCTGGGTGAGTAGTTGTAATTATTTTGGCAGATACGCTGTTACTCTGCTATAATTTTGCTTTCAGGATCCTACTGTGGCTTTATTGCTGGAGAAGAATTTGTTTCCCTACTTCAGAACAGCTGTTAGGAAGTGAGCAAGAATTTCCTCAGGTACAGAACCTGAGTTGCACTTGTCTGTTGCTATATATGAAGTGTGTTTCCTAAGTTTACTAAAGGTTTTAATTTGTAGCCACTGACATCTTAACTCTATTCTTAGAACAATCAAAAAGTATTTTTTTTTGTTTTGTGGTGGAAAAAATGAAGGGAAAGGTGAACTGATTGTAGGGATTTAGCTTCAGAAAATGTAATAAGCTGACTGTTGAGGTGGCCTGCCTTACTGGCATTTCTCTCTCTCAATATTGGCTACCTCTAATATGGTTTGATCATAACTGAATTATTTTCCTGTTTTGTTTGGTTTTGTTTTGTTTTTTCCTGAGTAAATCACGCTATACCACTTGGCCTCCTTTTAGAGATACACCGTTCTAGTTCATGAGAAATCACAGTTGTTAATTTTTTGGATAATAATACCCCACTGAAATTCCCAGGCCAGCTCAGCAGTATCCCAGAGATGCTTTAGTGTGACATGTGTTGTAGTATCTAAGGCTGTGCTAAAGAACAAGGGAAGATATTTTAATTTTTTTTTTTTTTTAAACGGAAGCAAAATCCTTCCAAAATTCTAGCTAGTCATTAACTTTCCACAGCAGTGCTCAAGGCAGCCTGTCACTAAAATCTTTGGTTTCAGTTCTCTGAAGAACGCTCCCCCATACAACATTCACCTTAGAGGGGATCAGGACAAAAGCTTCTGGATGAAGGCAGGATTAGCAGAGCAGCTAGGTTTACAGATAACCACGGGCTTCCATTTACCAAGCTGTATTTGGCCTCAGTGTTGGGTTTCCAGCGTTCCCAAGTCCACCTTCCTGTTGTTTTCAGCCCGGTTTAGAGGCTGTAGAAATGCTTTGTTGTAGATCTCTGCAATTGTCAAGTCTCCTCAGAATTTCTTCCACGTATCCTTTGTTTTCTTTGCCACAGCAGAGGTTCAAAGCAGAATGTCTTTAGGGATTTGAGAGAAAATGATCACAAGTGGCGAGGTGGGGACTCATGCCAATATACTGAAAATATTTTGTTGCATTGCTTTTCTCTGCACACAGCAGAACACACACTGGAAGCAAACTTGGCTCTGAAAAGGCAGCAATAGAAAATGTAAAAACAAACCCAGAAAGGAAGTAAATGAAGCCAAAGGGGGAGCAGGGTAGTTTTGGGTAATGAACAGTAAAAGAAGGATGTGGAACTTAAGGAAGAAGTGTAATGAAAGGGCACAAAAGAAAGATGACTGATTGGGAGAGTGGCCTGGAAAAAAACCCCCAAACATTTGCAAAGGGACTGGAGTAGTGGGGAAGCTCCAGTGTCTGCTGAAGGGAGGGAAATTTAGTGCCTTATTTCCTCTGTACAATTAATATGGTCTTATTCTGTGATCTTCTCTTTGCTGTGGAATGTAATAAAATGTGTTTTAGTGCATGGTATGGTCTGAAACAGTTGCCTCAGGTTTGCTTCAGCACCCTCTTGTTTCCAGTGAGCTCTGACTGAATTCTTTTGCCATAGATATTGTGCTAATGTGTTATATGAATTATTTGTCTTATCTTAGTCCTGTGAAATTAGAAGCCCTTTCCCACAGTGTGTTAAGCAGATTAAAATGAAAGCCTGTTTTTATGGTCCAGCAACAGTGCAAATATTTGGGAAAAAAATGGAAAGAAAAAGAGTTGTGAACTAACAGTGGGGTGCTGTGAGGACTCTTTGTGAAGCAAACACATCTTGTCACCTAAATGGTGACATGCTAAGTTCCAAGCTTCTCTTGAAAAGATTCACACTGTTTCCCCTGGTGCCTTAATTCGGGGGGAAGAGTTTGGGATTGGTAGTTTGTACTAAGATACCTGTTGTTGTTGTTGTCATTCGATGTTAACTTGTGAGGCATCTCTGCAGAAAACTTGATAAAAAATGGATGAATGGCTGTGGTAAGGGGGTAAGCAGTATTCCTTCTTTGGGTGAAGTTCTTATGTGTTGTAAGTATTTTTCAGAATTCTTTGATCAGATCAGCACAGAGAAACTTGGTTTTAGTCTGTCTCAGGTAGTGTCTGATTTTTGCAACCATATTTAAATGTAAATATAAGCAGTTGAAGTTTTTGTGTAATCCTGACATCTCTATATGATGTTTCTCCATAAACGTAAATATTTCTACATTACGTTTTTCCAATGTAATGTTTTAGATGTAAACACATTGCTCTTGGTTTGCAATTTTTTTTCATATTTTTCCTCTGTGTTTTAAGCAGAGAATTATAACTGCTGGACCTTACTGAAGGAAAAGTTTTATAGACATAAACCAAGGATGTATAGCGAATAATTAAGCTATATTAAAATTAAAGCATTAGCGATTTTTAATACCTTTAAGGTAATTTAAATTTAAAACATACTTTAGATTTAAATCATATGAAGCTGTTCTGCATGACTTACACCAGACTTTATTAAGGACTAAGCACTCTACTTGCCAACTTTTAGAGATTACACTTTTATTTGTAATTTGTGTTCTAATATGCAGTTAATAGCAATATGGCAGTCAGTCCGTTTTGCAAAATCAGGTAGACTTCTAATCTGTAGAGACGTTCCTAATACATGTAAAAACACTTTATTCAAGGCATTGCCATAATAATTAGCCTCTTCACATTTTCCTTAAAACAATTTGGATGAAAAATTCCTTCCAATGACACAGATTTGGATATTCATTTGTTTCCTCTTGCTGTTTGAATGTTCTCATCAATATTCCAAATGGGAGGGTATCCATTCCTTCCCATTTGTTTCAAACCTCACATGGTGGGACTGGAAGGATGTAGTGTGGATATGATGTGCTTTTCTGACTGTCCCGTTTGTTCACCTGGATCCACCTGTGCAGAGTTGCTGCGCTCAGTGTGGTGGGACAGGGGTCTGAAATGTCCACACTTTATATTCTTTTGTGCTGCAAGAGTTGAATTCAGTTTGTTGCCTCTGATCAGAGTCCTCACTGTGGCCATTGAGTTACCAAGAGGGAAATGTCTTGCAGGAGAGCATGAAAGCAAGAACCACAAACTCTGAATTCCTTGCCATCAGTGTCTCCTGTGGTTCTACCTCGTCAAATCCATACCTAGAAACTGAAAGGGATGATGGGGCTTTAAAATCCCCTTTTCTCTGGAACTCATTTGGACATGGCTGTGTTCCCCTTGTGTGCAGTGCTTGAGGACCAAAGGGTGTTGGGAAGGCTCTGGTTTGGTGGCCACTGCTGCAGGTTCTGAACTTAAAATGGGAGTATTGGCTCCACATAAGTTGGGATCATTAACTATCAAAGACTGTTTAATGTGAACTGGAGTTTCAGATCCAAGATGTGAAAAGAATTGAAATACAGTGTGTTATGTAACTTTTAGTTGCTAATATGCAGTTGTGTTACAGAGAAGGATTAAGGGCAAATTTTATCCAAAGGCACTTTCAGGAACTGGAGGTATCCAAAATATTGTTAGTCATCCTTTCAGCTTTTTATTGGCAGGATCTTGCTGAGACAGGTGATTGTTAAAATGGGAAAGGAAGTCTGGTTAGTTCCAGTCTGAAGCTGTATTTAAGTGAACCTTTTCCAGCAAAGGGGAAATGGATCACTGCTGTGGTCTTTAGACAGAGAAACAAACTTGAGATCTGCTTTTTAGTTCATGTCTTCAGCACTGGAGAAACCTGTGTTTGGTAAACTTTGGAGTAAAAAGGAGATTTGTGTACCCTTCAGAAGCTGGAGAAGAGATGGAATCTTGGCTGTCAGTGGGAATGGACTCTTCTCATATCAACTTCCAAAGCAATTGTTACCATAACTGAATATTGCCCTGTGCATGGCTCACCTCATATTTCAAACACAGACCAAATTCAGGAGTAGGTTTGAAATTGAACTGGGCTTCCAGAAACCAGCCCAAATATCAACAAAACCCCTCCAATCTTAGTATGAGGAGCTTTAATTGAGGCATCATGCAAATCCTGTTAATAATGTAATAACTCTCCATTATTCTCATGGCTGTTATGTCTGCTGATTTTCAGCTACTTGATCCATCATCAATTTGTCAGTTGTACTGAAGATTCTTTTTATATTCAGATATTGGAAAATGATTTGGGTTTCTGTTGACTGTCTAATTTTTGCATGCTTCCTGAGATAACTGATGTCATGAATTAAAATTCCCATTTTAGGAGTAGAAATATCTGTTGAAATTCTTTTTCCTTACTTCCTCAATACCTACATGTTGTCCTTTTGAAGTAGGTTGTACTGCATCCCAAGAGATTAGGTAAGCTTCCGGTCTTGCTTTTTCAATCTTGCTAATGCAAGTGTTATTCTGTGTTAAATATGCAGCAAAACAACACTGATTTCTTCCCTTCTTTTCTGTGTGGTGGAAAGAAGCAGAAGTTGTTTTACTCTTAGCATTTATCACACCCAAGTAGGAGTAATTTTTCTAGCACAAGAATTATTTCTAAAAATATTTATATTTATTCAAACAGTTTGTTTCAGCTTTCATTTCTGAGCTGAGCGGGTTTCTAAAGAGCTCTTTTTCCAACATGAAGATGGTGGATATTAAAATTTAAGTAAAATATTTATAGTCCTGGAGGAAAGGTAGATCATCAAGAAAAGAAAATGAACATTGCTTAATTGATAATGACATGTGTGCTGTATTTGCTTTTGTGGAACAGTTGTGAAAATTCATCTGCCCTTATGGGTCCGTGTCACTTTGAAACTCTCAGCCATTTTCATAAATGGGATCTGTAAGCTTTTCCATATTTTAGATTGAGTGCCAGTGTGGAAGATGGAAGTGCCAGGATAGGTATTTCCTTTCCCTTAAGGGTGGGTCACAGTAGAATTCAGAAAATGGAGATAGCCAAAACGTTGTTAGTCATCCTTTCAGCTTTTTATTATCTCTGTAGAATTAACCAGCTAAATTGAGCTCTGAAGGTTCCATTCAAAGCATTTAACAAGTAATTCTAAAAGAGCAAAAGAAGGTTTCAGGTAATGGCAAATGCAATGATATCCCATTAGTAGAGATCATCTTCCAGGCTGATTTTTTTAAATTAACAAAATGATAACAAATGATGAACTGTTGATATCAAAATTTAGTGACCAATTAATGGAGACAAGAAGATGTTTTCTTTTTAGAAAATGGATGTGGTGAACAACTGGAGCAGGTGCAGGTTTGCTCAGAAATTGCTAAATGGATGCATTGGAGTACTGCTTCTGAAAGATAAACAGCCGGGAAAGAGTTAGAGAAAGTGTTGATTTTTGTCTTAGTGACATAACTACTGACAATCAAATGAATAAAAATAATGTTCCAGTAGGTTATTATTTTAGTGACTGGTATGCTTTTTTTGTGCTGGGAGTGTAATGGAATTGAGGTCTCCCTCCATCAAGAATTAATAAGCTGTGTTACACTTGCTTTGTGTTGGAGTAACTTTGTTGAACTATTTTGCTTTTTCTTCTCTGTGCTGCTAAGCCTTCTCAGACTCTTGCCTGTAGGTATTTCTCACTTATTTATTTCTCATATGTCTTATTCCTCATTTATAGCCAGTGTTTTTCATGGTGAGTAAACTTTGTGATAGTTTAATGAAATTTAGCTTTGCTCATCTCTGTCCCAACAACCTTCCTTCTGGCTAGACAAAATTAAGTGCCAGTCTCTTTGAAGACATGTTTGTGTACAGATTTTTTTCAACTTTAACTGATTGCTGAAAACATCTAAGATTATGGGCTAGCAGTAGTCACTACCAATTCTGAATATTAAAGAGGCATTATCTAGTGTTTCCTAGGAAAAGTCCCTGTTAAAACAAATGCTCTGGTAAAGGGAGCTGCTAGCCCAGCCATGCTTTGAGGAACTATCACAAGAGGGTTTTGGGGTTTTTTTTTTGCCATGAGGCTGGTTACCAATGTTTTTGTTTTGCTTATATTCTCTCTTTGTAAGATTCAGCCTGAAGGAAAACAATGTTTTTTTGTGAAATCCTCTGAAACTTAATTGCTTAGGCTAGATGAGAGCAGACTGCAGAACCCCACAGGTGCAATGGTGTCAATGGCCTCTGCTCACTGGAAGTGGCAATAAACATATGCAGGGGTTTCAGTGGCTCTTGGAATGTTTCCTGAACAACCCTTTACTTTTAAGTCAGTTTGTGTAGAGTTTGCAAAAAGTAGAAATGGTGCTGGATTTTTGTTTGCTTTTGCCTTGGTGAGGCTGGATATGTGATCAGTATTGTGTGGTATGAAATAGCCATGCAACGCAAATAACACAAAATAATAAGTCTTCTCAAATAAGCAGAATGAAATCTGTGGGCTCCTACAGGCAAAAAGACAGTATTCATAAAATCAGTTGCTGAAGGAGTGGTATTGCTGCTGTTGTCACTAATATACCACACAGTCAAACCAATGGCATTGCAATGTACCTGAGGACTTTCTGAAGTGGGAATACTTTGGTCATTACTTTTTCTCTCACTTTAAATGGTAAGGCAATAGCTATAACTAAAAAACCAACATAGACACTCTTTCTTCCCCACTGTTTCTTCTGATGTGTGGAATTTGTACCTTCTGTGGCAGGTAGGGCTGCCAGTGTCTAGCCTGAAGTGTAAAGAATTATTTCCTCCAAGGGTGATTAGTACTCTTCAGTTTAGATATGGCAAGTAAGAGAGGATATATTCTGCTGCCTTCCTCAGATTTCTCTGGGATCTTTACACGGAGGTTTCGTGTATGCTAATGACCCTAAAGAGATATGGCAGAAATGAGGAAAAATCCTAGTGTGGTATCCTGGGCGGGGCTTGTCTCTGGAAGCATAAATCCTGAAGAGCATGTGGAAGCTGCTCTTGTTTGGGCTGAGGAAAGAAGTATGAAAATATTATTTGTGTCATAGGTGATTAATGGGCAAATCAAAAAACCTGCATAATACAGAATGGAAAAGAGCAGAAGATGAGAGAAACCTCTTCTGAGAGGTTTCTGATGTCTGGAAACCAAATGAGTGAGTAATGTTTTGAAATTGCTTGAAGTACTTAGTGTTGATAATAGTTTCTTTAAGCCATGGTGGAATGCCCTGACTCTCAGCTGCATTATTGTGTGCCACAAGTCCCAGCAACACAAAGCACCGTGCTGGAAGATGATTACCCAGCTTCCTCACAAAATCAAACTTTACAGCTCTTCTGCTCCTTGGTTATTCTGCTGTAGTGGCCTTGAAGCTCCAGCCATTTTCCTTGATAATGTCGAGTAAAGTCTGCATTACCTGTTCTGATCATTTCCCTTTCTTAGTTGTTTAAAAAGCATTAGAAGGAGAGGAGCAAGTCTCCACGGCTGATAAGAAGCATTGTTGTGTTTCACTTCCCACTGTGAATAGCTGTGGTGGGGTGTTCAAATGCTGCTTCTCTCCAGGTGTGCAGTATTGACACCCCTTACAGCCAAACTGCAGCACAGGGAACAGTCATCCCATGTAGGATTCCTCTGACAATCCATGATGTTTGCACAGTAGATATGTATGTCTGAGTTCTTCAAAATGCCCTGTATTGTCTAACATACAGAAGCTGGCACCTTTAGGGGCTCATCAAGAGGGTAACTCTTCTGAAGATGGAATTCTTCTGAATTAAGTCCGTGAATCACCCTGAGCATACCTGTTTCTCTCCTGTAAACCATACAAAAGCAAGGCCACTGTATTAGAGTATTGCAAATTCACATTGACACCATGGGTGCTTCAGGCCAGGTGCAGGAGAGGAATTTGTCTCACCAGCATTAATTCAGGAAAGAACTAGAGATGGTGCATTTTGGGTGCACTTACCCCATTTGCACTTGTAGGGCAAAAAAAAAAAAGTCAAGACCGAGTGATCTCTTTCTACTTTTTCCTTCTAGCCAAAATTTTAAAAATGGTTGTTGGGAGGTTGCATACTAGATCTCTTTGTGTTTTTAAAGGGTGTAATTTTCAAATTGCTGAGCATCATTGTTAACCCAGTAAAGCTGAATGTGATTTCACTTAGAGATGCAGCCCTGTCTTCTTGTTCATGCAGGAAGAGTTTTTCCTTTCTTGTGATTGCTGCATTCTTTACAGACTTAGGCAGTAATCAGAAAAAGTCATACTTGTAATCCATTGTGAACAAAAAAAGAAATAGTCAAAACTAGATGTTGAGAATAGGTAGCCCACTGCAGTTAGTCTGTGTCAGATCTAATGCAATTATTGTTATAAACTGAGACCTTTTCAAATTCCTTTTATTCAAGCCCTATGTAATATTTTTCATTTTCAAGTAATGTATGTCTGCTGCCAATTGGGAAATATTTCAGATAGAATGACGCTTCCAGCTCTATATATGCAATATCATTTAAATTTTTATGGCTGACTCTAGGGCCTAAATGTACTTTCATGTGCAGTTAGGAAGCTGCTGTCAGAATCTACACATTGCATAACTGAGTGTAGATTTTGGCCCTTTATATACCACTATATTGTTAAAAATCTCCACCAAAGCTAACAAACAAAAAGCAAACCAAAAAAACCCCAAATCATACCCAAACCCAGGAATCCTCGTGAAATTGTTATAATATATCCTACATTTTCATGCCTGAAAATCTTTGATTACAGTAATTTGAAATTGACCATTTATCTATACAGGTCCTCCAGACATTCTCATTTTAGCTGCTTCTTTCTGGCTCTCTAAAGAATCAATGATATTACTCCAGAAACATTAATGGATCAATAGACTTTGAAGATTAGTGGGTCATGGCCAGGTACAAAATGCATGTTGTAAACCCCAGGCTCTTATATTTACTTGAATCCTTCCTCAAAAAAATGAGAGAAGGGGTAGCTTTGAACAACAGACCCCTTTGAATGGATTAATTCCTCGTGTATTTCAAAAGGTTGAGAATATACCAGAGAAACTACGAATGTGGAATTAATTTTCAGTGACTTGAGAATTCAGCTAGCTGAAAATAGTTTTCCTAGATAAGCCAGGATGCTGTGAATGAAAATAAGACAGTGAAGAAGGAGTGCTGGACTTCAGTTTTTATTTTCCCTGTCTTCCCACCTTGTATTGTAAATGGAGTTGCACAGAAATAAGTGCCTTTATTACTTTGCATTTTAGTCACATCTTCCTGATTTCAGGGTTTTGTTTTCTGTGCAAGACTAGATGCTAAGATCTCTAACCTCAAATAAAGATAAATAGGGTTAATTTGCATCTGCTAAGAGTGTTAAATTAATCTGTAACTCTCCAGCACTCAGCTACAGCTCCTGAAATGGCCTGTCTAGACTTTCTAGAGAAGCTAAACCAGATCCAAGCAGCTTTTGACGCTCTCTAATAATTGTATTCCAGTGCTAGGTTGCTTCTTCTGCTTCTGCATGAAAACAGTGGAGTTTAAAAAAAGGTGGAGGGTTTGAAGTGGCAGATTAGGTAATGAACACAGATTTCTAAGTTCTGTTTGTTTCTTGTCAATAAACTAATCGTATGATATTTTCATTCATTTTCCTTTCTTACTCTTCTTACCCTCAAAGTTGTCATCTTTCATTCTCATTCTTTCATGGGGATTTCAATTTTAGGTATATTTCCCCTCCCACTGCTATTCTTCAATCCATCAGTTTTGGTCATGTTTCACAGAAGGACAGACGTTTCAAAGATAATGACATATCTGCAAGTTTTCTGAGAATAGGCATACAGAAGAGGCTTAATTGCAAGCAATTAAATTAAAGTACTTATTATTAGACACTAGAGAATCCATATAGAGGAGAGAGTTTAAAAATTATTCCTCAGCAGAAAAAAAATGGCAGTGGAGATTGTAATTGATAATGAGCATCAGACCCCTGTGAAATCTTATTTTAGCAGTGCCAGGCTGGGTGCTGTGTGTGCAGCAGGCTGCATTTACCAGGGAGGCTCAGTAACATGAGTTGCATTAGTGGTAAATCTGGTTTTTCATCCACTGGCTTGTTAATGTGAAGGAGTTAAATTATTTACTTCTGCAGCTAGAAATGCTGTGGCTCTGCAACAACTGAGAGTCCTGTCTATACACTCTAATTAATAAATTCCCTGACCAAGCCTGATCCACAGTACTGCTGGGAAATGAAGGAAAATCTTCCCCAGGGCAATATTATCTGTTTTTTCTCCTCTCTTCTGGGATATTGCTGCTTTTTTGTTTTAATGCTAAGATATAACATGGAAACCTGTATTTGGAGCAGCATATTCATAGAAATTGATATTTTGGGGGCTGGCTGTATGGTTTCATCTGTTATCAAAATGTTTTTGTTCTACTGTGTAGTTATCAAAGAGATTTTGTGGGCTTTCCCTTGTCTTTAGGGAAAAGAGACTTAGTAGTTGCAAAGTGCACATAGAATTTTTAGGGCCATTGACAGTTTAATTCAGGAATGATCTAATTAGGGATCCAGAGAACTGGATTCACCATATCCTTAAGTATTGACTGTCCTGAGAGATGCTCTGGCAGATGGTTAGTTCAAAGTGAGTTTACCTTGGGCTCAGTTTCTTTAGACTGACAGCTTTTTTTACTCAATTAAATGAGACAACTGTCAAAAGCACAGACTTGGAGTTGATGCAAATAACTCTGCTGCACAGATAAAGCTTAAATGTGTTCCTTGAGTCAGCTGAAACTGTCAGGTGCTTTGAGTAACTAGTTCAGCCAGCCAGAAAGGCACACTGGCAAGTAGAAGAAAAGGTTGGGAGGTGCCTAAAAATAAAACAACTCCCAGGGTTTTGTTACCTTCATTGATTTTACCTTTTGTCACATACTGGTAGGCATGTTGGGAACTAGTCTTTGCTTTCACTCTTGTATTCGTTTAAGGAAGGAATTCTCATTATGTTTTAATTATCCCCAAAAGTTTATTTGTTGTTAATGTGCCCAAAGTCCTTAGGCTATGAAAGCATGAAAATAATGAGCTATTATGATGGAGCTGTCAGGCAGTCCCTAAACTAACTGTCCTTTGCTCTGAGATTTCAATTGTTTGCAAATAAATTAATATGGTTTTGGTGCTTTTCTGACAATTTTGATATCCATATATGCTGTTTGTAGTTTAAAATCAAGACTGTGCTTTTCACCCTCTCTTGCCCACCAAGAAGAACTAAAGTTGCTCTTCCTGGTGCTCATCTCATGGAGCAGGCAAGGCCTTGCCTTTCTGTTCCCTCGACTCAATCCTGCAGCTTCCATTCCATCATGAGTTCCTGGGTTTTGTGAACTTTGTGGAGCAATGAGGAGGTCCTGCTGCTGATGCATGGCCATTTGAATGGTGTCTTCTATGCAGCAGGCTTTGTCCAAGGTAAATTGGAAATGAAACTGGTTTAAGTAAGGCAACATATGCTCATGGGTGAAAGAAAAGCCACTTGTCTGCTGCCAGCCTCAAAATGAGTTGTGGGCATCTTAAAATCTGGAACATAACTGTGAAATAAGAATAGCAGACATTGGAGGGAAAAAAGCCAAAAAATGGAGTGCTGTGGAGAAGGCTATGATATGTGGGTGTGCTTAGAAATACAGAATATTTGAATGAAAACTTGTTAAGACTTTAATACTTTCTTGATTGAGACAAGGGGGAAAAAATTTACCTTGCCCTTACACTAAATTTCTTTTTCAAGAAGAGGAGTGGGACAGGGCATGGGCAGTGCTCATCTAGTGCCAAAGCATATGAACTGCTCTTATCAAACCACACAGCTCTTTATTATGCTTTCTGGATTCCTTCAAAGATAGACTCACAGAAGACTCATAATTTCCGTAGTCTAAAATTACTAGAAATATTAACCAACCATTGTGATTTTAAATTTTTAAGATGTGAACAGAAAGTCCCTTGAGAGGATGAGGTTTGGATCAAATACAAAGACAGGAGCCTCTGTCAGTATGTTAAAAATAATCGAGTCCCAAGACACATTTTGTTATACATTGGTAGCCCTTGACTTGCAGCTTCTGTTGGATGGCTTATTGATTGCTTCCATTTCCATTCCTCAAATGCATTGGAAATGTGAAATTCTCAAGTCTTACCTGTGAATCTTCTGTGTTGTTACCCAGGTGTGTACCTTGGAATCACAGAGTTAATGTTCTACTTTGGACACATCCTCCTTTGCCAGCATTGTTAGCTTCCTGAGAACTGCTTCCAGTTTTCCTTCCTTATAATTCTATATTACCCTGTTTCTTCCTGTGTCGTCAGAGTGTAAGTCATGGAGGAGTGTACAATACCAAACTCACATAAAATAAATATAACCCGTTCAGAAATAAGGAGGTATATATTTAAAATTTCTTCCTCCTCGTTAGGATGGGCATTTTTAGAACTTGTGTTATTTTCCTGGCATTTCAGTTTGATGCTGAAAGGAATGTTGTCAGCTCAAGTGAAAAAGAAGTCCAGTCCAATGAGTTGCATAGGGTTTTTCATGTAAAAAACATATGTATGTCACTTGATACATTTAATTGACTTATTTGAAAGTATTTTTAAACAAGGAGCATTAAGCTCTAATTTCAGTCTCAATGAAAATGCTGACTACAATGGAAGTTAAAGAGAAGTGATGAGAACATCAAAGGCCTTGTTACGTCTGTTAGGAAACAAGATACAGAACTGTCTACAAGCCTAGAGGGGAAAAGGAATGATGAAGCCAGGAGTAATTGGAAAGAAGGGTGTGGCTTGTGGGTGTAATCAACAGGCACTGAATGTAGGAGGAGTGTCTGGGTTGATATAATCTGGTTGATGGGCAGGGCTTGTACACAGAGGCTGGCAGGCAGAGTCTGTCATTTTCTGTTCCAGGTTGAGAGATCATTTTTTTAGTTCACTTGTTAATGTGAAAATTGTTGATTAATACTACAAAATGGGAATAATTATTTAAAAGCAGTGTATTTATCTGGCATAGCTACATTAAAGTGGTGCTGCAAAGGAATGGTTGTGATACTGGAAGTCTATCATTCTTCTGGCAGATATTGGTGGAAGAAGTTCACATGAATCTTGATGTGAGCATAACTTAGGAATTGAAGAAACTGAAGATGACTTGGTCAAAGATGATTCTGAGCCCTTTATTGTCATCACCAAAGATTCACTTTTTCTTTGTAGGTAAATTTTTTGAAGGGGGAAGCAGTGAAAGTGAAAACAAAGAGAGCATTATGGCAGTCACTGTCAATTTTAACCTTTGAATTTCCTTAGCACTCTGTGGTACTCTGTAGATAGGTCTGTGCCAGACAGGATCTGAACCTGTAGGATTGGTTTGGCCCAAGCTGTGCCATCCACTGCCTGCTGCAAAGCACTTTGGCCAGCAGCTCTTATCTCTAGGGAAGAGATCTGTGGATCCAGAATGCTGTAGCACCTAGATCTGTAGCCACACTTCAGTCTGGCGATTATGTGATTTGATTTATAGAACTATGCATTTGGGCAATTGATGGGGCTCTCAAATCTCTTTCTGGAGTTTCCTTAAAGGGAAGATGGAGGAAAAAAAATAATGTTTGTTGTATGATGGATAAGCAGTGAAACTACTGGTGTGGAAGTGGTTGGACTTGGCCAGCTGTGCACAGGTGACCTGTGCATGTTCAGCTGGATCCCTTTGGGTGCTGGGCTGTCTAGTGCAGTCAGAGCTACTTCCTTGACTGTCTTGCAGAATGTCTAGAAATCCTTGTTCAATTCCATAAATCCTGCTTTTCCGCCCCAACAAGATTTGCAGTTAAAAGAAAATGAATATGTTTTTCATAACACAAATGGTAGATGACTGTTTATAAATTTATCAGGATATAATTTTTTTAATTTTATGAAGCTATTGGTTTTTCTTCACCATTCCATCCTTCTTCTGTTCTCATCCTATTGTAGTGTGTTGTAGTTTGCTTATGGAGAGAATTATTTCGATGAGTATCAAGAGACAGTCAATTGTGCTTGTCTTTTAAATATGTTAAAACATATGTTGCTTCAGTTCATGCTTTTGTCACATCACAGTCGGCTTGGTAGCTTTCAGGGTTTCAGTATATTTCTTTGGAATGCAGTAATCCAAGAAAAGCTTTGTCACTGTCTATTCCAAACCTGTGAGCTGTAGGATAAGTTGTCAACAGCAGGGATCTAGTGGAAGTCACTACAATCTTCTTTCCTTCTGCAATATCCTCATTCATTTAAGTCTGAAAACAAGTTTCTGTTCAGAGAAGTGAACGCTATTCTATCAATGAAGAAGTTGGTTTTTACTCTCAAATACATGCAAGCATTTCCCAGCAAAACCTGAAGGCCTGGCCTGATCAGAAGGTGGTAGAGCTATGCTGGTAGAACAGGGCAGGAATCTCTGCTGGTAGAAGGATCTCTTCACCTAAAAGAAGCTCTTCAGCTGGGTAAAATGCAAAATAGAAAAAAAGCCCCAAACCAATAATTATTTGGTATTTCAAATGTATTAGAATGTTGCATGGTAAGACCCTAAAAATTAAATCTATTTTAAAAATATTTTAAAAAATAATTTTAAAATATTTTAAAATTATTTTTAAAAAATTAAGTCAGTTTCAGGGAGGCTTTTCTAGAAACATTTCAGTTCTGAGTTATTCACATATTTACTGCTACTGCTTTTGGTGTTTATTTTCTGATGTTGGTTGAGCGATGTTATCATTCCCTGACACTGTTCCAATGTCAGTGCTTCAGTTCACCAGTTTCAGCTGAAGGTAGTTCAGTGACTACTTGCCTCTTGCTAAATGATAAAAGAAGGAAAACAGATGAATAGATTCATATTAACAGATAGTCATAGGGAAGCACTAATTGCGAGTGCTGAAACAGTTTCCTAACAGTGCTAATAATACACTATTCTCATTACAAGGCTCCCTGTTATGATTTCATCACGGTACAAGCACGTGCACTTTGGCTCCTCGCTGTATTAAACCCTGGAATTGTCTGTGTTGTTGGTGCCTGCACATGGAGAAGAGAGCCAGCTGCCTCAGCAGGCAGCCCTGCCTTGCCCAGGATTTGGTGCTCTTGAGCTCACTCTTGCAGTGGCTGTCACCACCGGCTGTCTGTGACAGGCAGACTGGGGCCTTGATGTAAGACTGACCTACCCTATTATTTCTATGCAAGAAGGAAACAAAAAAGGGCCCTGTATCTTTAAATTTCTCTTAGTTCACATGGCCTGCCTGGCGATAGACCTCTGTCCTAAACCTGCAGAGTTAAATTTACCCAGAATGACAACTGTATACTCAGGGTTTAGTTACATAACAGCAGTTGCTGCGTTTCACATTGCACTAATCCAAACACAGCGATAAAGCAGGCCATGGAAAAGCTGGCTGATTTTGGTGTGTTACATAGGCAGGAGCACAGAGCTTTTAAATTTCCTTTTCTGTGTTGCTGATAGTATTCTATGACTTGGATATTTAACCATCCAGTGGCTTATTTGGTGCTTTAAGTGATGTGATAGCAGAGGATGTTGTTGTGCAACTCTGTTTTATGGAGATGGGTGAGAAGATGGTTGTATGTAAGGTGCATGTGCCACTGCTTTTAGATAATAGCATTACAGCTGGCGTGGTGTAAGGTGCTGCAGAGGTTAAACACTGCTCAGCTTTCAGGGACTCTTCCAAAATTGCTCTTACCCCAGCTCCCCACAGCTCTTTCCAGGTGTACTCAGAGGCGAATCTGTGTGCTGGGGTAAAGCAATTACCTCTGCATGCTCACTAGTGCACAGAGGACAGATCATCTATCATGGATGGTATCATTAGTGTGTTATGGCTCAGCTTGGGAGCCCTGCTGAGACCAGCCCCACATGCACTGGTGAGCTCCCTTTCCAAGTGCAGGCATTCAGATCCCCAAGGGAGTGTTTGCAGGGCCTTGTTAAATAATAAAGACATTTATCCAGCTTCTCGTGTGTTTAATCAAAGTAGGAACTCTCCCAGGAAGTGAGGAGAGGTACTAGGGATGAAGGCAGAGGATGCTGAAGATTTGTATTCCTTCAAGGGCTTGGAGTTGGGACACAGCCATGTTTTTCCTTCTAACTTCCTCCACATTATTGCTGAGCCCCTGGCCTTCTCCCTCATCCACCTTTTTTATTTTTTTTTTTCTTAGAGAAAATAAATAAAATACAGAGAGCAATAGCCCAATAGCCTTTGTGTATTTTATGCTAGCACCATGTTTGCCCCATGGTAAATACCATCACCCCTATGGCACAGGAGGAGCCCAAAGGTTGGATGTTCGTACCCCGGAGGATCGCTGCAGGGGGCTGTGTCTTTTTGCTGGCAAATGCTCATGGTCTGCAGCAGAGCCTGGCAAGGAGCCACAGAAATCTCTCCTGCTCTGCTGCCCAGTGCACTGGGGGGTGAACCTGGGGAGGGAGGGAGGCTGGAGTGTGCCCAGGAGACCTGAGCACAGGGCCCAGGGCAGCGGTGGCTCCACGGCACAAGCGCCACGGAGCTGTGCTGCAATCCCGAGACAGCTTCCAGGACTTGGGGAGAAGCCTTCAGTCTGCTAAAGGAAGATGATAAAACCAAGTTGCTGAAAGAACAGAGGCTACCATAAGCCCTCACAGGGTCTTGCCAGTGGAGGAAGTTGACATTTTAATGTTCAGGCTTCTCAAACTCATTTATAGAGCTTTCAGAAACATTGTCCAATGTCAGTGATGGATAGGGACACCAATTTAAATTTACCCAGGACTCAAATGCATGTTCAGAACACTATCTCACTCTTGGTAAATATAATTTACATATGTTATTCTTAGCTGAGCAATTTATTTGGGTTTTCTTAACTGTAGACTTGCTACTAATTTCTATGCATAGACTGTTAAGATCAGTTAAATAGCTATATGCTGGTTTTGGAAAGAGTACGCTGAAATGATTTGCATGGATACATTACCTTTGATCTCTCACACATCCATCTTTAAATTTAGAGCTTTTACTACTTGATCAAGAATTCGTAAAAATATAAAAATTATTTTCTTAAGCCAAACCAGTGCTGCAGTATATAAAAAGAATCACCTTTGATAGGTGTCCAAGAGCAAAATGTTTTATTTCTTTCTGCATCAAGCAAAGCTTACAGGACCTAGTAAGGAGCCATAGTTGGGAGATATTTGAGTGTTCAGGGGCTCACTTTTGCAACAGGATGATCTGAAAACCCCAGCATAATGGATAAAATTTTTGGTTTGTGTTTTTAGCTCTGGACAGACAGAGCTCCATTTGTGAGTGTTCCCTGATATTTGTCTTCTATTTGAGAGCTAATGGGCTTATTTTTTCTTTTCAGTGAACACATGTACTGTTCATCCCAATTAGAATGAGGAGATATAAAACACTTGATTTTTTTTTTTCCTTTCCTATTCAGCTCTCTTGTGTTTCATAATTTGTGTTCCTTTTCTTGCAAACTGTTAGATGAAAAGCCATTTTGGTTGCTGCTTTCAGGATGAGAAGACTCAAGAGAGTGTTGCAGAGAGAAGTAATGACAAGGAAAAACAATTGCTGTCACTTGAACATACTGGAAAAATCTTTTTGTTTGTGGTATATAGCTGTGTTTCCTAGCTTCATTTCTGTATAGTTAAATCTAAATTCTTAAAAATGAATGTGCTAATTTGAATCACTTATTTAAAAAATGAAGCCGGAGATGATAGATTTGTGGTTTTGGAGTCTGAACTCGAGATTTTAAAGCATTAGTAACTGTAGAGCTGATGCATGATAGGGTTTTGCTTTCAGAAAAAGGCAATGGAAAGGATCTGGTCTTGACCTCTGAGTGTTAAATGGAACTTTTAATAAAGACAGCACCCTTTTCAGACACATTTAGTGTCCATCTTTATATATTGGTTGCTTAAATCTATGATTTATTCTCTTGAGTAGCACTGCCATGTAGTTTAAATACTTTATGGAGATCTGCAAAGTGGAAATGGTCAGTGCCTTTGATAGCCTAGCTCATCTTTGGCTTTTTGAAACCTTTTCCTTCCCCTAAGTGTTTTTATTCATCAATCGAATAAGCTTCCATGTGCCAGAAGTTCTGGTTTGAGAGCAGTGTCGTGAAGTTGCTGTGGGGTATTTTTGTGTGTGTTTCCCACAATGGCCCAGACGAGCAAAGCAGTGAAAGGTTTTGGGATTTTTGCTGGTAGTGGTGAATTTATTTTTTTCCTTTAAACAAGGTAACTATTTTCACCTCCTCCTTATGAAAAGACACAACGTAAAGCTGCTTGTCTCCCAGCTGCAACATTCAGAAGAGATTTTAATACAACAAGCTGTGTTGCTAATGTTCTGAAATTTTCCTGGAATTTCATGGGTGTCTGAATGCAAATTTATTCTTCCCCCCCTCTTTTTTTTTTCCTGTTTGAAGGTTAGTTTTCTTTAGGGTATCGCTTCATTCCTGCCAATCTGATAAAGCTAACTTAATTAAAAATATTACCATTAGATCATACAGTTCTCTTTATTAGTTTAGTCCATGGGGCTCCTTTCCATGGGGAAATTATTTACTTCAGAAGTTGCAAGAGTAGCCTTGGCTGGCTTTGTTTAATGCAGCTGCTTTAAAGCTTTCCATCAGATTAATGTTTTTCCAGGTCTTTTCTTGCAGGTACGCTGTTACTCAGAGATAACTGTGATTGCTCAGATCTGTGGCAGTTGCTGCAGAGCAGTGCTGGGATTGGAGGGCTTTGTGGCAAAGCAGACACAAGGATTTGTTTTGAATGGTTGGTTATTTACCCCTTTTCTCTTCTTCTTTTCTTTTTCTCTTCCCTACACCCCCCACCGGTATTTTTCCTTCCAAGTGAAAAAGTCATGTGGTGGTCTGTGGACTGTTGGAAAGGGGGAAGGAGATGGGGGCACTGCTAGAGAGACTCTCCTCTCTTTCCCATGAGCAGTTTTAAGCAATAACAATGACAGCTCATTTAGCTGGAGGTCTGGTCTGCAGGCTTGTACTTCCATTTCCTATTCCTTGTCTTGTGGAGGAGCCATACTGGAGTGGATGTTGGAAGCAACCTTAATGTCACGTGTCACATAATCTCCAGATGGAGGTAGAGGAGCAGAGCAGTGTGTAAATGCTGTGCTCTAAAACAGTTGTGATGTGGCTTCATGTAGGTGATTGCACCTCCATTTTCATACTGCATTTTCCATCCTGTGTCTGATGTTCCTTCTGAGTATTCCCTTCCCATGTGTGCCCCTCCTGGACAGCCTGTCAGTCTGGGCTCACAGTGGACACCATGAACAAGCTGCAGGCCTGAAGGCATCACTGGGCTTAACTGTGCTCAAGACTCATTGCTGACCTGTTCAGCAATGATCTCTCCTTTGAGGCATTTGACATGGGACAGTTTTTTCCAAGTGTCTGTCTGTGACCTCATTGCCTACATGTCTGCATTAGTCTGTACAAGAATTAATATTGCTTGGGCTCAGGCATTTCTTAGGCTGATCTCTGAAAACTGAATCCATCCTTGAGGCCAAGACCCCTTCTCCAAAGACTAGCAGTCCTACTGAAGCAAAAGAGAGTAGGCTTTCTCCTCCTTATCTTGCCTATTTTATTTTCATGGGAAGTGACTGCTGTAGCTTAGGCCATGCTCAATGCTAACATGCAGGCAGCATTATTTTTCAAAATGTTCCCTCCCTCATAATTAAAATTCATGAACAGTTCCCCGGAGAGCCACCTGAGGTAACAGAGTCTTTTCAGTGTGCCATTAATATACAGGAACACTGAATACAGGCATTTGGCTGTGTTCACTCTTCCTCACTCTTCCCTGGCTGCCCGCCTGTATGTGTTGTGGAGCAACAAAACTGAAATCTGGACAATTTATATTTCAGTAGTGATGCGATATTCTCTCTTTCGCTGTCACTTCACATTAAGGACCTGCCACTAATAAAACTAATTAATAACTCTTGGCTCCACGCAGAACACTTGGACTTGCTAGTGCTGGCACCGTGCCACAGTAGCTTTTGAAAGAAGTGCTTCATCTTAGTCAGGGACAGGATGAATATTCCCTGCAGTTCTAATTGGACCAAGTGGCTCTGCATTTCAGAGACAGCAGATTAGCAGGCTGTACATCTCTAGGTAGGATCTTCTTTCAGAAGCCTCTGAGACACAGACTTGTGGCTTGTCTGGGTGCTGTGTCAAGAGCCAGAGGCAGTGAGCACTGCCCAGGAGGGGTGGTTTGGGGTGTGAGGCTTGTCCTGTTAGATGGGGAGATGCACCCAACACCTGTACGGACCAGGAGGTGTAGGCTGGGTGGTTCCTTGCTCGAGAGAACAGTGAAGCACTGTCAGATGGATCCTTTTGGCTGTTTTAAAACAATCTGATTAAATGATAGAAACTGTACTGACCAAGTGACAGTTTGCTGAAAAGTTTCTTCTCTCTAGGAGGCTTTGTTGGTGTTGTGATGCCACTTGTGGGCGTATTTTGGTTTTTTTGTTCTCGCTGCTGACATAACTGTGCCAGTGAAATTTTGTAGTATGAGCTGGTCTGTGTCACATAAAAATATTGTTCTGCCTTCGACTCTCACTCCCCTCTTTCCCTTTAGAAATACTATTTGCTTGCACACTGTAGCATTGAGACCCTCTCCACTGCTGTATTTCTCTTCAAGTAAAAGAGGCAAGCCTTGATGCTCTGGGATGCCATGGTATGTGTTTATTCATGACCAGATCATTATAAACAAGAATGTTCTGACACCTGTGCAGCACTTTCTACATGCATTTGCTCCTGCCAGGCAGCTACAGTTCTTTCCTGGCACTGCCTTTTATACACATGTAATTCAGAAGGGAAATTACTACAAGGAATATGGTTGAATATGAAGTTGGCCATAGGATTTTTATTTTAAAAAGAATTAATGAAAACCATGAACGTGAATGTAAAGGAAACAAACTGCAAACAGCAAGCTCCTGTGTTTTTTTGACCTGACAAAAAAGTATCTGACCCCTTACCATAATTTTCCTCAACTTTCTCAATGTGCCTCCTTACAATCGGAGCTTATTTTTTAGGCTAAGGTATTTTTTAGTGCTTGAAGGAAGGAGAAGGCTTCAGCTTATAAAAACAATTGATTCGGTTCATAGCTGGAAATACCAAGCATTGATTTTAATATCCCACAATGTATCAAGGAAATGAGTATCTTTTCTTCATCACACCCACCAGTTTACTGTCAATATAAGACACTACTCATTTATTACTATTAATTTGTTGTGGCTGTGGATGTTGCTTTACTGACAGGGGTGGATTCTCTGGCAGAACTTGTTGTGTGAGTTAAATGAAGCTGGAGGAGGTGTCAAATGCTGGATTGGAGGTGGAGAAGGATGGCAGTGGTGAGAGCACCCACAAGCCTGGGTGCCTCATTGAGACTAACATTTCCATAACTTCGTGTGTGTGTGTGTGCACAGTGGGCTTGTCCTCAGGAGCACATGGGACACGTTTCCTCTCAGTTCCCAGTGCCTCTCAGTGCTTACAGTGCCCTGGCAGTCACAGCAATGGAGCTGCAGCAATTAATATGCACCAGGTGCTAGAAAAGGAAGGAGTGCTCCTGATTAACTATAGTGTTCTGTTGGCAGAAGGAATAGATTGTCAAATATGTATGAAGTTGCTGCTTTTTCAGATTCCCTGTCATTCATTGCAGAGATTGTAAACGATGGGAAGTGAATCCAATTCTTTCATGGTGACGTAGTGCCACTGACTCCACTGTCACTGCCTTGGAACTACACCAGTGAAACTATACAGAGGAATTTGCCTCCTGGTCTTGTTGCCAAGTAAACTTAAAGTGTCAGTATTAAATTACTGGAGAGCAGCCCCTTGCTCTGCAGGTCCTGGAGAAGTATTAAAATCCATGTTGTACTGTCAGACACAAAGAAGAGTCCCCAGCTCCCAGCTGTATGCTTTTCCTAGTTTCATTCTTCCAACAGTTCTCCTTGACATTGCATTTTAATCCTTTCCAGCAGAACGGCCAGTTGGCAGCCTTGTGGTCTCAGAAAATATAGTAGTTGTCTCTTCCCCCCCCCCCAGCATGAAAAAGGAGGAAGGTTGGCTGGAATTATAACTGGTGACTTCAGTTCCCTCATTACTGAAAAAGCTTTCAGCTACTGCCATCTCCTTCAATTTTTGTTGGTATGTCAAGAATAAGAATGTGGCTGAGCAGAAGTGTTTATCTCCAGTTTTGTTGCACCGTTGTTTTAAGTTACTTATTTGTGAAGTCAGAGGTGATGTGCAAGAGAATCTGCAAGACCCTCTGTTTTTCCTGGAATTTTCTGTGTTCCCTGTATATCTGCTGTGGCTGCCCCTACACCCCCCTCATGTTTGTGTCTGTCTTTGCTGATGATTTTTGTAATGAAAGGGCTGCATTTTTTTTATTTTGAACAACACTTGACTTTACAGAAATAATTAAACTAATCTTTACCCTGATTCTTTGTAATCAAATCCAGGTATCCTAGGCAAAAAAAGCAAATAGTTTATTTCCTAACCGAAAGACATTTTTCATTTTTTAAAGTGGTGTTTTGTTTCTTTTTTTTAAAGGTATAATCCACAAAAGGATGTTGTTGTAGGAAGGCAGGTGCTGGTTTCTTAAGTGTCAAATCAAGGTGTAGCTGAGGAAGGCAGGAAGATGCTGCTGCCAGAGATCAGCAGGGTAGGAAACCTGTCTGGAGGATCAGGAGAGAGCATCAGAGGAGCTATGGGTAGTCCTTGTGACAAAATGACTGGGCAGTTAAGCAGCACCCAAGGAAGCTTGGTTTGGTTATGTGGGTTGTAGGAGTGAGAAATCAGTTTTGGGGTTGAAACAGGTGCTGCTGGAAGCAAAGCTATTGTTGGATATGAGTTTTACAGTGTTATTCTTGTAAATGAGAGGCCTTTGTTTCAGGGTATTGAACTGTCATGTCTTTTTTACTGTTGTTGAGTTGCTTTGCTCTAAGGTTATTCCATCTATAACCACATTTTGATACAATTGTTTTCATTTAGTAGTGGGGTACTTCCAGTCAGAATTGAGCATGTGAAGGGCTGCTTGCTTGGGGTTCTTCTCTCCTTACAAATATTAGCATAAGTTCTTTTCACGGAAAGTATGACATGAGTGCAACTTCAAAACTCCAAGTGTCATCATAGTTAAATTCCAGGATGTGTAGGGAACACAGTGCTATGTGTTGCACTAATTTTTGGAGACTAATATAAGGCAGTGAGAAGTCTGGAAGCATTTGTACAGCTGATTTCTCAAATGGGACTGCTGAGAGATGAAAATGTAATATTGGTTTGTGGTTAGTAGTCAGAAACAGCAGTCCTTGGTGTAGGGGAAGGTTCTCTGAAAATGTGATCACTACCCAAAAACGCCTGGTGTGTGTCAGACCCAAACTGCAGCTCAACCCTGATTGCTACACTGCAGGACACATTCTGGCAGTTCACCTTCCTCTCCTGCTCTGGGCAAAGTGGCCTGGGCAGTTTAGGGAGCTTCACTTGGGGAGTACCTTCTGCAGCTTCCAGCCCCTCTAGTGCTAAATGTGCTTAGGGGAACAGGGAAAAGAGAATTGGTTTGTCTGTAGTAGCGCAGTGAATCCTTTTATTCACAGAGTTGTTGAAAATGAATGTAAAAATCGAGGAGGATGTTTCAGTGAGTCAGAAGCTGAAATGGAAAAGAAAATTGAAATACTACTTAGTGCTCCAATTTGGCATGCAGGGGATATTCTAAAATATCTTGTTGGTTCTGTTATTGTAGCTTGATTTTGGAAGTTAGGAAAAATAATAATTTAGAGCCTAGTCTCCTCTAAATATGCCTGTTTAAAAGCTTACTTGTTCAAAGAGATGATTTATTTGACTGGGTTTGGGTGGCTCTAGAGCATTGTTCAGTGCTGAGCTTATTTACCATGTAAACTTATATTGAATTATAGTGTTTAGAGAGTGAAAACCATTTGGCATCTCACTCATATCTTTGTTTACTCTCTAATGAAATAGCAGTGCAGGCTTTGATTCCTGTGCATTTATTATCTAAAAGAATTCTCAGCTTTTACTTCATTGTAAGATTCATTCATCAAAAATAAGATAGTTCTTGGTTCTGTTACTTTTGATGATGATATAAATATACAGTGTTCTCTGTATTGTTTAAGCAAGTTGTGCATGAAGAAGAAAGTTATCAATCAAGATTTGAGGTTTTTACAAAGCCATTACCTTGGGAATCTTCTCTTTTGTGTTGGGTTCATGCCATGTTCTTTATAGAAAAAATGCATCATTTATTGGTAACTGTGAGTTAATACTAGATATAACTAGTTGAAAGTTTTGGCATTTTGTACTTGCCTAAAAGTTCTTGAATTTCCTTTGACATTTGACAGCCTCAAGCACTGGGGATTTCCCCTGTATTTTATAATTTTGTCAATCTCTCTGTGTCTCTGTGATTTCTAAGTAATCTAGGTAATTTCTGCATTCTACATGGCTAAAAAGACACAGAAAGTGTAATTTACTTGGTAGGGCTTGATACTGCTCACTGCTCTGCCTTTGGATTTGTCAGAGCCTTGATGTGTGAGTGCTAGTGCACTCTTCATGTTTTCTTGCACAAGTTAATTAAATAAGGATTTATGACTTCTAATTGATTCCCAGAAGTACTTTGTATAGATGTAGTACAGGAATAATCTGTTGATAGCCTCTCTTGGTGGTGATGAAGGATTTAAGTAATGTGCATTTGCAAACAGAACAAGTTCCAGTATGTTCATCTTTATGCTAAACAAGGCAGGGATAAGGCTGGCAGGTATAGCTCAATTTGGAAGCATCCGTTTCAGAAGTGCAGCTCTGAAAAGCAGAATTCTGGTGGCTGTGGAAAGCACAGTCAGGCCATTTGCAGCTACTCCAGTGTGGTATCTACCAGGTTATCAGTAATGACAAGAAATGCACAGAGCTTTTTGTGGGTACATGAGCTCTTGCAACATTAAAAGTAGTGCAAAAATATCCCGGATAATGTGTGATGATGTGGTGAACAACATAAAATGTCCATGTAAAATCTGTGTAGTGATTTTTATCTTCAAGTGCTTTTCAAGTGTTCCTAATAAATAAAACTTGAATGTAGAACTGGTGGCAGATGTGTTACTTCTTTGACTGAAAACTGGTAGTCCAAGTGTATTGCCTGTCTAGGGAAGTCTCACACCCACTGACGACCAGATGCTGAGAAGGTGCTGGGAAGAGCAGAATTACATTTACACCCCTTTTCTGATAAATCTGTATAAATGCACTGGAAATCTTACCAAATGGCATCTTACCATTCTCTATTTACATAGAGTTGTTTTTAGGAATCCTCTTGCCTCAAATGCTCTGGTTTTCCAAATACTTTTTGGACGAGCACAAGCATTTGCTGCTGCAGCAACTAGAGAGTACCAAAATCCCTTTCTGGTGTATTGGTTGCCATAGTTTTTGCCATCCTGTGATATGCCTGTTGTTTAGATCATGCAGATACCCAGGAAAAGGATGTCTGTCTTAAAAGCCAAATGCTTAACACCCTTGTTTCTCTGCCAGAAATTCGGACTAACTTTGTCTGATTCCTTTAATAGGCTTTTTGCTCCCTTTATTTTTTTTTGTGAGGAAAGAAAACATTCAAATGTTTGTAGTATGTGTTGTTCTTAAGACATCCTACAGAGGCAAATAGTCTCTTGTGTAAAGCTTAAAATCCTAATTTCCAGTTTGCCACAATATGTGTTCATGCTCTTTCAGACAGGTTTAGATTTTAAAACTTCATAGCAGTGCTGTGATCATATTGTTGAGATTCAGGACATGTTAGGGAACTTGTGACTGCAGAAGGTTTATGTCAGAGGTCCTTGAACTCAGCCTGTCTTCCTCTCCAAAAGGCCCTACATGCAGGTGAAGCTACTTCACGGAATTCCAGGTAGAAATCTATGACATTAGAAACGTTTCACAAAACATGAGGTGTCTTTAGAAATGCCATATACCCAGAAATGTTTTTGGCCAGTGCCTGTGTTATATATCTCTGGCTGATCTTTCCTTCTTTCCTTCTTTCCTTCTTTCCTTCTTTCCTTCTTTCCTTCTTTCCTTCTTTCCTTCTTTCCTTCTTTCCTTCTTTCTTTCCTTCTTTCTCTTCCTTCCTTTCTTTCTTTCAGTTTTTTGGTGGTTTTTTGGTTTTTTTTTTTGTTTGTTTTTGTTTTTGTTTGGGTTTTTTTTCTTCCTCGATTGTGCAATCATTTCAAGTAGAATTGGAATTTATTCAACAGTCTTGAATTCTGACACATTCAGTCTAGGAGTAAGACTTAAATTCATAAGAAGTTTCCTTGCTTTCTAATCATTATGGAGCTATATTTTTTCATGGAGTATGGAATCAGTTCAGCTTTTGTGTAGTCTTTTAAAAGTTATTTTCTTGTGATGAACTTTTTTTCTTAATTCAAACTTCCAGGGACTTTGCAGTGGTGTTTTTATGCTTAGTATTTTTAAGCATCTGGTATTTAGCCCTTGAACTGCTTCATTTTCCATTTTGCAGGCAATTTTTTAAAATGCTTTTGCATGTGTTTGCTTTTGGCTGATTTGTTGTCTAGATTTTTAGAAATCTTTTTATGAGAACAGCATGTAAGTCTGTTTTCCTACCTTGAAGCTTTCTCTGTAGGCTGTTATGTTTATGTTAAGGCTGAAGTCCATTCTATAACTCCTCCTTCTTTTCTTCTGTTATGTAAAAAGAATAAATAATGCAGTTGAGTTCTCACATCTGTCTTATACATCAGGTCATACCCTCCTGGTTGCCGTTCTGCAGCGCAGGATTGTATCAGAACCCTTTCTGGTGGTGTGGTGTGCTGGTCCTGTCTGACAGGGGCGTTTGGACATCCCACCTATTTTCCATGAAAACTTTTTGTCTTTATGGGATGCAGACTGTGATGACCTCTTTTCAACTTGCCAGTTTCCCACGGTGTGGAGGGGATGTCTGAAAGAGCAGCTTAAATGAACTAAAAGATGCTTCAGCTGCCATTTGCTGAACAGACTGTTTTGCAGGCTCAACATTATAACTGAGAAAAAGCAAAGGAAGGAGGCATTGCTGTAGTGTGGAGGGGAGACAGAGACTGGGGAAGGAGAGAAGGGCTTCTTGCTCACTATTCAAGCTCTAATCCCAGTGGAAAAGATAGTTCAGGTCACCATTTTTCTGTGATTTCCCCCTGCCCCGAACACTCCCTGACAACAGAGATACTGTTGAGAGAATGCAAATGATTCCAGAGGTGCCTGTGTGGATATCTGGGGTTTCATGTGAGGTAAAGAATGAGAAAAGAACCCTCCTTGGGCCCTTACTAACACATTGCAGGTTGTTGTGTTTAGCTTGGCAGCAATTTTTTTCTTTTTTAGATAGAGGCTCTTTGAGTGCAATCCTAGAACCAGGTTTGTATTGTTTATGTGAGTGATAAAACTTGGCTGGAGCAGAGCTCTTCCACCTGCCTACTTGGTTTCTGTAGTATCTTTTACACCTCTTATCAATCCTTCCAAACCCATCTGTCTTCTAGAGTGCCTGTTTTACAGAAAATACTGCCTCCTCACCTGCGTGAGCTGAAGCTCAAAAGATACCTGATCTTTCTAAAATACCATCTTGGAAAGCCTGTGTAAAACAATCCCGTGAATAGATGATGTTGCATTGTTGCATTGAACGCAGGGATTGATAATGGCATCTCTTGTTCAAGTAGCTGAAAGAAACAGGCAGAGCTTCTGTCATTTGACACGGGTGGCTCAGCACAGGGGAGCAGCGTCCGTGGACACACCGTGGGTGCTGTGATTTCTGCAATGCTCCGTGTGGGGAGTCCGGCCGCGTTTTCCCCGCGGGCAGTCCCTGCAGCAGCCGAGTGGGGCTGTGGCTGGAAGTGCAGCGCCTGTGCTGGCCCAGGAGCAGCCCCGTGCCTGCCGCTCCTGCCCGCTCCGAGCAGCTCCGCCCCGGGCGCCCCATTCTGGGCCACTCGAGCTGGGTGTCCCTGGGAACAGTTCCCTCCTTCTGCGAAACACAACGGGATGGACTCCTCAGCTTGGTGTAACTCAAGCGAGATGGGGGTTACCTTAAGTTAATTGTGAATTTAAGACGTGCTCCAGTGGTCATTTCTTGGCCTGAGTTCTTTAAAGTTTCTTAACGTTCACTGAAGGAGATCATATGCATTTCAAGAAGATAGAGAGATTCTGTTATATATTCACCGGCTTTAAACATTCGCTTTGAACTGTTTAATATTTAATGTAGGGTTATGAATATGAAAACATGGTATTTCAGAGTTTTGGGGAAAGTTTTAACCACGGGCTTCTACATGTTAGATTTCCCTCCGCATAGATGGTGATTTGTTTTTTAAAATAAAAACAACCCCCGTGAACTGTATATAACATCTAAGAACACATTTGTCTTTTCCTGTGGTGTAAGTGAGAATATATATGCCTATATAAATATATACTGGCACATGTTTTTTGCCTTCAAAATGGCTTGTGGGCCATAAGTGAACAGACTGCTCAGTTACTATGCCTGGAAAGCTTATTTAATACTTCCAAATTTAAATATTTTTCTCTGTTGGTTTGTTGCAAAAAAGTGCAGTCAAAAATTGAACCTGGCAATAAATTTATTTTTCTGAAGGAGAATTACTCATTGGATGAAACATTCATTTTTCCAACAAATGGTTGCTTTCTCCTATACTACAGACATTCCTTTTCAGTGCTTATAACTGAAGTAGGAGCATTAAGGATACTGAATGGGAAATACCTTCATTATAGTATCTTGGTATAAGAACATGTAATTCTGGTCTAGCAGAGAAGTTTGATTCTTCCCTGTGAGGGTGGGGAGGCCCTGGCACAGGGTGCCCAGAGAAGCTGTGGCTGCCCCTGGATCCCTGGAAGTGTCCAAGGCCAGGTTGGACAGGGCTTGGAGCAACCTGGGCTAGTGGAAGTTTTCCCTGCCCGTGGCAGAGAGTTGGAACTAGGTGACCTTTAAATGTCCCTCCTGACCCAAACCATGTTATGAGTCTAGTATTTATTTTTTAAAATGTGAAAGTGCAAATTAATGTGCTTGTAATTAATGTAATGAGGTGACCTGGTTCACTCAAATTGGGTACAGTACATAGTTTCTTGCTGTTTCTCCAAGCTGGTACTGAAGTAATGTTTCATTAATATAAATAAATAATATTCTTCAGTACTTCTGCACATTCCATAATCTTTATAGGCACTATAGTTTCTTGATCTGAAAATACTTTCTCTGATAAGCTTCCATACATATATTAAGGTGTCACAGGCTACTTCATTTGCTAATGACTCAGAATTCAGATCAGGTATTTGCAATGGAGTTAACATACAGAAAGAATATTTTTCTACAGAAAAGAATAATTAAGACTACCATTTAGAAATGAAAAACACTCTTATTCCCATGAACTTGGTTGCTATAGGGAATATGGGGGAAGGGTGAATAACAAATGCAGTAGCAGTGTGCTTGGAGATGGCCTGCAGTTAAGGCCTCAGAATGATTTGGACAGGCTGTCTTTCCAAAGGCCAAAGGAGGGAAGAAACAGATTCCATCTCTCCACCTGGTGGGAGCAGGAAGGTTGGGGTGGTGCAAGGAGGGTATGCATTGAGATAGAAGACATTAACAATGGCTGGGGGGGAAGAGTTGTTATTCTTTTTAGATTTATGGGGAATCTGTTCTTCAGGTGACTTAGGCCATTTAGCAGAGAGCAAAGAAACGTTCCTGGGGTCCATCTGTCTCCTGACATCTGGAGG